>NC_138063.1:48451289-48926289 GCF_964194185.1 Rhinolophus hipposideros
CCTAAAACATCAGACTATACATTTTTTTCTAGTGTACATGGAACATTCTCAAAGATAGACCATATATTGGGACACAAAATCAGCCTCAGCAAATTTAAAAAGATTGAAATCATACCAAGTATATTCTCTGATCACAAGGCTTTGAAATTGAATATCAACTGCAAAAAGAAAGCAGGAAAAAACACAAATACATGGAGATTAAACAACATACTTTTAAAGAACGACTGTGTCAAAGAAGAAATTAGAGGAGAGATCAAAAGATACATAGAAACAAATGACAATCAAAATACATCCTACCAAAATTTTTGGGATGCAGCGAAAGCAGTTTTAAGAGGGAAATTTATATCATTACAGGCCTGTCTCAAGAAACAAGAAAAATCCCAAATAAATAACCTCAGGTTACACCTTAAAGAAGTAGAAAAAGAAGAACAAGTGAAACCCAAGGTCAGCAGAAGAAAGGAAATTAACAAAAATCAGGGCAGAACTAAATGAAATAGAGAACAAAAAGACAATAGAAAAAATTAATGTGACAAAGAGCTGGTTCTTTGAAAAGATTAACAAAATTGACAAACCCTTGGCTAGACTCACTAAGATAAAAAGAGAGAAGACACTAATTAACAAAATCAGAAATGAAAAAGGGGAAGTTATCATGGACACGACAGAAGTACAAAAAATCATCC
The DNA here is from genome assembly GCF_964194185.1 of Rhinolophus hipposideros. Taxonomy (NCBI): domain Eukaryota; kingdom Metazoa; phylum Chordata; class Mammalia; order Chiroptera; family Rhinolophidae; genus Rhinolophus; species Rhinolophus hipposideros. Next base: position 48,451,970 of record NC_138063.1, read on the forward strand.
AAGAATATTATGAAGGACTATATGCCACCAAATTCAATGACCTAGAAAAAATGGACAAGTTCTTAGAAACATATAGCCTTCCAAGGCTTAACCATGAAGAATTGGAAAATCTAAACAGACCGATCAACGGTAACAAAATTGAATCAGTCATCCAAAACCTTCACATAAGCAAAAATCCGGGACCAGATGGCTTCACTAGTGAATTCTACCAAATCTTCAAAGAGAATCTAATATCAATCCTGCTCAAACTCTTCCAAAAAACTGAAGAAGAGACAGTACTCCCTAACTCATTTTATGAGGCCAACATTACCCTGATACTAAAACCTGGTAAGGACAACACAAAAAAAGAAAACTACAGACCAGTATCTCTGATGAATATAGATGCAAAAATCCTAAACAAAATTCTAGCAAATCGAATACAACAATGCATCAGAAAGATTATTCATCACGACCAAGTGGGCTACATCCCCGGGGCATAAGGACGGTTCCACATCCGCAAATCCATCAATGTGATACATCACATAAACAAAATAAAGGACAAAAATCATATGATTATATCAATTGATGCAGAAGAAGCATTTGATAAGATACAACATCCATTTATAAATAAAACACTTAATAAAATAGGTATAGAAGGAAAATACCTTAACATAATAAAGGCCATATATGACAAGCCCTCAGCTAATCTCGTAATTAATGAAGAAAAACTGAAGCCCTTTGCTCTACGTTCAGGAACATGACATGGCTGTCCCCTATCACCTCTGCTTTTCAACATAGTGTTGGAGGACCTTGCCAGAGCAATCAGGCAAGAGAAAGAAATAAAAGGCATCCAAATTGGGAATGAAGAAGTTAAATTGTCACTCTTTGCAGATGACATGATGCTATATATAGAAAACCCTAAAGACTCCACCAAAAAGCTATTAGAAACAATCAATGAATACAGTAAAGTTGTTGGCTACAAAATCAACGTACAAGAGTCCATTTTTTTCCTATATACTAGCAATGAAATCTCAGAAAAAGAAATACAAAAAACAATTCCTTTTGCAATTGCAGCAAAAAGAACAAAATACTTAGGAATAAACTTAACCAAGGATGTGAAGGATTTGTATGCTGAAAACTATAAGACATTTTTAAAAGAAATTGAAGACACAAAGAAATGGAAAGACATTCCGTGCTGATGGATTGGAAGAGTCAACATAGTTAAAATGGCCATATTACCCAAAACAATATACAGATTTAACGCAATCCCCATCAAAATCCCAATGGCACTTTTTAAAGAAATAGAACAAAAAATCATCAGATTTGTTTGGAACCACAAAAGATCCAAATAGCCAAAGCAATCTTAATAAAAAAGAACAATACTGGTGGTATCACACTCCCTGACTTTAGCTTGTACTACAGGGCTACAATAATCAAAACAGCATGGTATTGGCAGAAAAACAGACACATAGAACAATGGAAAAGAATTGAGAACCCATCAATAAAACCACATAAATATGGACAGATAATTTTTGACAAAGAAGCTAAAAACATACAATGGAGGAAAGACAGCCTCTTCAATAAATGGTGCTGGGAGAATTGGATTGCCACGTGCAAAAGAATGAAACTGGACTGCTATCTGTCACCACGCTTACCAAAATTAATGGTAATTAATTTTCCTGCCACCAAAATTAATTCAAAATGGATAAAAGACTTAAGCATAAGACCTGACACAATAAACTGCATAGAAGAAAACATAGATACTAAACTGATGGACCTTGGGTTCAAAGAGCATTTTATGAATTTGACTCCAAAGGCAATGGAAGTAAAAGCTAAAATAAACGAATGGGATTATATGAAACTTAAAAGCTTCTGCACAACAAAATAAACCATTGACAAAATAAAGAGGCAACCAACTGAATGGGAGAAGATTTTTGCAAACAGTGCCTCGATAAGGGGTTAATATCCAAAATATACAAGCAACTCATGAAACTCAACAACAAAAAAAACAAACAACCCAATTGAAAAATGGGCAGAAGACCTGAAGAGACATTTCTCCAAAGAGGACATACAAACGGCAAATAGACATATGGAAAAATGCTCAACATCACTAATCATCAGAGAAATGCAAATAAAAACCACAATGAGATATCACCTCACCCCAGTTAGAATGGCTATCATCAACAAGACAAATAGTAACAAGTGTTGGAGAGGCTGTGGAGAAAAAGGAACCCTCATACACTGTTGGTCGCAATGCAGACTGGTGCAGCCGCTATGGAAGGCAGTGTGGAGGTTCCTCAAAAAATTACGAATAGAATTACCATCAGACCCAGCAATCGCTCTCCTGGGTATCTACCCAAAAAATCTGAAAACATTTATATATAAAGACACGTGTGCTCCAGTGTTCATTGCAGCTTCGTTTACGGTTGCCAAGACATGGAAACAACCAAAATGTCCTCCGATAGATGAATGGATAAAGAAGTCGTGGTATATATACACCATGGAATACTATTTGGCAGTAAGAAAAGATGATATAGGAACATTTGTGACAATATGGATGGATCTTGGTATAATGCTAAGTGAAATAAGTCAGACAGAAAAAGCAGAGAACCATATTATTTCACTGACATGTGGTATATAATCCAAAAACAACAAAAGAACAAGACAAACAAATGAGAAACAAAAACTCATAGACACAGACAATAGTTTAGTGGTTACCAGAGGATAAAGGGGGTGGGGGGAGGGAGATGAGGGTAAGGGGGATCAAATATATGGTGATGGAAGGAGAACTGACTCTGGGTGGTGAACACACAATGGGATTTATAGTTGATGTAATACAGAATTGTACACCTGAAATCTATGTAATTTCACTAACAATTGTCTCCCCAATAAATTTTAAAAAATTAAAAATAAATAAAAATAAAAATAAAAAATGCTTGGCTCAGTTTCTCAACAAGCTTATCAATATCACCATAAAGAACCCCTTCTGAATCCCATGAGCCTCTCTCCTCAATGGTTTTTCACCTTCTCCTTTGATGCAGTAAACATAAGCCTACAACCATAAAGATGATAAACATTTTATAACCGAATTGTTGGGTGAGACAGTCCTCCTGAGCCTTTTTGCCTCCTATATGTCTTGCCAGGAGTGACAAGACTGCAAGGCACTGACTGCCCTTTCACCCAGGCCATTTCGTAGGGTTCTTTATGCAAGTGGTAACCTTGACAGATGAAGTAACCTCTCTCCCCCTTGCTCCACCTCCTCCCCCTGCTCCCCAGCAAAGACTAGGTTTACTTCCTGCTTACTATAAAGTAGCGGATGCCCCTCAGCGTGTAACTCGGTTGTGAGGTAAACACACTATGTGCACAGCCTCTATCAGGGCAATATTAAATAGCCCCTGTGGGGCTTGGGGGACAAAGGAAACTGACATAAATATGCTGATGCTAATGCCACCTACTGTGCCAAAAATTATATCCCTTTGTCTCTGACCCAGGAGTCTTGTGTCACCTGCCAGCATCTGTGAAACAGGCTAACTTACTAGTTTGTAAGTAGGGTAAAACTAAATACCAGAACAATAATTCTTTTTAATATTAAATAAAAATTTGCAACTCTTTATTTTCCTTTTTAAAATATTCACTCTTTAGCAAGTGTTCTTATACTAAGGGTGATCAAAGCTACTGGTTTGCACAGAATAGTCCAGTTTACACCTGCTGAACTAGCACTATTTCTCATCCAGTAGGGTCCCCCTTTCATTCTACAAATTGTTCTGACATATATATTAAATTATACGATCACTCAGGTGTAACAAAACGGATGGATATATACGTTTGCAAATAAATTCCTTCAATTTTTTGTTAGTGATTACTTTTCCTTAAAAAAATAGAATATGGTTTGACTTCAATTCTTTCACTTAAAAACTTTTACCCCAAGAATTTAACCCATTATAATTACATTTTGCAAGTAATGGAAAGAAAGTTTTAAGTTCAGGATCCTCCTGACACAAGATGACAATGAATGCTCACTAAACATGGGTCCCTCCATCCACAATATTCTGGGGGGGAAATTCTCCAAAAAAAGACAAAAGCAAACAAACAAACAAACAAAAAGCAATAAAGCCACATCATGAAGATGTGCAGATTCTGGGAAGCTCTCCAGTTTCCCCATCCTTGTCTCTGCAAGCCCTTCATGCTGGGAATTGGACAGCTTGTCTCATGCACTGCAAAGGAACAACCCAAACAGAGTAGTGTTTTACCAACTCTTCCTGAAGGGCAGTCAAAATATTTCAGCTTTGAATAGCTTTCTGCATTCTCTCCAACAGGTTTAATGGAGTAAAGTCCCTTCCACTCGCTACTTGCAAAGAAACACAGGCACTCTATCCAGTGTCCCTGATATTGGTTCCCCTCTGGTTTATACACTTCAGGGTCAGAGCCAAGCACAGCTCTCCACCGAACCCCGACTCCCACCTGCCCTGCACATCCCCTACTACATAGTGAATCAATCTTGGAGATTTGATGAAACAAAAAAAGAAGCCCTCTACCCAAAATTATGGTAATCCCTGCCATAAGCAAGGCCACCAACGCAGTGTTAGCAAAGCAAGCATGCGGTTAAATAGATCAGGCACTGTACAAAATACATTGTCAAGTGAGTCCTAGTATACTCCCAGAAAGAGTAAAAGGGAATGATAGCGCAGGCCTTGTTTATAAACTGCTTCAGATCTGCCCAAATGTCAAGCAAACTAATAAAAAGAAATACATACCACTGTACCATTTCTAAAGACTATTTTTTTTTCTTAATGAAGTAAACTTGAAAGTAATAGGCTAAAAGTAAAAACTGCTTTTTTTCTTTCTAGGAGACAGATAAAGCTAAATTATTGTCTTCTTTAAAGACTGTTCTTCAAAATTCATAGTAGAAACAAAACAATGTGTTTAAAAAGAGGATTTCTTAAAAATTGTTCTAATCTTTTTTTTCTAACACTTGTTTCAGTGGTCTCCTAAAGAGTGAAAGTAGAATAAAAGCCCCATCTGATCCCCCACATTTAGGCCATGAACACACACACAACCAGGCGCATACACCCTACTTTCATACCCCTCCTGCCTCATCTTCCCCAACAACCAACTCTGGAACAACAGTCTCTGGTTTCAAATCCAGCTCTGGCACCTAAGGGCTGTGTGACTTAGGCAAGTTACTTACCTTCTGTGCCCAAGTTCCCTTATGTGTAAAATGCACCTACCACAGAGAGCTGTCATGAGGATCAAATGGGTTCATATTGGTATAGTGCTTAGACCAAAGCCTGGCACACGGGTTTTTGTTAAAAAGATTTGTGAAGAGAGCTACAAAATAGAATTCCTCATATCTCCCGTTTTAGACAAAGGGCAGGGTTGACACTCATCTCATTTGCAAAATCCACATTTTTTTGTAAGGTAGTGCCTAACACACAGTGTTGTCAACAAATATGTATGGAACAGATGGATACAAAAAGCTGAAGAACTGAAGAAACCAATCACCTCTTCCATGATTACGTTTAAAATTCCAAACAGCTCATTAAATTCAAACGGCCAAGGTGATAAACAGAAACTGAGTGATGTCCCCACAGCCCGTCCTGGTCCCAGTAGAAGCACCGTGAATCCACTTATCTGCCAGCCTCTGACACGCCACTCCTTTCCATAATAAAAGTGAGCAGTTCCTCACTTAGACCATCACCCCCCCACACTTCCCACTGTCACTGCCCTCAACATCACCTCGTCGATTACCAGTATTTATTGCCAATACTAAAGCACACGGCAAAATGGAATTTCTAAAAGAGCATGAAATCTATGGAAAACTATTCAGAAGCAAGGCTTTAAACTGATTTCATATTTAAATGAAGCTTATTTCAGACCCAATTTAATAAAGCTTTCGTATTCTGAAGACATTCCCAATAATATGAAAAAATGTTGGTTTCCAAAAAGATTCTGCTTTAGTGTGTTTGGGAAATCTGGGCTGTTACTGTATCATAACTCAAATTTAATCTGATGAATTAATTTTGATCTCCATACAGGAAACTGACATACGACTCACTGGTGCTTTTCCCTGGTAGCCTCTGAGATTATTGCACCAGCCGCAATCATCACTGTAACTCTAATATTTCTGCCGTCTGAATCCAATGTCCACATGTCGCCCTAAAATGCCCTTATGAACTCATCTCTGCCCTGTTGATCAGTCTTCAGTGGCTTCCAGTGTCCTAAGGTAGAGTCTACACTCACTTGGCACATAAGGTGCTCCCTGACTTAACTCCCCACCCAGCTCACCCACCTCTAACCATCCCTAGCCAGACTGTGCTGCAAACTTACCTTGCTCTCTTCTCACCTCCTACTAGAACATCTTTCCCACCTCCTATCTGCCCTTATGGCCTCAGCTTGAATGTCCCCCCAGGTGAGGGACACTTGCTAAAGGCTTCCGTAGATTGCGCTTTCATTAACATGGCCCTTACCACAGTTCATCATTATTTTTTAAAATGTATCTGTCTTTCTTAACAGACTATAAATTCAAGCTCCGAGAGAGCTTCGTTATCAGTGTATCTCCAGCACCTGGAATAATGCCGGCACATAGCAGGTAGGCAGCCTTTATCAGTTTTACGAGTGAGATGATGATGCTAAACCACAACAGTAAAGATTGTAAAATAGCAAAAAATGCAAACAGAACGTGGTAGAATCAAACAGGACCTGTTAACAGAACAGAATGGGCAATAATAAAGAAAGAAGGGTCTGCAATGCCATGTTTCCACCATGGACAACAACATCAACAGTGTCTTTTACCAAGAAACAGGCAGAGGTGCCAACGGAGGGGATGATGTAATGAGTTTAGTTTTAGACATGTGGAATTTGAGGTACTCCATGACATTTGTCCAAGATGTCTTCACTGAGAACACACTGCCCTGCTCAAGGCATAAACAGCTTCCCAAAGCACCTAAATAAACTCCAAGCTCATCACTGTGTCCTACAAAGCCTGCCAGGTCTAGTTGTCTCTAACTCTCCAACCTCATCTTCTATCATCTATTTTCCCTTTGTCCACTTCACTCTGCCACGTGGATCTCATTGTCCCTGGGAAGTAACAAGCAAGGAACTCCTCGGCAACTCCACGCTCACTGTGCCCTCTGCCTAGAACACTTCGCCCAGATCATCACTTGGCTTCCTGCTTCATCACACAGGTCTCATTTCACATAGCATGTCCTCCTGGTGGCCCTCCCTGTCAATCATAACAGTTACCCAAAGCAGCCCTCCCTGACTCACAATTGCATCAGTCTAAAATCAGAATTTTAGTTTCACCACTAAACACTCAAACTTAATCGTTCGTTTGTTTTGCATATTTACTGTCTGCCTATCCTGCTGACATTGTAAACTCCACCAAGCCAGGCCCCCCATGCTTGTTCTTCAGCAGCATAGCCGCCAGCACTTAGAACAGCATCTGACTCTTGTTAATATTTCAAGTTCATTGGATGAATAAGTGAATGGATGAATAAAAGATAGCAAGAAGGGCTCTGTCCTCGTCCTGCCTTAATATTAAAATAGTTGTGAAAATACAAAAGGTGATACAAAGTGTGATACAACTATACAAAGAACCTAGAAATGGTGACTAGTTATGTCACAAATTCCAGAAAGAATTCTACTAGCAAAGGGCAATTAAAGCTCTTGAGAGGAACAAGAACAGGGAGAGAAAACAGAGGGGTGTTGGATTTCTAGTGCCTCCACTGGGCTCCTGTCTCCAGGGTCACAACCCTGACTGACCACCAGGAGAACTGTGTTGTATTTCATTTTGTTTATTTATTTACTTATGTATTCACTCATCTTTGTTGAATAAGTGGTATATTCACTTGGATGAAAGACCGAAATGATATAAATAAGTCCATATGGAGAAATCTCACTTCACCTCCTGTCCCTGTCCACTCCTGCAACTCCATTGTCCATACCACCTATACACACACCTGTTGCTGGGAAGTTCTCTAAGTTTTTTACTTTGATAAGTCTCTTGTGCAACCCACATGCACATGATTTCATACACTGGCTGATATAACTGTGCAATAAAAACCTGCAAGTAAAACATTAGGATCAGATACAATTTTTAAAAGATTTTTATTAAAATATAGCTACCATACTATTATATTAGTTTCAGGTGTACATCATAGTTTCTCAACATTTATATACCTAAAGAAATGATCACCATAAGTCCAGCAGCCATCTGACAATGTACCGTGTTATCACAATATTACTGACTATATTCCCAATGCTGTACATTACATCGCCAAGACTTGTTTTGTGCCTGGAAATTTGAAATTCTTATTCCCCTCACCTTTTTTTTCCTTTTTTAATTTTCCAATTACAGTTGACAGTATCATTTTATATTAATGTCAGGTGTACAAGATAGTGGTTAGACATTTATGTAATTTAAGAAGCGATCCCCCGTCTACTGTAGTACCCACCTGGCGCTATACATAGTTATCACCATGCCATTGACTATATTCCCTTTGCTTTACTTTACATCCCCATGACTACTTTGCAATTGCCACCTTGTACTTCTTAATCCCTCCACCTTTTTCACCCTGCCTCCAAACCCCTGCATCTATCTAGTACCCCCTCTGACACCATATATATTTATTACACTATTACTGACTATATTCCTTACGCTACAATCTACACTCCCATGACTACTTTGTAACAACAAATTTTTCTTTTTAATCCCTTCCTCTTTTTCATCCACCCCAAAACGCCTCCCATATGGCAACCATCTAAATATTCTCTGTATCTATGAATCTGTTTCTGTTTTGTTTGTTTATTTTCTTCTTTAGATTCCACATATAAGTAAAATCACATTGCATCTGTCTTTCTCTGACATACTCCACTTAGCAAAATACCCTCCAAGTCCATCCATGCCACCATGGATGGCAAGAACCCATTCCCTTTCATGGCTGAGCAATATTCCATTGCATATATGTACCACCTCCTCTTTATCTATTGATTGATTGACAGACAGCCAGGCCACCTCCACCTCTTGGCCATTCTAAACAATGTTGCAATGAACATATGGATGCACACGTCCTCTCAAAGTAGCATTTTGGGTTTCTTCGCATTAATATTGAGAAGTGGGATTACTGGGTCCTTCTATGTCTCTTGTCTTCATTTTAAAGTCTATTTGTCTGCTATAAGCACTGCTACTCTAGCTTTTCTTTTCTGTTTCCATTTTCATTAAACAACTTTTTCCATCCCTTTACTTTCAGTCTGGGTGTGTCTTTCAATCTGAAGTGAGTTTCTTCTAGGCAACATATATAAAGGTCTAGTTTATATACCTATTCAGCTACCCAATTTATTTGATTTGAGCTTTTAATCCCTTTACATTTAAAGTGATTGTTGATAGATATGTAGTTTTTGCCATTTTATTATTCATATTCTTTCTCTCTTTTTTTTTTCCGTCTTAATGAAGTCCTTCTAAGATTCCTTGCAATACTGGTTTGGTGTTGATGAACTCCTTTAGCTTTTTCCTGTCTGGGAAGATCTTCATCTGTCCTTTGATTCTAAATGATAGCTTTGCTGGGTAGGGTAATGCTGGTTGTAGGTCCTTGCTTTTCAGCACTTCGAATATTTTATGCCAATCCCTCTGGTCTGCAAAGTTTCTGTTGAGAAATTAGCTGAAAGTCTTATGTGAGCACCCATGTAGGTAACTATTTTTCTCTTACTGCCTTTAAGATTCTCTCTTTGTCTTTAACGTTTGGCATTTTAATTATGCTGTGTCTTGGTGTGGGTCTGTGTGGGTTCATCTTGTTTGACACTCTCTGCACCTCCTGGACTTGTATATTTCCTTCACCAGCTTAGGGTGTTTTTCATCATTTTTTCAATTCCTGCATTCTCTCTTCTCCTTCTGGTACCCCAATGATGTAAATGTTGGTATGCCTGATGTTGTCCCTTAAGCTATCCTTATTTTTTTGGAATTTTTTTCTTTTTGCTGTTCTCATTGTTTTCTTCTATCTTATCTTCTAAATTGCTGATTCAATCCTCTGCTTCATCTAATCTTTCTAATGTATTGATTCTTTCTAATGTATTATTCATTTCAGTTACTGTATTCATTATTTCTGACTGGTTCTTTTTTATGCTTTCTATCTCCATTGTTACATTTCCTATCTCTTTGTTGACAATCCTCCTGAGACCACTGAGCGGTCTTACAACCAGTGTTTTGAATTCTATATCTGGTAGGTTGCTTGTCTCCATTTTGTTTAGTTCTTTTCATGGAGCTTTATTCTGTTTTTTATGACGTGTTTCTTTGTCTCCCCATTTTGGCTGCTTCCCTGTGTTTGTGTCTCTACATTAGGTAGCTTCTGTGTCTCCCAGTCTTAGTAGAGTGGCCTTATCTAGTAGGTGTCCTACGGAGCCCAGTGGCACAGTCTACCTGGTCACCTGAGCCCGGTGCTTTAGGTGAGTCCCCTGTGGGGATTCTGTGTGTCCTCTTGTTGTAGTTGAGCTTTGGTTGCTGTTTGCACACCAATGGGAGGGGATGACTCTTGGGCTGATTGGTTGTGAGGACTGGCCGTGACTACAGTGTTACAGCTGTTGTGCAGGGGCTGAGCCTAAAGATCAGGATTTGCTTTAACAGGGCTCTGGTGCCTGCCCATTCTTCCCTTTAGGTGTGTCATCCTCACAGATGGCTAGGTGATGCTTTGGCTCAATCCAAAGGTGGCCACTGGGCATGCCAGTGCTGAGGAATCCTCTGAGAGCCCCCACTGCAGGCCAAGTTCAGCCATAGCCTGTGCCCTGCTCGGGACCACCAGACATGATCCACAAAGCAATCCACAAATGGCCACCACCTGTGCTGGGCTTGGAGGTGCCACAAGAGGCCAAGCCACAAACGGAAGCTGGATGCCCCTAGTGCCAGGTTGGGGCTGCTCAGCAAGAGCAGATGATCCTTGTTTGGGTTTTGTGAACCTTTGAGAGATTTTAGGAAAGTCTACAGCATGAGCCAAGACAGGCATTTGTATGGAAAAGCCACTAGAAGGGCCTTAGGTGAGCCCACAAGTTGGGTGGAGTGGGATCTCAGGAAATCATCAGGGTGGGGCTACCAGTGTTGGCCAGGTTGATAGAGACTCAGATATGGAGGCCACCTATGTTTGCACACCTGGAGCAAGGAGGGCTCAACAAAGAAACAATGGATTCTGCCAGCAATTCTGTCTGGGAGAAAGTTGCCCCTCCAGCCCTGGCCCTGAAGCCAGACAGCTCAGTTCCTCCCCATATGTCCCTGTCTCCTTTCAAGCTGCTGTCCCAGAGCTGGAGTTCCGAGTGAGTGAATCCATCAGCGAGTAATTCCCTGTGCTGGCCTTTTAAGAGAAACACCTGGAACTCCAGCTGTCCCCTGTGTCACTCAGCCACAATCTCTGCTGGTTTTCACAGCTAGAAGTTATGGGGACTTCTCTCCACGGCACTGGAATCCTGGGCTGGGAAGCCTGGCGCGGGGCTAGGACCCCTCACTCCTCTGGGGGAACTCCACAGCAGAGATATCCCTCCTAATATTTAATCATCACACATGGGTGTAGGACAAGCCTGTTCTGTGTCTCTGCCCCTCCTTATCAGTCTCAAAGTAACTTCTGTGTGTTCTTGACTTCAGTTCAGCTAGATTTCAAGCGATTCTCAGTGACAGTTGTTCTGTAGTTTAGTTGTAATTTTGATGTGGTCATGAGAGGATGCAAGCACAGCATTTCCTACTCTGCCATCTTGACCAGATAGCGATCAGGTATAATTTTGAAAGGTATTACCAAATTGCTTCCATAGAGAGTATACCATTATCCTTGGCAAATATTTAAAACAAAAATTCCCAGATCCCACTCCAAAGGTATCAGATCAGAATCTATAAGGATGGAGACCAAAGAACTGTTTTTTTTTAAAAACAGCTCCCTTTGTCATTGCAATGATCAGCTATATTTTGCAACTGCTATCCTCCCTCAGAGAGGAGCAGTCTTAACAAATCACAGGGAGTAAGCCACTGCTGCCCTACTGTGCAAAGCATGTTTACTAGGGTAGCCAGAGTCCTTCACCCGTGACCCTTATCACAATTTCTCTTCCTGAATATATAATCATATTTAAGGTGATTATGTATACATATAAACACACAAATACATACATATATACATTTATGTATACATATACAGGCATATACAGTTTCTATATTCACATGAAATTAAAATCTCTCTGAAAAGAAATGTATTAGGTGGGTGCAAAAGTAATTGCAGTTTAAAAGGTTAAAAAAAGTTGCAAAAACCGCAATTACTTTTGCACCAACCTAATACAAAGTGGTTACAATGGCTGCTTTCAAGGAGCACGTTCGTAGCCAGGATACAGAGAGACTAACTTCCCCTTTGTGTATAGTGTGTGTATATTACCTATTGAAAAATCAATAAAGTTATAAAATTCTCTCTTCTTGTACTGAATCTGGAACACTATTCCCAACAATGCTGAGGTCATTTTAAAATATGTCCTCAAAAAACTCTTCACATAAAGAAGCAGAAACTAATTCCACACCCTTTGAATGGAGGCAAGACTTAATGCCTCACTTCTACCAAAGAGAATGTGACAGAAGTGATGTTATGTGCCTTCTAAGCCTGGGTCATAAAGGATAGCTTCCATATGGCTTGCTCCCTCCCTTTGATGGCTCCCTTCTGGGAGAAACCATCCACCATATTGTGAGGACACTCAAGCAGTCTGTGGAGAGGCACATGTGGAGGGAAGCAAGAGGAACGCAGTGTTTAAAAGAGAAGTAACAATCAGTAGAAACATACCTGAAGACAGGGAGAGAAAGAGGTAAGAGCTCTGACAGAGCCTCAGCCCTGGGAAGGTGGAGAGACAGGTCTTCTTCAGAGGTAGAAGAGAAAAGGAAGTAAGAAGAAACACAGACACAAAGATTTAGATATGGAAGGGAGGGAAGTTGGTAAGTTCAAAGCAAAAGATCTCCCTTTTTCTGTGGAGTTAGAGTATGACAAATGCTAAAAAGAAAATGGAAAGATTTCCAACAGTCACTAAAATATAGGAAAGAGAGAAGACTAGATTACCATTCAGAAACACTATGTTCAATGAAGTTATAGACTTCATCTCTTTAAAACTACTACTACCACGTTCATTCAAAGAAACAGTGGTTTAAACACTCTTAGAGATCATCAAGAAAATATTTCAGAGCTTTAAAAGTATTACTTCGAAGTTCTTCCAAACGTCAAGGCTTAATTCTTAGTTATTATATGATTAATTCTTTATCCTTTTAAAGGTAAGAGTGATTGTCCAACATTACTGTCAGAAAACCCTTTCCTGTTGCTAAATCACTCTCCAACATGCCAGATGAATTCAATTCCCATTTGGTCCATTTGCCAGTTCTTTAATTTCTAATGTTATCTTTAGAAAATCACCAAAATCTCCAGTCTTCCTTCCATCAATTAAAATTTGAACCTGCCTCTAAATTTGAGCCAATGCCATGTGTAAAGCCTTCAGTATCACACATAATTCATTTCAACAATCACCTCACAAGTACTTGGCATGCCAGAACACCAGAACAAGCACTAAGGGAATAAAAGGATTTGCCAAAGGCTCTTTCCATCCAGGAGGAGAGATAAGTCATGTATATAAATAACTGTAATACAAGACAGAAGGTAATAAATATAACAAAACTAGCACACTAGGCCCACAATGGAGAAAGTGCTTAACTGCAACTTGGGGATCGAAGATTTCATTGAAGAAATTGCATTTGAGTTGAGCTTGAAGAATGGGAAAGATTTGAACAAGTAGAAAAAAGCAAAAAACATTTGAGAAAATGTGAACATTGTGAGCAGACATGTGAAGAAGGAGCGGAGCATAATGCCTTGGCACAGATGGCATGTGATAAATGCTTGGGATTTCGTAACTGACCAGAAACAGTTTTGTTTGAATACAGTCAAATATTGAGTGCTGGGAACAATATAGCAAGATTCACTAATTTATTCAACAGGTATTATAGAGAGCACTTACAATGTGCTAGGCACTATTCAGGGCACTGTGTATATAACAGTGAACAAAAATTTCCCTGTCTTCATGAAGCTTACATTGTAATCAGGGAGTAAACAATAAACAAAAAAAATATACATGTCAAGTAGTAATAAATGCAAAAGTCCCATGGTAATTGCTTATTAAGCTGTTCAAAGAATAACAAGGAAGCCGATGTGGTACAGCAAGGTAAGCGAGAAGGAGAAGGGAGAAGATGGGACCAGAGAGGTAGTGAAGGAGGTTCTTCACAAGGAGGTAGTGAAGAACCAGATCATGAAAAACGCTTCAAGATTGTAGAAAGGACTTTCATTTTATTATGAATAAAATGTGAGTGGGATTAAAAGGTTCTGAACAGACAAAAGACATGAAGGGACTCTAAGGAAGCAAGGGTATAAACAGGGAGGCCAATTAAAAATCTGCAGCAGTTGTCCAGGCGAGAAGATGGAAGCTTGCGTGCAGGTAGCAACCGTAGAGGTCATAAGAAGGGGCCAGATTCTGAATGTATTTCAAAGGTAGAGCCACCAGGATCTAGCGACAGACTGGATTATGAAGAAAAAGAAGTAACTCCAAGGTTTTTGTCCTGAGCATACTCAAGAGAAAATAAACCTGTCCAAATACAGGTTGGAACTGACCATAGATCGTCCACAAAATTATAAAGTCTTGGGAGCAAAATGGGACAGTGAGACATGAGATCCTCACCTAAGAGAATTTGGGCAAATCACGTCATCTCTCTTGCTACTACTCCCTTGTCTATAAAATGAAGTGAAGAGATAAACTGTGCTTCTCAAGTTAGGATACCTATACAAGTACTCGAAGTACAATATAATCTTACAAAACTTCTCAGAAAGTAACAGAGTCAGGGAGCATTTTTTTTGTTTACCAGTTACACTTATTGAAACAAAAAACTAGTGTATGATGGAGTGGAAAAAAACACACTGCTTGAGTGTCAACACAAAAGTCTGAGTTTGTGGAAGAAGTATATTTCTTCTCAACGGGCATTTGGCACACTTTGATGGAAGAGTTTCAGAAGTTCTGGTTAAACTGGATCTCTGCACCTTTCTGCTTTAATATTTTGTGTTTTAAACATGTTTTATTGGCTTTCAACATTTCTAGTCTCCTAGTGGGCAAAAAACAGAAGATGTGACTGTGATTAGAGAATAAAATATAATTCTTAGCATTTTTCACAATGTTCAAATGTAACTGATAGAAGGTAGAATGTAGAAATGGGGTAAGATGGAAGAAAAGGAAGGGTGCAAATATCTGAATCTTAAAAATTGGAAAGCCAAGACATACTGTCAAAAGTTGATGAAACAAGAAACAATTATACTGAAAGAAAGAGAAGAAGAAATAGTGTAAATTAGGATAGTTCTCATCCTTCCTATCTAAGTCAGTAGGTAGTATATGAAAGTTGATAAAAATAAGATATAAAGGTATAGGCACAGTATCTACAGTTATGGAGGCATAGAACAGCAAATCAAATAGCCAAAAAAAATGGATGAAAAGATGATCAAGTTCATTAGACTCCGGATAATGCACATTAAGATAAGAATTATATATCCTTTTATACCCATCAGATTGATAAGAAATTTAAAAGGGCTCTGGCTAGAGACATGGGGAGAAAGGTACCTTCTTACTTGCTAGTAGATATAAGATGTGATTTTAGAAGGCAATCTGAGATTTGTGATCATCAAGATGGCAGAGTAGGAGACCCGAGCCCCCAACAAATGACAATTAGACAGCTATCCAAGGACTGTATTATTAGGTCTGAGAAAGCTCAGAAGTCCACTTAAGGAGTTTCAGCAACACAGCGGAACAAAAAACCTGAGAATAACCACATGAAAAGGGTAAGAAAGTTTCGTTTTGCCTGCATCATGCCAATTCCCAGGCCAGCACCGCTCAGCACCAAGAGGAAACTCCCGAGAGAGTTCCCTTCCCAGGGAAAAGGAAAGCAGGGTGAACAACCACCTTCCCCAGCCTTTGTGCACAAAGGATCTACCTTGGTTCCCCCACCCAGACAGTGGCACAGCTGAGACATCTAGAGATGGCTAGGAAAAAGGGAGAAAGGCAGGGGCCACCAGTACCAGCCACATGGTGGGCACAACTGTGTCCTCGGTGACCTGCTCTGCAGAGGATCCAACAACCTTCACTGCCAAGTACTGCAACAGACCTTGCAGACATTGTGGAACTCCACAGCTCTCATCACTGAGGACTTCTTCACGGACTCCAGAAGACTGCTCTGCAGAGGACGCCAGCAGCTTTCACCACTGAGGAAACCAACCAGCACAGCCAAAACAGACCTCCTGCGGCTTCTGCTGCTGAGCGCCCCACAGTATCTTCTGTTCAAAGACACCAGCTGCTTGAACTGCTCCCTGCGTTCCCCCTCCCTAGCCGCCCCAGCCAGTGCTGCCATGGACACCCCAGGCCCAGATCCACACCAAAGCCAGCCCCTGCCTCTGTGGCTTCACCACGGACAACCCTCACTGGCATACAGGTGCCCACCACTGGCCCCTGAAGGTACACGAGTGCACACCAACATCCCAGGCTTCTCACGCACCCAGATCCGGCCCAACGCATGTCGCTGGCTTTCTTTTTCATGTGCACACCCACAGCTAACCCTGGAAGACGCAAGAGTGCACCCCGATAGCCCACACCCTAACAGCTGCTCGTGCACCCGGCTCTAGCCCACCTGGTGTCACTGACTTTCACTGCCATGCGCGTGCCTGCAGCTAGCCCTGCAGCTGTGCACCCGGACGCCACAAGCCCAGACTCCTGTTACCGGCCTCCACTGCTGCGCATGTGCCCACGCCTAACCCTTACAGCTGCATGAGGGCACTCCAGTAGCCAACGGCCCATAGCAGCTAATGGGCCCTGATCTGGCCCCCACTCCTGTCACTGGCCTACACCACCACACATGCCTGCAGCTAGTACCTGCAGCCCTGCACCGTACCTGCTGGGACTGACTGTCTTAGGCCCATGCCGCAGGTCACAGCAGTTAGCCCCCACAGCCACACTCCAGCACCTGCTGGCCCCAACTCCTGTCACCAGCCTCCATTACTGTCGGTGTACCAATGGCTAGCGCCTGTATGAGTGTTAGGGTGCACATGGGTGCACATCAACAGGGCTGGCTCCTGTAGCTGCTCAGGTGCCAAGACCTGTTCCTGACTCCGGTCAGGAGCCTACACCACCACATATGCCTGGAGCTAGCCCATGCCGCATTCCACTGTCCCCAATTCCTTTTACTGGCACCCACCACCATGCACACACATGCAGCAAGCCCCTGGAACCACACAAGTGCACAACGACAGCCCAGGACACCACATTTTTTTATGTGCCTACAGTTGACACCAGTCCTTACCACAGCCTTGCCACTGAACATGTGTCTGCAACTAGCTATCATGCAGGCCCCTGTAGCCAGACCCCACAGCTAATCATGTGCACACTGCTGGCTCCACCACTACTACCATCAGCCCTAGTCCCTTGCCACTGGCCAGGAGGCACCATCCGAAAACCCCCAACAGCCCTTATAGCCAACACAGACTCGTGCCCCCGCCCCATAGCTCTCATCACCAAGGATCACAGTGTTGTGAATACCAGCTGCCTAAGCAGATGAGACACAACGTGCCCCCCAGACCCAGAGCCAGCACATGCCCCCCCACTTGGCGCCTCACACCACTAGACCTGGGGCCACATTATGCTTCAGCTGTGAACGTCATCCTCAGGTGAAGGTCATTCCATATAGAAATTAGTCAATAAAGTCTGGAAGAGGTGACTGATTCTTCAAATGCACAGACACCACACAAAGCTACAGGGATCAGAAGAATCGGGGAAACATGACGCCACCAAAGGAACTCAATAAACTTCCAATAACTGACCCCAAAAAATAGAAATCCACAAATTGCCTTATAAAGAATTCAAAATAATTGTTCCAAAGAAGCTCAGAGAGCTACAGGAGAACACAGGTAAACAATTTAGTGAAATCAGGAAAACAATACAAGAACACGAAATTCAGCAAAGAGAAAACATAAGAAAACAAGATAAATTTTGAAACTGAATAATACAATGACAGAACTAAAAAATGCAATATAGAGCTTGAAGAAAAGACCTAATCAAGCGGAATAATTACCACAGTCTAATAAAAGTTATTTAAAACGATCAAGTCAAGAGAGAAAAAAAGAATGCAAAGCAATGAAGAAAGCCTATGGGACACCAAAAATAAGAATAATAACCACATTATTGGAATCCAGAAAAAGAAACAGAAAGGGGCAGAAAGCTTATTTAAAGAAATTATGGCTGAAAACTTCCAGAATCTGAGGAAAGATACAGACATCCAGTTACATGAAGCTCAAAGGTTCCCAATCAGCTTCAACCCCAAGACTTCTCCTAGATACATTATAACTGACTGTCAACAAGTAAAGACAAAGAGAGAGAATCTTGAAAGCAACAGGGAAAAGAAGCTCCACACAGGAAGGTAAGCAGATATCTCAGGAGAAATCTTACAAGCCAGGAGAAAGTGGGATAATACCATATGTTCAAAGTGATAAAAGAAAAAAAATGCCAACAAAGAATACTTACCCAGAAAGCTATCCTTCAGAAATGAAGGAGATACAGTTTTCCAAACTAGTAGTAAATGAGTTCATCACCACTAGACCTGCCTTACAAAAAATGGTAAAATGATGCTAAATGGCAACATGAAATCACATGAAAATATAAAACTCATTGGTAAAGGTAAATATATAGTCAAATTCAGAATACACTAACATTGTAAAGGTGGTGAGCAAATCACTTATAAGTCTAGAATAAAGGATAAAGACAATAGAATTAAAAATAACTACGTATAGCTACAATAATTTGTTAATAGATACACAATATAAAAAGATGGAAATTGTGACACCAAAAACATAAAATATGGGGGGTGGGGATTAAAAGTATTGAGTTTTTATATATGAAAAAAATTAAGTTTTTATCAGCTTAAAATAGACTTCTATGAGCCATAGGAGGTTTTCTGTAAGCCTTATGGATAACCACAAAACAAAATCCTGTAATAGATAAACAAAAAAATAAAGAGAAAGAAATCAAGGCACACCACTATAGAAAATCATCAAATCACAAAGGAAGATAGCAAGAGAGGAAGAAAAAAATAAAGGATCTACAAAACACGCAGAAAATAATTAACAAAATGGCAACAGTGAGTATTTAGCTACCAATAATTACTGGGAATAGACTAAATTTTCCAATAAAAAGAAAAAAGGTGGCTGAATGAAACAACAACAACAAAATTATACGCTGCCTAGAGGAGACTCATTTCATCTTTAAGGACACCCATAGGATGAGGGTGAAGGAATGGAAAATTATACTCCACGCAAATGGAAACCAAAAGAGCAGGGATAGTTATTCTTAGACAAAATAGACTTTAAGTGAAAAACCATAATCAGAGACAATGGAGATCATTATGTAATGACAGAGTGGTTAATTTATCACTAGAAAATGACAATAGTAAATCTATAGATGCACCCAACATCAGAGCACCTAAATATATAAAACAATTATCAACAGATCTGAACAGAGAAATGGACAGCAACACAATAACAGGAGGAGAATTCAATATCCCACTTTCAACAATAGTTAGATCATCCAGACAGAATATCAATAAGGAAACATTAGACCTGAACTACACTTTACCCCAAATGAACCTAACCAACATATAGAGAACATTCCATCCAACAGCAACATGATATACATTCTTCTCAAGTGCTCACAGAACACTCACCGGGATAAACCATTTATTAGGTCACAAAACAATTCTTAACAAATTTAAGAAGACTGAAATCATATCAAATCTTTTCCAAACACAATGATATGAAATTAGGTATCAATAACAAGAGGAAATATGAAAAATTCACAAACAGGTAGAGACTGAACAACATATTCCTAAACAACCAATAGATCCAAGAAGATACCAAAAGGAAAATCAAAGCATATCTTGAGAAAAAACAAAAATGGCTACACAACATACTAAAACTTACGGGATACAGTAAAAGCAGTTCCAGTTTTAAGAAAAACAAAAACATTATCGCAATAAATGTCTACTTTAAGAAAAAATAAAAATCAAATAAACAACTCAAATTTACACCTCAAGAAACTAGAAAAAGAATAAACTAAACCCAAAGTAAACAGGTTGGAAACAACAAAGATCAAAGTAGAAATATGCATAAATGAAATAAACAATTGAAAAGATCAGTGAAACTGATCAATGAAACTGAGAGGTTATTTTTTTTTTAAAGATAAAAAGTTACAAACCTTTACATAGACTAAGGGAAAAAAGAGAGAAGATTCAAATAAAATTAGAAAGAGACTTTATAACCAATACCACAGAAGAGAAAAAATTCATTAGAGACTACTATGAACAATTATATTTGATAACAAATTTGATAACCTAGAAGAAATAGATAAATTTCTAGAAACATACAGCCTATCAAAACTGAATCATGAAGAAATAGAAAATTTGAACAGTAAGAAGACTGAATTAGTAATCAAAAATCTCCCATCAAAGACAAGTCTAGGACCAGAAGACTTCTCTGGTGAATTCTACAAAACATTTAAAGACTTACTACCAATCCTTCTCAAATTCTTTCCAAAAACTGAAGATGGAGGAACACTTCCAAACTCATTGAACTAAGTTGGCATTATCCTGGTATAAAAGCCAGATAAGGACCCTATAAGAAAAGAAAATTACAGGCCAATATCCCTGATGAACATAGATGTAAAAATCATCAAAAAAAAGGATGCAAATCATATTCAACAGCACATTAAAAAGATGATCAAGTGGGACACAAGGATGGCTCAACATACACAAATCAATACATGTGATACACCATATTAACAGAATGAAGGATAAAAATCATATGATCACCTCTAAAGATGCACAAAAAGACTGACAAATTTCAGCATGCTTTCATGATAAAGTCACTCAACAAATTAGGTATAGAATGGACATATCTCAAAATAATAAAAACTATATATAGCAAGTCCATACCTAGCATCACACTCAATCTGTGATCAGGAACAAGACAAGGGTGCCCATCCTTGCCATTTTTATTCAACATAGTATTAAATGTCCTAGCCAGAGCATTAGGCAAGAACAAGAAATAAAGGGCTTCCAAATCAGAAAGGAAGAAGCAAAATTGTCTCTGTTTGCAGATGAGATTGTCTCGTATATAGAAAACTATAAATACTTCACCAAAACACTTTTAAAACAAATAAATGAACTCAGTAGCATTGCAGGATATAAAATCAACACACAAAAATCAACTGCAGTTCTAAACACTAACAGGGAGCTATCAAATTAAGAAAACAACCCCATCTACAACAGCAGCACAAAGAATAAAATACCTAGGGATAAATTTAACCAAGGAGGCAAAAACTCAGTACACTGTACATTGTACACAGTACAATACACAGTACAATACTGTACACAGTACACTGTACACTGTACACTATACATATATATTGATCAATAAAGGCACAAATAAACAGAAAGGTAGCCCATGTTCATGGATTAGAAAAATTAATATCTTTAAAATGTCCATTATGCCTAAAACGATCTACAGATTCAACACAATCTCTTATCAAAATTTAAATGGCATTTCCTATATGTCAATAGAAACAAAATTCTAGAATTTGTATGGAACCACAAAAGACCCTTGAAAGCTAAAGCATTCTTGAGAAAGAACATACCTGCAGGCATCACACTCCCTGAATTCAAACTACATTACAAAGCTATAGTAATAAAAACCATATAGTACTGGCACAGAAACATGCAGATACACCAATGGAACAGATAGAGAACTCAGAAATAAACCTATGCATATGCCGTCAACTAATTTTCAAAAAAGGCAACAAGAATATACAATGGGGAAAGATAGTCTCTTCGATAAAAGGTGTTGGGAAAACTAGATATCCACATACGAGTACAAAAGAATGGATTTGTACCCTCATCTTACACAATACACAAAAATCAGCTCAAATGGGTTAAAGGTTTAAACGTAAGATTTGAAACTCTAAAACTCCTAGAAGAAAACATAGGGGAAAAAGTACTTGACGTTGGTCTTGGCATTGATTTTTTTGGATATGAAACCAAAAACAAATGCAACAAAAACAAAAACAAGAGGGACTATAACCAAACTAAAAGTTTCTGCACAACAAAGGAAACAATCAACATAATAAAAAGGCAACTTACAGAATTGGAGAAAATTTTTTTCTAACCATATACCTGGTAAAGGGTTAATATCAAGTCAACACACTGTACACCTTAAACTTGCATAATGTTATATGTCAATTATATCTCAATGAAGTTCAGGGGGAAAAACTCAAAATATATAAAAACTCATACAACTCAACTCAATAGCAAAAATACAAATAACCTAATTTAAAAATGGGCCAAGATCTGAATAGAATTTTTTCCAAAGAAGATATATGAATAGCCAACAGGTATATGAAAAGATTTTCATCAGAGAAATGCAAATCAAAACCACAGTGAGATATCATCTCACCCATTACTTAGGATGGCTATTATAAAAAAAATGAAAAGATAGCAAATGTTGGTAAGAATGTGGAGAAAAGGAAACCCTTGTGCACACTAGTAGAGACATAAATTGGTGTAGCCATTCATAGAAAATATTATGGAAGTTCCTCAAAAAATTAAAAATTGAACAATCATATGATCCAGCATCCTACTTCTGGGTATATATCCGAAGGAAATAAAATCACTATCTTGAAGAGATATCTGCACTCCCATTTTCATTGCAGCATTATTCTCAGTAACAAGATATGGAAACAACCTAAGTGTCTGTCAACAGTGAATGGAAAAAGAAAATGTGATATGCACACACACACACACACACACACACATACACAAAATGGAATATTATTCAGCTTCATAAAAGAAGAACTGGGGAGAGGGAGAGCTGGGCCTGAAACTATTCTTTATTACCATAAACTTTTCTAGATTCTTCCATTTGTTGTAAGGTTTAAGTTTTGCTTTGATAAAAAGTAGAAGTGTTAAAAATAAAATAAAACCCCCATAAAGCCTACCATATTATCATATTTGTTTTGGCTGAATCAATGGCTCTGATACAATCATACATTATATACCTTAGTTTTTAGATACGCAACCTATTTTTCTGCCCACTATCTCTTGTGAGTTTTCCGTGATAAGAGTGAGGTAGAGAGGTAAATGACTTGCTCCAAACTGAAAATTAGCAAGAGGCAAAAATGAAGCCAGCTCACCTGACCTAATTTAGCCTCAAAGGGAGCAGCAAGAGGACACACTGAGAGCAGATCAGAAAATAAATTAAAAAATTGAAAAAAGTAAAAGCACTCAATTACTACTACTAATGCTAATGATAGACGCCAACAGTTTTTGAGTACCTATCATGAGCAGATCCTGGTCTAAGAGCTGTATGCATGCTAACTTGTGTTATTCTCACAACAATCTCCTGCCCCACCCAAGACCTTCTCCACCTCAGGTGGCAACTCTCTCATGCCAAAAACCATGGAACCCTGATGGACTCCTCTGTCATCCACATCCAGTCAATCAGGCAATCCTCTTGGCTCTACAAAACATCCAGAATACAGCCACTCCTCACTATTTATATTGCCGTAGTCAGAGTTACATCATCTTCAACGCAGTTTAAGATTATAGCCTCCCTAGCAGGTATCCCTGAAGCCTCTGTTCTCCATTCTACAGCCAGCATGATGGTCTTAAAGTCCATCCTTGTCAACCCTCTGCCCAAGCACTGGCAGGGCTTCTCCATATCAGCGTAAACACGAAGTCCTCACAATGGCTCCTCTCTCCTCCCTCACCCCCAATCTCTCTTCTCTACCCTCATCACAGCTACGCTCCCATGCCCACAACTGTCTCTATACTGTCCCTCCAACATGCCCTGCACCTCAGGCCGTAGGGCCATTCTTCCAGCTGCTCCCTCTCTTCGGAAGTCTTCCCCAGATGTCATCCCCTTTGCTGGAATCTCACCTCACGGAGGCCTGCATGTGATTACCCAGCACTCCCTGTACTTCTTACCCTGCATTACTTGTTCTCTTTATCATAATATTTATCACCTTTTAGAATACTAAATATGTTACCTACCATGTTTCCCCAAAAATCAGACCTAGCCAGACCATCAGTTCTAATGCATCTTTTGGAGCAAAAATTAACATAAGACCCAGTCTTATTTTAATATAATTTAAGACTGGGTATAACATAACATAACATAATATAACACAACATAACATAATATAATATACCGGGTCTTATATTAATTTTTGCTCCAAAAGACACATTAGAGCTGATGATCTGGCTAGGTCTTATTTTCCAGGAAACACAGTATTGAGTATTTGTATCAGTTATTGACTGCCTCTCCCCGACTGAGATGTAAGTTCCAGAAAGACTTTGGCCTACTTTGTTTACTAATGTATCCAAACACTTACAACAGTGCCTGTTGCACACTGGGCCCCAAACATCATTTGTGGAATAAAGGAACTAAATATTATACACCAAATATAGAATGATTCAATTTGAAATCATGCCACTATAATTACCTAATCCATCAACTTTGTAAATCTACTAAAAGCGAAAAACAACATCTCCCAAAACAGAGAGAGGGAAATGCCATCTCACCACCAATAATAAACTAGCTGCAATTCTCCCATATTTACACTATTTTTTTAAGATTGTTTAGTGCACATACATGGAACTATATGAGATACAGAAAAAGATGATTTGCTTATACGTTTTGCAAATGTAATCTCATGAAAATAAATTTATACTCTCTCCATACATAGAATGTAATTTAATCTTTAAGAAATTAATTATTCTCAATACATTCACATACCTTCACATACATGTAGATTTCTTTCCCTAATGTCTATTGCCATTACTTTGTAAAATACTACATGGGACTATTACTTCCAGGATCACCTTTGATATTGATAAATGATCATTACTCACAAACCAACAGCCCCACTTATTCCATCATGTTATGCTAGGTTGGCTAGCCATATATCTTATTTCTATTCATCATCTTCTACTTTCCACACATTTCAACAAATAATTTTTCTGGGTTCTTGTGACAAAGATGACGAAAATAGTTGTCCGACCCTTACTGATATATAAAAGGGAAGAAGGGAGAAATGTGCATATAGTGTGAACATATGAATAAAGCAAAAAGGTCAATTTAGTCCAGAGTCAGGGAAATTTTCCTTTATTTTCAAAAGTATATTATTAATAAAGTGATATGTTTAACACCAAACATGTGACATGTGTGCCTAAATACTCAATTTACTTTTCTCAGGACTAAAAATATGCACTGCAATATGTTTGGTGTATTAATTTTAATCACAGGCCTCAAAAACTATGATAAGTAGTAGCAGCATTTGAAAAGCTGATGAAACGTCCACTTTGGGAGGAGTAAAAATCATAAAAATCTGTAAAATCTATAAAAATCTGTTTGGCTCCAGAACAGCTAAATACATTACCATATCATATGGGTATTCTGTATCAGATTTTCTGTTGATTATTTTTATAATTTAACCCCCAGGGGTAATATTATCTGTAATAAAGAAGCAGAAAAGAGCACAGCATTTTAAAATAATTTCTTTCCCAAGGTCTCATAATTAGCATTGAGAAAGACCAAGACTTGAACCCAGGTACTTCTAGTACTAAAACTGTCAGATCCACAATGCATATTAATCAATGTTTCCCTTTCTGTTTGGGTGAAAAAAACTATCGAACCCATACAAATTAAGAAACAAGGATACAATTTTCATCTTATTATAGTAAATGAAGATGGCTCGCATTCTGAAACTGAATTTTTAGTATTTAAGAAATTAGTCATAAGAAAGTATCTCCCAAATGAAAATTCAAACCGAGTACCTGTTTTTAAAGAGTGTACAATTCTTTTAATATCATTCACACAATTTGTAAACAGTTACTGTGCAGCTTCAGGGATAATACAAAGCCTCCAGGAGCTTCTCACACAGACCAGTTTGCCTGTCACAAGTCTCCAGAGGAATCCTTTACTGCATGATGTTGAACAATCTGATCACTGGCGATGTTGAGCTTCCCAGTGTGGCCGAGGTGTGAAGAGCCACCCAGCAGGGAAGGGTGCAGCCCCTTTAGCAGCCTATACACTCAGGTGCCAATCTTCCACCACCCACCTGGTAGGCTCCTGTTGGTACCTCTCGCTCCACCCAGAAGAATCCAAATTGTTCTCTACAAACAGGGTTAAGAAGGGTGTGGATTTCAAGCACATACTGCAGCCAACTAACAAGCATCCTGTGATCCACTGGGCAAAGACTACTCTTGTGACTGACAGGTACAGGCAGTCACCTTCCCTAAGAAAAGAATGTGTTTCTCAAGATGAATTTACTTTTCTTTTGGGGAATAAGCATAGAATTCCGCAGTGTGTGTCTAAGTAAAAGGTGTGACCAGAAATTATGGTGAATGTTTAAATTTTAAAAAATTATTCAGTAAAAGGCACATTGCCATTAATCTCCCTCAAAATACTCACCCTCACTTCGAACACACTTATCCTACCGTTCTTGCCACTTTCTGAAGCAGTTCTGGAAGTCCTCTTTCGTGAGTGTCTTTTGCGCTATCATGGCTGCCTCTATGTCCTGAATCATTTTGACTTTGGGGAAGAGCCAGAAGTCGCACGGTGCCAGTTCCGGTGAAAAAGGTGGATGAGGACATACGATGTTTTCATTTGACAGAAACTGCCATATACCAGAAGCGATGGGTGACATGTACTGTCATGATGGAGGATGATTTACGACACACTTTAAAATACACCTTCTGTCAACTTTAGCTCACACCCAGCTGACTACACTGACAAGTTGAAACTTGTCACATACTGTTACTAAGGTTTGACATACATGCCTCTTGCCGTATTGAAGATCCCTGTCTTTCCGTTAGATGGCACTCGGCAGCAGCATTCACTGTATTTTGTGATCACAACGGAAAGGCTCCGTGTCACACATCACTTCTGGTACGGCAATTTCTGTCAAATAAAAACATCATGGTGTATCATCACCCACCTTATTCACAGGATCGTGCAACTTCTGGCTCGTCCCCAAAGTCAAAATGACCATGAAAGGTATACGTTTTGAATTGATTCAGGACACAGAGGCAACCATGACAGTGCAACTGAGGACACTCACAAAAGAGGACTTCCAGAACTGCTTCAGAAAGTGGCAAGAACGATGGGATAAGTGTGTTTGAAGGGAGGGGGAGCATTTTGACGGGGGGCTTAATGACAATGTGTCTTTTACAGCAATAATTTTTTTAAATTTAAACATCCACCATAGTTTATGATCATATCTCATATATCATTCATTTGGGGGCAATATTAAAGTACTTAAGTGTAACAACAGATAATCAGTTTCTGACAGTTACTAAACGATAGCTATCTACAGGCTATGTTTTGAATGTTTTATGTTGAGAAAGTCATTTAATCTTCACAGCCACCCATCTGTCATCCCCATTTTACAGTTGACGAAGCTGAGGCAAATTACATTAAGCTGCCTATGTTCACACAGCTATAAAAGGATTTTCAAGTTATCAGAGCCAAGCGGGGCATTTCTGAACATTTACTCAATCAAAGATGTAAAAATTTTAAGTGTAAAAATAGATGTGTAGGCATTGTGAGAAACTAAACAAAAAATGCTGATAAAGCATGAGCAGAAAAACCAAACAGACTAAAATGAAACTCAAATGAACGAAGACACCAAAGACAGAGAGGAAACAAGTGCAGCAGGAGGCAAGACTAATCTGAGAAAGATGGAGGCAAATCATCCACAAGACTAATCAAAAGGGAAGTCCAAAACAGAGTACTTTCACCTATCTGCATGTCACAACAGAGCACTTTCACCTCTCTGCATGTCCCAATACTGGGTATAAACATTAAAAACAGCAAACACACACAACATTTTATTTTAAAAACCACTAAGACTTACAAGCAGTCTATATTATCCCAAGGACAACAAGCTGAGCAAACTAGTGTTGACTGTTGTCCCTTTTTGTCAATATCTATATATAACTGTTTTGTTTCAAGTTGTTATTAAAAAAAAAATCAAAGCACTATAACTGGACATCCCAAATCTTTATTTCAAGTTTCACCCACAGAGCCCAAAACTGAAAGATCCCTATCAAGAAAACAATTTATATGAAACACTGAATCACAGTGTGATATCATAAAAATCATTTTTAAAATTATATTAAAACTTTTCACATCTAGAAGTTTCATCATAGCACCATTCTTCTGTGTCTGTTTTCTAAACATTGACATGTATCCTTCCTTGGAACAAAAAAATAAATCCATTGTTCTGAGATGATTTCTCTCCCACATTTTTATTGTTAAGGTGATCTTCTTAGGAGCTTATATATGGTAGCTTGTTTCTTTTTTAACAGTTCATGGAAAGTAAAAAGTTGGCAACTCTATAAGCTCACATGCAGTTTTATTGGTAAATAAGACAGCTCTAAATCTAGGAACTTCTGTTTCAGATACCAAGTGTTACGAGTTCAGTGGACAGAAAAGGGAGAGATGGCTCTGCGATGGAATGGACTGAGAACAGTTAAGACACTGCAGTGCTGAGTGGAAAGTAGAGTGTTGGATAGCTTTCGTTCTCTGCATATGGGACAAGCACTGTTTGACATCCTGCAAGCACGTGTTGAGGGAAGTGTTAACTTCCCACTCTCGGTTTCTGAGTGCCAACATCACAGACCAGGACAGCCTAGGCATGTCAGGCTTCAAGCCTCTTCACAGAGCTGAGCCCATTGCCAATTCATTATATATCATATAGGCAAAGAAAAGACAAGGTCTCTGAACTTGCTGAAACAGCCCTTTCTCTTCCCAATTTCCTTGCCTCCCTGCTCTTGGTCCATGTGCCAGAAGTCTCAGACTGGCAATCTGGACCCAGTTCAGTCCTGCAGATGTTTTGTTTGAGCCTCACACTATTTAAAACCCAGGAAGTTATACACACATTTTAAATTATTGGACTTCTGACTTTGACTGGAAAAAAAAAACAAAAACACAAAACTGGGTCTAGCAACAAAGGACTCAAACTCCTGAAGGCACCAATCCATCATTCAGGCCCTGCATGTGTGCTAGGCTCCAGAAGCCCAGGACTCCCTCCTATCCCAAACTCAGGCCACTTCACCTACTCAAGTTACCTGCCCAGCCCCAGAAGACACTGAAGTTCCTGACCCTTGAAGCCTGTCTTAAGCAATCTTAGAGAGCACCCCATGTTTGTTCAGCATCCCTAAGACAACCAGTCACTTTCTGCTCGTGGGTTGGAATATGTGTTTCAAAAACAGATGTGAGCCGGATCATCACGTCAAACTGGTTTCTAATTTACTTTCCCTATTTGTTTTTAATCTAGTTAGATCTGAATAAGGCTACATGAAACCTCTATATTTTAATTACACTTAGACAAACCTTTGGAAAAAAAAAAAGGAAACAGTGCCACCTAACTGTATAAGTGGCTTTGTTCTTAAGGGGTTTTGTATAGTAAGTGTCATAGTAATTGTCAACCATAACCATTTATTTCCAATTCATTTTCATCTCAACTGACTGGACATAATTTAGCAAATAAAGCTCAGCAGTTCCCATATTCTAAAAAGCTAGCAAAATGTCAAGTTAGCGATACTTACATCTTAGAAAATAACAAACTCGAACTCTTTTAGGTAATATAACTAATGGAGAATTAACAGAGTAAATTTTATTCAGCTAATCTTAAGAACTTTCATATGAATTTTCTTTGTATGATATACTGAAATATTCAGAATATTAATCACTTCAGTTCCCTCATAAAACAGTTTCTTCTGTTACAGAAATTCTGAGTAATTAATGACCAGTAAAACACAATGTTTTTATGCAATTAAAGATTTTTAAATAAAAACAAAGACAGATCTCTTAAATACTCTGGGTAGGAGTTAATAGCCACTAACACCTCTGACCTTGAGAAATCACTGTGTAACAACAGCACCTGTTTTAAAAAAGTAATAACTGAAATCGATATGGGTATGTTCTAAAAGTATTATAGGCATGCCAAACAAACTTCAAAAATACACCTTATATAGAAGTGCTAAAAAGAAATGTGGGGGAAAATTATCCTAAGTTAAGATGTTCTGCATCACAACTTTGAAAAGTTCTTTTATGTTAAGTCTACCAAAAATTAGACTATTAGTAAGCCTTCCAAAAGTCAAGAGTAAGGCTTAACAACATAATATGCCAATTTTCTTTGTTTCCTTTACATCTGGTTTAGGTATAAACCCATATTAGTTGATAAACCATTGAAAGCATTTTTCCCAGGTTTTTCTACAATTAGCCTATAGATATAAAGCGAAAAGAGACAAAAAGAAAAAAAAAAAAAGTCACAAGAAGGCCAAAGATGATATCAAAAAAGAATGACTGTAAAAATATGTGACTCTCATTTTTGTAAACTATTTGGGAAGCTTACTAAAAGTGCAGCACATACAGACAATAATCAAGAAAATGGTTTAATGCTCACTTCAAAATCAATACACACCTGCTGAGAACTGTAATCTCCAGACAGGTTCAGAGAGGCACCAGGCTTTGAACATCATGCTCAATGCAGACAGTGACAGAGACTAAACCCACTAAGCTACCCTCTTACATTCCCATGTTTTCCTCATCCTCACTGTTGAGCCCCAAAAACTAAGGTTTATAATGTGCCCTCCATTTACCTTCTCGAACTAAGATACACTTTTAAGTTACCTGATTTGTTAGCAGACTCTCATCTCTGGTTTGCATTGTTAGAAAAAGACTTCATAAGACAACAAGCCCTACCCTTTAAACACAATCTTAAATTATATTTTATTCTAATTACACAGAAGCAAGCAAACTGAACTAAAAGAGAAATATTCCTTTATATTTTTCATAGACAGTAATGGTTACCAAATGAACAATAAACTCAAAATTGTCATATACAAATATGAGTGTGTACGTATATCAATGTATATTATCAGTACATAGTATATATTCAACTTTTAGTACTTAAAAGCACATTTATAACCTTCACTATATATTCATCTTATACATTAAATTTCATTTTCTGTATTTTCACTAGTTGGTAAACACCATTAAAATAGTACATGGTAGAAATTTGAGTCCCTATTGCTTCTTACATCATATTCAAGCTTTAAGAACATACGGGAATCCGATTGGCATCATCAAAATGGCGGTGTGAGGTGAGCCTCTGTAAAGCTCCCCTGGAATTTACAACCAATAGAACAACAATAACTCCACAAAGGACTCCCTGCACAGCAGACAGGAAAGACGAACAGGCCCACTACTGAATTCACCTAAAGGTAAGAGAATCACTCAAGTGGGGGAGGAGGGAAGGAAGAAGTGCGGAGACGGAGCCACGCGGGCACAGGACGCAGACCTAGCTCAGTGCTCGGAGCCCGCTGCATCCCGGAACTACCGCAGCTGCGGGAGAGGGAAGAACTCGGACTGCTAGGGCTCCAATTACGGCCCACAGGGCTGAGGGGGCAGCATATAACACGGCTGAACCCAACGCTCACGGCAGAGACCTCGGAGCAAAGACTGAGGGAAGAAGGCTGAAAACGGTGGTTTAAGCCCTCACTGCCGAGCAGAGAATGGAAGACTTAGGCATTGAGACTAGCCGCCCCCTCCCTACCCTCCCAGAGCTTGCCCCGCCCCCACCTGCTCGGTGCTAGAAACGAAACAGTAGGGGTATCATATCAAAAGAACAGAATATTTGCTGTTCTGAGAACTGTGGACCGCAGACACAGATTCGCAGCCCAACTAGTTCCGGCAAAGGAAAGGGAGCTGTGGAAACAGGATACGCTGTGGTGGTGGTCGCCGCCATTGCGCTGGGCCACCTCTCACAACTCACCCCGCCCCTGACCCCGCCTATCTGGGAAGATCCCTGCAGGAGTAAACAGAACTGCTAAAATACAGGGGCTCTGAATCTGGTGCACAAAGAGATATGGAACTTCAAAAGCTCTCCGCATACCCACACTGACACTGCGCCCTGTGACCCAGGCGAACTATTAACAGAGGAGAAGCTCATCTCCCAGGGAATCCCCCCATTGTGTGAGAAGCTGGAATAGTGCAGAAAAACATAGCACTACCATGTGAGAGAGAGAAAAAAAGGCTTCAGTTGGAGAGAAAATAAAATATTCTACCAACAAGTACTGGAAAACAAAAGAAAGATATCTTCTTATCAACCTGTTGCAGAAGCCACTCCTGTAGATGTCTAGGAAGAGAAATAATAAATCAGTAATTGCCATGAATAACCAAGGCAACAAGACAGCTCAGAAAGAAAGTGAAGTCTCCAGAAAAGGAACTTAAATATATGGAAATATGTGGTTTGAATGACAGAGAATTCAAGATACAGTTCTGAAAAAACTCAACGAGATACAAGAAAACACAGAAGAGCAGTTTAATGAACTCAGAAATACAATCAAAGAACACCATGAGCATTTTACGAAAGAGATTGACATTTTTAAAAAGAATCAAATAGAATTTCTGGAGATTAAGAACTCAAAAGAAGAAATTAAGAATGAAATAACCAGCTTAGGTAGTAGAGTTGACCAGATGGAAGAAAGAATCAGTGATATCGAAGAAAGAAACCTGGAAATTACACATGTGGAAGAAGAAAGAGACTTGAGACTTAAAAGAAGTGAAAGAACTCTACAAGAACTTTCTGATTCCATCAGAGAGCAATATAAGAATAATGGGCATACCAGGAGGAGAAGAAAGAGAGAAGGGAACACAAAATATATTCAAACAAATTGTTGATGAGAACTTCCCAAACTTGTGGACAGAACTGGATCCTCAAATCCAAGAAGCAAATAGAACACCTAATTACCTCAATCCCAACAGGCCTTCTCCAAGGCACATTGTATTGAAGCTGTCTAAAATCAATGACAAAGAAAGAATCCTCAAGGCAGGCGGGGAAAAGAAGACGGTAACCTACAAAGGAAAGCCCATTAGATTATCATCAGATTTTTCAGCAGAAACTCTACGAGCCAGGAGGGAATGGAACCAAATATTCAAACTATTGAAAGAGAGAAATTATGAGCCAAGAATAATACATCCAGCAAATATATCCTTTAGATATGAAGGAGGAATAAAGACCTATGCAGACATACTGAAGCTAAGGGAATTTTCTAATACACGACCTGCACTACAAGAAATACTAAAGCAAGCCATTCGACCACAGGGAAAATTTGTGGCAACCGAAACATAAACAGGGGGAGAGTAAAGGCCTCAACCGGGAATGTGGGAATGGAGAAAGTTAATGTGCTGAAGAAAATGGAATACTCTAAATATCAAACTTTCTTTTCCATAAACTTAAGGGTAACCACTCAAAAAAAATTCAGAACTGAAATATAAACTGTAACAAAGAAGAAACAGAGAGAAACACCATAGAATATGACCACACAGAAATAATACACAACAACAAAAAGGCAAGGAAACAATGGAGACACAGCCTTACCAGAAAACTAAAGATACAATGACAGGAAATCCTCACATATCAATAATCACCCTAAATGTAAATGGACTGAACTCACTGATAAAAAGGCACAGACTAGCAGATTGGATCCAAAAACTAAACCAAACCATCTGATGTCTCCAAGAGACACATCTCATCAGCAAGGACAAGCATAGACTCAAAGTGAAAGGGTGGAAATTGACACTCCAAGCAAATGGTACCCAGAGAAAATCAGGTATAGCCATAATTCAGATGAAACAGACTTCAGGGTAAAAGAGATAACAAGAGACAAAGATGGACATTACATAATGGTAAAGGGGACTATACAACAAAAAGACATAACAGTCATCAATATTTATGTCTCCAATCGGAGAGCACCGAAATATACCAAGCAACTACTAACAGAACTCAAGGGAGATATTGACCAAAACACAATTATACTAGGGGACTTAAATACATCGTTGACACCTATGGATAGATTATCCAAACAAAAAATAAATAACGAAACAGCAGCCCTAAATGAGACATTAGATGAAATGAACGTAATTGACATATATAGAGCACTTCATCCTAAAACATCAGACTACACAATCTTTTCTAGAGTACATGGGACATTCTCAAGGATAGACCATATATTGGGACATAAAATCAGCCTCAGCAAATTTAAGAAGATTGAAATCATAATAAGCATATTATCTGATCACAAGGCTTTGAAATTGGTTATCAACTGCAAAAAGAAAGCAGGAAAAAACACAAATACATGGAGATTAAACAACATACTTTTAAAGAACGACTGTGTCAAAGAAGAAATTAGAGGAGAGATCAAAAGATACATAGAAACAAATGACAATCAAAATACATCCTACCAAAATTTTGGGGATGCAGCGAAAGCAGTTTTAAGAAGGGAATTTATCATTACAGGCCTATTTTAAGAAACAAGAAAAATTCCAATGACTAACCCCATGTTACAACTTAAAGAAGTAGAAAAAAGAAAAACAAGTGAAACCCAAGGTCAGCAGAAGAAAGGAAATAACAAAAATCAGAGCAGAACTAAATGAAATAGAGAACAAAAAGACAATAGAAAAAATTAATGTGACAAAGAGCTGGTTCTTTGAAAAGATTAACAAAATTGAAAAACCCTTGGCTTAATTCGCTAAGATAAAAAGAGAGAAGACACTAATTAACAAAATCAGAAATGAAAAAGGGGAAGTTATCACGGACACCACAGAAATACAAAATCCACCTAGAATACTATGAAGGACTATATGCCACCAAATTCAATAACCTAGAAGAAATGGACAAGTTCTTAGAAAAATATAGCCTTCCAAGGCTGAACCATGAAGAACTGGAAAATCTAAACAGACCAATCACCAGTAACGAAATTGAATCAGTCATTCAAAACTTTCCCAAAAGCAAAAGGCCGGGACCAGATGGTTTCACGAGTGAATTCTGCCAAACCTTCAAAGAGGATCTAATATCAATCCTGCTCAAACTCTTCCAAAAAAAATGAAGAAGAGACAGTACACCCTAACTCATTTTATGAGGCCAACATTACCCTGATACCAAAACCTGGTAAGGACAACACAAAAAAAGAAAACTACAGACCAATATCTATGATGAATATAGATGCAAAACTCCTAAACAAAATTCTAGCAAATCGAATACAACAATGCATCAGAAAGATTATTCATCACAACGAAGTGGGCTACATCCCCGGAGCATAAGGTGGTTCAACATCTGCAAATCCATCAATGTGATACATCACGTAAACAAAATAAAGGACAAAAATCATATGATTATATCAATTGATGCAGAAGAAGCATTTGATAAAATACAACATCCATTTATGATTAAAACACTTAAAAAATACGTATAGAAGGAAAATACCTTAACATAATAAAGGCCATATATGACAAGCCCTCAGCTAATCTCATAATTAATGATGAAAACCTGAAGCCCTTTGCTCTACGTTCAGGAACATGACAGGGCTGTCCCCTAATACCTCTGCTTTTCAACATAGTGTTAGAGGACCTTGCCGGAGCAATCAGGCAAGAGAAAGAAATAAAAGGCATCCAAATTGGGAATGAAGAAGTTAAAATTGTCACTCTTTGCAGATGACATGATGCTATATATAGAAAACCCTAAAGACTCCACCAAAAAGCTATTAGAAACAATCAATGAATACAGTAAAGTTGTTGGCTACAAAATCAACGTACAAGAGTCCATTGCTTTCCTATATACTAACAATGAAATCTCAGAAAAAGAAATACAAAAAACAATTCCTTTTGCAATTACAGCAAAAAGAATAAAATACTTAGGAATAAACTTAACCAAGGATGTGAAGGACCTATGTGCTGAAAACTATAAGACATTTTTGAAAGAAATTGAAGATGACACAAAGAAATGGAAAGACATTCCGTGCTGATGGATTGGAAGAGTCAACATAGTTAAAATGGCCATATTACCCAAAGCAATATACAGATTTAATGCAATCCCCATCAAAATTCCAATGGCATTTTTTAAGAAATAGAACAAAAAATCATCAGATTTGTTTGGAACCACAAAAGACCCCAAATAGCCAAAGCAATCTTAAAAAAAAAGAACAATGCTGGAGGTATCACACTGCCTGACTTTAGCTTGTACTACAGGGCTACAATAATCAAAACAGCATGGTATTGGCAGAAAAACAGACACATAGACCAATGGAAGAGAATTGAGAACCCAGAAATAAAACCACATAAATATGGACAGATAATTTTTGACAAAGAAGCTAAAAACATACAATGGAGGAAAGACAGCCTCTTCAATAAATGGTGCTGGCAGTACTGGATAGCCACGTGCAAAAGAATGAAACTGGACTGCTATCTGTCACCATGTACCAAAATTAATTCAAAATGGATCAAAGACTTAAGCATAAGACCTGACACAATAAACTGCATAGAAGAAAACATAGGTCCTAAACTTATGGACCTTGGGTTCAAAGAGCATTTTATGAATTTGACTCCAAAGGCAATGGAAGTAAAAGCTAAAATAAACGAATGGGATTATATGAAACTTAAAAGCTTCTGCACAGCATAAGAAACCATCGACAAAATAAAGAGGCAACCGACTGAATGGGAGACGATTTCTGCAAACAGTGCCTCCGATAAGGGGCTAATATCCAAAATATACAAGGAACTCATGAAAGTCAACAACAACAAAAAAACAACACAATTGAAAAATGGGCAGAGGACCTTAAGAGACATTTCTCCAAAGAGGACATACAAATGGCAAATAGACATATGAAAAAATGCACAACATCACTAATCATTAGAGAAATGCAAATAAAAACCACAATAAGATATCACCTCACCCAAGTCAGAATGGTTATCTCAACAAGACAAATAGTAACAAGTGTTGGAGAGGCTGTGGAGAAAAAGGAACCCTCATACACTGTTGGTGGGAATGTAAACGGGTGCAGCCGTTATGGAAGGCAGTGTGGAGGTTCCTGAAAAAATTACGAATAGAATTACCATATGACCCAGCAATCCCTCTCCTGGGTATCTACCCAAAAAATCTGAAAACATTTATACATAAAGACACATGTGCTCCAATGTTCACTGCAGCTTTGTTTACGGTGGCCAAGACATGGAAACAACCAAAATGTCCTTCGATAGATGAATGGATGAAGAAGTTGTGGTATATATACACAATGGAATACTATTCGGCGGTAAGAAAAGATGATATAGGAACATTTGTAACAACATGGATGGATCTTGAGAGTATAATGCTAAGCGAAATAAGTCAGACAGAAAAAGCAGAGAACCATATGATTTCACTGATATGTGGTATATAAACCAAAAACAGCAAAAGAACAAGACAAACAAATGAGAAACAAAACCTCATAGACACAGACAATAGCTTAATGGTTACTAGAGGGTAAGGGGGGTGGGGGGGTGGGAGATGAGGGTAAGGGGGATCAAATAGATGGTGATGGAAGGAGAAGTGACTCTGGCTGGTGAACACACAATGGGATTTATAGATGATGTAACACAGAATTGTACACCTGAAACCTATGTAATTTTACTTACAATTGTCACCCCAATAAATTTGAAAATAAAATAAGGAATGTATGGGAATCCAATCTCATCCCCATTCTCACTCCAAACCTCAAAACTTACCCAGAGCAACAAGTGCACTGGGCAAGAAGTCAGCCTATATGTAAGATGCACATAAAGTACAAATGGGGGAGGAAATGGTTTGCATACAAGGACTAGTATATTATAGCCGAGCCATACATGGGTAAACCCTATACATTAAGTTATATTTTATTCTAAAACTAACTTTCTTATTAAAACTAACTTTCTCAGTTTCTATTTTAAAATAAAAAATGGAATAGGGTACTACGAAGGTGAGAGAGTTAGTCACACTTGACATTCATGTATGTGAAAACCTATTTATGCCTCTCTAGATCTTGAGCGTAATTACATTTTACATATAATTAAAAAGTATTTTTTGCATGGTTTTAATAGGTAGTGTCTTTCCCAGGAATGCATTTCTGTGAAAAGGTCCTACCTTGTTTCATGTGCCAACTTCAGCAATTGTTGTTCACATTTCAGAAAATGATGTCATTGAGCACAACGCTGCTCCAAGACTCCCGCTTCCCTGATACTATCCACCGATGTCAGCATTTTCATTGGTCACTTTCACAGTGAATGTACATATAGGTACATACAAGCATCCAAGTGCTTCATTTTCTAGACTTACCATGTCCCAACACTTTGAAACACATATCATTGTATTACAAATTACCTTCCATTTATTTTTCCATTTTATTATACATGGACATTATGTTGACTTTTTTGAAAGTATGTATAGATAAGTTATTTACCTATTAATTTCATTTCAAAATATTAGGTTGGTGAAAAAGTAATTGTGGTTTTTGCAATTTTTAACCTCTTAAACCACAATTACTTTTGCACCAACCTAAGGTGGATGCTCCAAATGACGTTATCAATGGGTTTGTAAAGTTGAAGCCTCTGATGCATAAACCATCCATGAACATTCTTCCATTTTGGTTCTTTCCACACTAGGTTCAACAAGCAAATGAAAAAGAAATATGAGTGACAGGCGCAACCCACGCCATTCAGTTAAGCTTTTATTTTATGCCTCACAGGGTGTGCGAGTACGTTCAAACTCTGGGAGCACAAAAATAAATAAAAAGCTCACTTTTCTGTCCCCTATTTAAAAGATTTCCTCATTTTTAGTCCCACAAGAAAGATTATCATTGCTTGTAGGAAAGTGTGATCCTGAGAAGGGATATAAAAGGTACCTGTGTATTTATTTAATTATACGAAATTTCACTATGGAAATTTGGAAGTGAATAAGATAAAAATCAGAGTAATTTAGAGAAGGTGAATGAATTCAATCATCTCTCAAAATATTTTATAAACTATTTCTTTTTATTTTCAGTTTTGACTGACATTTTTAGTTATTTAGCCTATGAAAAGTTAGATAACTTTTTTAGTATATGTGATGCCGAAGTGAGCACTCAAGTTGGATAACTTTTTTAATGCTCATACAGAAGGGCATATGGAGAGTTTATCTTCACTTGTGATATAACACTCAGTAAGAACATTCAAAGATGAGGGCAGAGATTTATCCATTTTCAAAAAGTCAACTTATTTTTCTTCTTTTGTGCCATATGCCAACAGTGGTCACATAAACATTACAGAAATAAAACAACTCTGAAGACATCCCTACAAACGGTTAATTCAAACCTTGGCTGTGTCTCCTGTGTGACACATGGTCTCTAGAGGTAGCTGACAAAGGCTAGAACTGACATAAAAGTAACTCCACCCTGCCACTGTGTGACCTTCCACACCCAGCTTCTCATGTACCATCTGTGGAGCAGAACAATAATGCTCGTCAATTATGGATTTGACAGAGATATTCTCACTTTCAATAACTTTTAGAAAGCACGGGCACTCTCTTGTCAGCATAGACACTGATACTTTTCACACATGTCTTGCAAAGCATGAGAGCCCACTCACGAGCAAGACCGATCCCCTCCCAGCTTTATTTCCTGGGCAAAAAGGACAGAGCACCCAGTGCTAAACCCTGGCAAACAATGGGTACTCAAAAATGCTGTTGCATGAGTAAATACAAGAATAAACCAGTGTATCTTTTTTAATGTGATACAGAAAAGCCTCAAATTTGAATCTGCCTCAATGAATGTGCGTTTTCAAGGGACAGGACTACGACCTCAGCATCTGTTTGGCTCCTTCTCATCTCCCACAGCGTGGCACATACCTGGCCAAAGTACGTACTAAATAAATGCATGTGAAATGAATGAATGTACTTTTACTTAGCAGATATTTATATCACTGGCTTCATAATTCCCAACTGTGCAAGCACACAAAAAATTAACGATTACTCTAGAATAAAATTTGCCAAGCTATCGAACACAACTTTACTGCTAAACTTGACTATGAAAACGAAACTAAACATGCTGTAATAAAAAAGCACCTGGACTGGGGCCCAGGAAGGTCAAGTCATAGTCCCGACTCTGCCATTACTCCAATGCACAAATGTAGACAAATGAGGTCTTCCAGTGGGCTTTCATTTTGGCAACTTTGCACTAAGGGGTCTGGATTAGAAGTATATGTGACAAGACTTTTCTGTTGTTGTTTTTTAATTTTTTAATTTTATTTCTCAGTTACTATTCACATACAATATTATTTTAGATTCCGTGTACAACATAATGATAGACATTTATATCACTTACAAAGTGATCACACTGATAAATCTAGTTACCTATCTGACACTATACATCATTATTACAATATTATTGACTATATTCCCTATGCTTTGCTTTACATCCCCATGACTATTCTGTAACTACCAATTTGTCCTTCTTAATCACATCCCCATTTTCATACATTCCCCCAATCCCCCATATGGCAACTGTCAAAATGTTCTCTTTATCTATGAGCCTGTTTCTGTTTTGTTTCTTCGTTTATTTTGTTCTTTAGATTCCACATATAAGTGAAAGCATACAGCATTTGTCTTTCTTTGTCTGATGTACTCCACTCAGCACAATACCGTCTAGGTCCATCCATGTTGTTGCAGATGGCAAGGTTTCATTCTTTTTATGGCTGAGGAATACTTCGTTATATATATATATACAACCTCTTCTTTACCCATTCATCCATTGATGGACACCCAGATTGCCTCCATGTCTTGATTATTGTAAATAATGCTGCAATGAACACATGTATGCACATGTCCCTTCAAAGTAGCATTTTGGGTTTCTTTGGATAAATACCCAGAAGTGAGATTACTGGGTCCTTCTTTGTCTCTTGTTATAGCCTTTGTTTTAAAGTGTATTTTGTCTGCTATAAGTCTTACCCTAGTTTTCTGTTTTGTTCCCATTTTCATAAAATATCTTTTTCCATCCCTTTACTTCCAGTCTGCATGTTTCCTTCATATCTGAAGTGAGGCTATGGTGGGAAGCATATGTAAAGTCGTTTTCTTATCCATTCGGCCACACTATGTCGCTTGATTGAAGCATTTAATCCATTTATATTTAAAGTAATTGTTGATAGATATGTAGTCTTTGCCAATTTATTATTCATGTTTTTGAACTTTTTTTTTCTTCTCCTTCTTAAGGAAGTCCCTTCATTATTTCTTTTTTTTTTTTTTTATTTCTGGAAATTTTCATTTAATATATTTTTTCTTTTTTTTATTAAATTTATTAAGGTGACAATTGTTAGTAAATTTACATAGATTTCAGGTGTACAATTCTGTATTACATCATCTATAAATCCCATTGTGTGTTCACCACCCAGAGTCAGTTCTCCTTCCGTCACCATATATTTGATCCCCCTTACCCTCATCTCCCACCCCCACCCCCTTACCCTCTGGTCACCACTAAACTATTGTCTGTGTCTATGAGTTTTTCTTTCTCATTTGTTTGTCTTGTTCTTTTGTTGTTTTTGGTTTATATACCACATATCAGTGAAATCATATGGTTCTCTGCTTTTTCTGCCTGACTTCATCATTTCTTATAATACTGGTTTAGTCTTGATGAACTCCTTCAGCTTTTTCTTGCTGGGAAGTTCATCTGTCCTTCGATTTTAAATGATAGCTTTGCTGGGTAGAGTAATTTTGGTTGTAAGTCCTTGCTTTTCATCACTTTAAATATTTCCTGCCAATCACTTCTGGCCTGAAAAGTCTCTCTTCAGAAATCAGCTGACAGTCTTATGCGAGGTCTTGTAGGTAACTAACCACTTTTCTCTTGCTGCTTTTAAGATTCTCTCTTTGTCTTTCACTTTTGGCATTTTAATTATGATGTGTCTTGGTGTGGGCCTCTTTGGGTTCATCTTGTTTGGGACTCTCTGCACTTCCTGGGCTTGTATGTCCATTTCCTTCACCAGGTTAGGGAAGTTTTCTGTCATTATTTCCTCAAATAGGTTTTCAGTTCCTTGTGCTGTCTCATCTCCTCCTGGTATACTTA
The DNA here is from genome assembly GCF_964194185.1 of Rhinolophus hipposideros. Classification (NCBI taxonomy): domain Eukaryota; kingdom Metazoa; phylum Chordata; class Mammalia; order Chiroptera; family Rhinolophidae; genus Rhinolophus; species Rhinolophus hipposideros. The sequence continues at coordinate 48,494,004 of NC_138063.1, forward strand.
TTATGTGAATGTCAGTATGTTGTCCCAGAGGTTCCTTAAACTATTCTTATTTTTTTTGGATTCTTGTTTCTTTGTACTTTTTGGACTGGGTGTTTTCTGCTACCTTCTCCTCCAAATTGCTGATTAAATCCTCTGCCTCACCTAATCTACTATCGATTCCCTTTAATGTAATCTACATTTCAGTTATTGTATTCTTCGTTTCTGACAAGTTCTTTTTTATGTTTTCTATCTCCATTTTTTATGTTTCCTATCTCTTTGTTGACATTCTCCCTGAGATCATTGAGCATCCTTATAAAACACTGTTTTGAACTCTGTATCTGGTAGATTACTTGTCTCCATTTTCTTTAGTTCTTTTTCTGGAGCTTTGTTCTGTGCTTTCATTTGGGATACGTTTGTCTCCCCATTTCAGCTGCATCCCTGTGTTTGCTTATATATTTTAGGTAGAGCTGCTATGTTGCCTTGTCTTAGTACAGTGGCCTTATGTAGTAGGTGTCCTATGGGACCCAGTGGCACGTTCTCCCTGGGCACCTGAGTCCAGTGCTCCAGGTGTGTCCCTCGTGTGGGTTGTGTGTATCTTCCTGTTGTAGTTGAGTCTTGGTTGAGCTTTCCACATCCATGGGAGGGATTGACCTTCACACTGATTGGATGTGAGCAATGGCTGTGACTACAGTGGAGGAGCTGTTGTGCAGGGGCTGACCCTACAGAGCAGGATTAGCTTTATCAGGGCTGTGACAAGACTTTTTAATCTTCATTATTAGTAGCAATTTAAGAGTTCAGTAAAGAGCATAAATTCGTAAGTAGACAGAACTCAAAACCAAGTAATTTATATATTTGCCTTATTTATCAATGTGGTAAATTTCCAATAATTTTACAACTTTTTTTAGCTTTCAAAGTGCTATTAATAATCTATGCCTTTGCCACACTTTGATTAACAGTAGTGGGGCAGTTGTATTTGGCTACTCATGGAAAGACAGAATCAACAGGGACCACTTACTATCATAAAAACTATATTTTTAAAAAAACAAGAGAAAAATTAGTTTTGAATTGATAAGAAATTCCTTTCAAGTTAGATAGTTTTGTTTTTGTTTCATATTCTGACATAATGACTTTGACGTTGGACACACTGCTTAATACAGCTGGACCTCTGATTTGTCATCCACAAAACAGGCTGAATTAGATAAGTCGTTCTCAACTCGGGTGGAGGGGGACTCTGCCCTTTTTGCCCCCTTCTTCGGGAAACACTTTTGGTTGTCACAGTTAAGCAGAGTGAGATGCTACAGACACCTCGTGGGTAGAGGGCAGGGGTGCTGCTGCTAAACATCCTACAATGCACAAAACAGCCCCTTAGAACAAAAAAAAAATCTAATAATAGAACTTGAGAGAAATCTTAATTAGATCATTTCCAAACTCCCTAAATTAAAAAAAAAAAAAATGCTGAGTTTAAGTTGCTAAATATGGGACAGAAACTTCTCCAGACGATATAGTTGGCTTATGACAGAAGTTACAGCTACTCTCAGTTAAAAGTTCTAGAAACTTGAAAGACAACAAATTGACATAAACCCAACTTAAAACCATGTTTACTAACCTTACATTTTGTAACCATATTGGTAATTAATGTATGACTGTACCTTTCACAGCTTGCTTTCTTTCTTTTCCCTTTTACCATGTGCTCCACAGAAATGGGCATTGTTTGTTTTAGACAGATGCAAGCCAGTTCTGGAAAGACTGACAATGAATGATACTTGCCTTGTTCTCACAACAGAAGAACAAAATAGCCCTAAAGACTATGAATTATCAACTACAGTAAAATGGATGGGCATCACCATTCACACAAAACACAAAGATGGCAACAGCTAGAAGTGGGTACGCTTCCGTACTTATATGTAGGGTCATCCACAGAATGGATACCAATTAACAGCTGCCGACTTACATGGGATACAGAATCCAGCAACATAACTTATCCTATTAATTTTTTAAAAGTACCAAATATCTGTGGCATTCAATTAACAAACGAAATATACTAATCGTCCTACACAGTACTCTATCAACTTGGAAATCACCTACTCGTGTGGGATTTTTCCAAGCACACTTTGCAAAAGGATGATCCAGACTTCTCAGATTCTTGGTCTGTTAGCCTTAACAGTTCCTATTCTAAGCGCAACTATATGTGTTAAGGTGCCTGAAAAACATCCACATATCTTCTGGGAATGAAATCATAGTAAGCTCACAGTTCTGGAAGAGTAGGGGCGGGGCGGGGATGTTCTAACCATCCTTAGAAATTGAGTGTGTAAAATATAAATGTGAAAGTGCTATGCCAGTATCTCTAATAATGCACCTTGATCATGTTGGACAAGGACTAAGTGGTGCAAGGACAGGGAACTAAAGGGTACTCTTTGCCATACAGCAAAAAGAAGAACCTTTATATTTAGTTTGATATGTGACCATAATAATAATGAAATGAGTGGCTGAAAAGTCAGTGCTCATGTTTTCAAATCCAAAGTCTTAGCTGGTTACTCAGGGAATCCCAAAATGTTAGGGATTTTTTAGAATTTCTTTCCTGTACACGTCTCATTAATTGAGTCAGAATCATTCAACTTTTATTTTCTGGATGTCTAATATTTGTTAGGCAATTGCTAGTCTTTGGAAAGATGTGGTGAACAAGCCTTTAGTTCACCTGGGGAACACAGAAAAGTAAGGGTCTACCCCTCAGAATAAAAGAGCAGGTACCAACACATCACGGTAGGAAAGTACATGGGGGCCGGGGCGGAGGATGTAATCCAGTTTTAGGGAGACTTAGAGGCTCCCTGGAGGAGGAAAATTCACAAGAAAGACAGATACAACTATGCAAAAACCCATAAGTGGGAGAAGACACTGTCCCCCTCCAATCACACAACAAGTCACGTGCCTATCAGTTACACAAACTCTTAGACAATTAGCAAAACAAGGTATTTTAACAATGGGAATATGTGAAAAAAAAATCCCACAGAAACATGAACGAAAGCTTTAAAAAGTCTAGGTTATACCCAAATTTTGGTAACTCTACCTCCCTACACAAGTCACAGGGCTTGACCCACTCCCCACTCCTCACTCCCAGATTTAATCAAATCAGACTTAATTAGGCAGCCATTGGTGGAATAAGAAGTTGGTATGTCTGCTGATATTCTCTATCATGATCAATGTGAAAGGTATTCATGATGAGTAAGAAAAACCACCTGATTAAAAGGAAAGCACATTCTGCTAATCATAGAGCTCACTTCACAAATCATAGGTTGTAAAATGGCATTTGGTCAGCAAACATGTTCTGTTTACCTGAGCAGTGTCCTAAAAAGTCAGACCCAGTATGTGTAAAAGGGATGTTTTTTCCCTTTTTAAAAAATGCAGATTCCAACTTGAGTTTTTTTTAAATAATAATTAGCCGCTTTTGATCACGTAAGATCCATAGTTTGCCGGTTTCTACCACTCTGTACTATCTCCGTAGCGCCGTGAGGCTTTTCCTCCCTCTTACTGTCCTTTTACTTAAAGAAATGCTTATATAGACAAGTACCTATGCTCAGTTTTCAAAGGTGAGAAAATGAAAGCAAAATCAAGAGGACTCTGTGTGTTTTCTCCTATATGCCTGCTTCCATCAGTTCCCTATCTGCCTAGCCCCTTTAGACATCTAAATTGGTGACCCTGGATTTAGGCCATAACGCCATTTGCCAAATGGCACCAAGTCAGTTTACCAGGCAAGGCTAGGTCTAGAGAACCAAAGGTAAGAGCAGAATATTTGCTCATCTGTCAATTGGGCCTCAGACTAGCATCAGTGCTAATTTGGATGCATTTATACAGGCCTGGAGTCAGGTCTATAATCTGCTACTTGGTTTTTATAGAGAAATAAGCTGCAACAATAGTAATGACTAAAAGCAGCTTTTTAAATGCTATCACTCAAGGAAGTCCTATTTTTAAGTTCAATGTACTCATAAAAGAAAGAACATAAAGAATAAGCAATGGCTCATAATTGCAGGACCAAGGACCTCGGAGGGACTTGGAGACTCTCAGTGCTAGACAATCAGTGCTAGCACTGGTGTTGGGACGTCATGCGGTACAGAAACTGTAATAAGTGGTCCATGCAGCACATCCAGCAATTTTATACCTTCTTGGTCAGGGCTGAAAATGCTACCACAAAGGCTGCTTGACCGATAGCAGGCTCTAAGACTACATGTATTTGGACCCATTGTCCATTTGCAGACAGATTGGCAGTTCAAATTCAGGATAGCCATGAGGTCTGTTGTGAGCCAAGAAGAATACAAAAAACCCACAGCCACAGAAAAGGGGAAAAAAGCCCATGTATGCTAAAGTCCAGAAAAATGTGCCTGGATGCTTGACAAATATCACCACCACACCAGTTGTCTTCTGAAAAATAACCTATATCCACCCAGTAGACCTTCCACTGGACAAATGGTCAAAGCAACGTTACTAGGGCTGCTTCTCTCTCTTCCCCATCTATGAAAATTCACCCAGTTTCTCAGGCTAAAGTTCAAGGGAGTAATCATAGATTTTCTTCTTTCCCACACCGTCCAACCCACTAGATATTTTTCCTTTCCCATCCCCTCCAACCCATCTGGAACTTTGTAAATTCTACCTCCAAAATACTCCTGAAGTCCTTCTATTTCCATCTCCTCACCCACCTTCCTGGTCCAAGCATCAGGACTCCCACTTGGACCCCAGCAAAAGCATCCTAACTTGTCTTGCCACCTGCACAATATTCTGTAGATGGCAACCAGAGTGAGCCTCTCCCAATATAAAACAGATCATACCACACTCCTGCTCAGACTCTGCAAAGCCTTTCCGTGGTAAGAAAAACAGAATCCTCAACATGGCTCACCTGGGGCTTCATGCTCGGGCCCTGACTCTCCCTCCAGCCATTGCTCTACCCAGTCCATGCCCACCCTCCCTCTAGTACACCAAGCCCACCTTGAGGGCCTAAGACACATGCTTCCCTCTGTGTTATTCATCCTCCGAGGGACCTTTCTGCCCCATAAACCCATATTTGGCACGCATGTTGGTCTTTCTCATAGTATATTTATAAATTGTCGTTACACATTTATTTGGGGCATTGTTAATATCTGTCCCCTCACTAGGCTATGCACTCCACTAAGGCAGGGGTTATATCTGTATTCATTACCGCCACACACACAGCACACAACCAACACAAAGCAGACACCTAGCAAAAATGCCTCACACCCATTTAGGTTCATTCATCGCCCACCTCAAAAAAAAACAAAGTAGGCCAACAATGATTTAATCTAAAAAGCTATCATTATCTTAAAAGCTATCATGATAGCTTCTGCACAAAGACGCTATGCATAAAAGTGTCATATTGTCCATCTGTCCCTCTAGTTAAATGCATTCTCTCTAACTCGGTGTGGTGACAAAGATGCATGCACTGCTGCTCCATCTCCCACGTCCCCCACCTGATACTTTCCAAACAATTTATCAATCAATTATTAATTGTGGCAGTGACCACACTGTCATCTTTTGAGATCCATCTTCTTGTATTCTGCTTAGCTCACACCAGACCTAAGGAGGCATGCATAAGTGTGCTCCACAATGTCTAGTTTCATTAAGAGAATGCTACACACATGAGCGGAAATCAACACAAAATGAAAAAGGTTCAGCAGGTGACTCTAAGCAGCGGCCTGACTGTGGGGACATCCTCTCCAAAAGGCACACACAGGCCAGGAGAGCAGATGACAACTCTGACAGGCTCAGAGGAAAGGTTTCATTTTTCCATTGCAACTGTGGAAGATTGTATTTGCAAAATAAAATAGGAATAAATTCTTCCTAAAAACGTAGTACAAATGTTTAAAAAAGAGATATGTGTGTGAATGACCGAAAAGCTTCATTTCTCCCAAGTATCTTCTAATTTTATTTATTTTGCTTAAATACAATATAATATCTATGTTTATACTACCTGCTATAAGAGCCGTTTTGAAGTATGTGAAGAGTCCATTGTTTTTTTTTTTAATGGATCTAAACAGTTTTCTTCACTTGGATATATATTCCCATAATAAACTATTCTCAAAATATGTTTACCAATGCTACAGGTAAAAATGCTTTATAAACTATAAAACTCTATTCAGATGAAAGAGGGACATCTATATACCTAAAACAGAAAGCAAAACACTACCACAGCTCACACTGAAGCCTTACCACTGAGATCGCCTCCTTCTAGCCAAGTTCAACTATGTCTTCTCAGCTCAGATTTTTCATCAGCAACTGACAAGACTTAACATGGTCCTCCTCTGGCTTCTCTGTTACTATGACACCTGGTTTTCCTTCCCCATCGGACTACTTCTTGGTTTCTCTCACTGACTCCTTCATTGAGTGGCCCCTACAATCAGGAACTGCTCTTTCCTCCCTGTGCTAATTTATACACTCTAGCTCGTGATTTTTGTTGTTGCCCCATAACAGCTAAATATTTTCTAGCTGGTTTACTCTTGACCCACCATTAGAATTCCTCTCTCCAAACCTGCCATGTCAGTGTCTCTTTCAATTCAATATTAAAAAAAAAACCTGAACTTATCTGCTCCCAACCCACCAACGTGACTCTCCTGCTAATCTCCCCAAGCAGCAGCATTCTTTCTCATTAAAGTAATTAATTGAAACAACACTTATCTAATGGTGATTTTCAAACTCGCCTTCAGCTCTAGAGAAGGGGAACCTAAGCCACACTTAAAGGAATGGTGTAAAGGGGCAGAGAGGCTGGGATTCCTTCTACTTCCTTGTGGAAGACGTGGTGCTTCCTATACAGCTTTCCTCCCAGTGGTTTTCAGGTCCCTCTTCTTCACAATAAGAACTACAGGGTTTTCTACCTGCAAATCTGCCTTCACAATCGGAATGATCTTCCTGACCGCTGCTTTTATCACCCATGCCTTTGCTCAGCAACTGCCTGCTCACACATGCATTCAGTCCTCCAAATATCTGTGTAGTGTGCACTTAACCACGTGTCCAGTACCATCCCAGGTACCCAAGGGTTATTATCATTTAAGTTAAAAAGTTATAACCACAGTGAAAAAACATTCTAAATAAAAAGAAAACCAAGGACGTCTTCCTGCACTTAAAAACACTTATGTTCCTTAAATACAGAAACTAAGTTGTGAAAAATATATAAAACTTTTTATGACTGTAGTTAATAGTGACTATAATTAATAAAACTGTATTGCATATTTGAAAGTTGCTGAGACAGGTCTTAAAAATTCTCATCACAAGATGTGTGGTAATGGGTGTTAAATAAACTTAACTGAGGTGATTATTTCGCCATATATACTTTTATCAAATCATTATGTTGTACACCTGAAACTAATTAATGTTATATGTCAATTACACCTTTGTTTTAAATAATAAATAAAAAACAGGAAATGACAAAAACCTAAGGTCTAGGCAATCAAAAAACAAAACAAAACCTCTTTATAAATGCACTTATAGGTGAACCAGGAAAAGCGCAGGTCAAAGGAAGGAACTCTGCTTTGTGAGAATCAGGGAAGCTTTCACAAAGAAAGAATTATGCTGGCTTATGAAGAATGCATACAAGTTTTCTATTTTGGGAGGGCAGGGGTTGGTGGGAAGAGCATGCATATCCACAATGCCCAAACTGGACACTGCAAATAATCTCAGCTCTAAACAAATCATAATCATCCTTTTGAGGCATGAAACCCCTTCTTACTCCTAGGCCCCCACACTCCTCTTCCTTCTCCCTGTCAATCTACACAGTATCTATTCCTCAAGACTCAGCCCTAGGCCCCACTCTCTCTGTGAGTCCTTTTCTCATCACTCCACACCCCAAAGACCCTCTCCTTGCCAAACTCTCTAACCACCCTCTGTTTACGCTGTTGTCATTTTATTTTAGATTATTTTAGTCTCAAATCTTATTTAGTTCCTTGTCATATTGTTTTGTTCACAAGTGGTTCAGTTTGCATGTTTTATCTCCCCAACACACTAAAAGTCAAGTTTTCTGTGGATTGTCATATGAATGTATGAATATATATAATAGATGTTTTATTGTACAAATGACAATTGAATTTTTAATGAAAGCAAAGATAAATTAGAAGTGTAATTTAAGATACAAATCACACAGTGCTGCAATGAAATATATAGATGGTAAAGCTTGCCTAAGATTCTTATGAGGATCTTAAAAATATACTTATTTCTCCTTAAAATACCTACCAATACCCTTTCTTAGAAAACAGATTCAGAGCTCACTGTAGGGGTAGACCAAACTTAATAGTTCTTTTGACCCTGATATCAGCCTGCAAAGTGCTACGTAAACAATTCCAAAGTTAAGAACTATCTGCAATACTAACTCATCAATGTGCCCCACAATCTGAGAATATAATTAATAGCAGTTTTAAGTTCATCTTTCTTCCTAGTCAACAATTACACACCAAGTGAGAATAGCAGAATCCAATCCCTTTAGATGCTCCAAAAATCTTTCCGATTTCTCCAGATTCTAAGGAACAAGTGATGTTAGCATTTTTAGCATTTTGTGAAAAGCTAAATGCATTCCAAGTGTTTACATCATCAAGCATGTAGAACAACTCCACCCCACCACTACCTGTTTGCTGCTTTAACCCTTTTTAAGTTAAGTGGACTAGAAAACACCAGGAGACTCCAGTACACTTGCTTCAGCTAAAGACTTAAACTGGAGCCTGCCATGAGCATCTTCTGGAACACCTCCAACAATGGGATTCAGGAGAAGGCGTCAGTGACAAGTCCTAGCGCAGACCAAATGACCCTGAAGTGAGAGTGAATCGTGGGCACGGTAACAGAAGGGCAGGTCGACGTAACCGGACTGACTGCATCTAACTATCACAGGCTGTAGTCTCAACAATAACAAAAATCGGTCCTTCCTTTTATGTAGTTTCCACTGCGGGGCATGGACTGATTAAGAATGTCCCACAAGGTGGATAAAGACATACATAAAATAAAACATATTCTGTGAACTTGAATCAATGACAACGGGATATAAAAGGTAGAAGATAGAAGTCAGCCTCTGGAGTTCTCCCACCTGGAGAAAACGCTTACAGCAATCCCTCAGGTAACGGCGGTGCTGCCAGGTGTGCCCAGCTCCGCTTGCCTGGACCTCGGCCCATCTCAGTGGAGAAGGCGAAGGAGACTTAGGAGGGAGCGTCCCTGTCGCAGTTTGGGGTTAGGGGGACGAGCTAGTTCAAACTGTCAGATACTGGCCAGACGTCCGTCCTGCACGCACTTCCTCGGCTCACACACCAGGGATGGGCAGTACTTGGGGAGAGGAAAGGGGGTGGAGTGATGAAGTGCTCGCTGGAGTCTGGGCCGGAGCCCGAGTCCCCGCGTACAGGACAGTTGTCCGAGGAGGGGGAGAAGCGGGAAGACGCGGGGAGACCGGGTCGGGGGGACGGGGGGTGGGTGCGGGGAGAGACGCCGGCCCGGAGAGGAAACAAAAGCCCAACGACAACCGCCCGGCGACAGGATCCCCTGGAGTCATGCCCCGGCCCCTCGATCTGCTGAGCCGGATCCTAGGCGCTCAGGTTGCAACGCCCGGCACCCCGGCCCGACCTGCCCGGCAGGGCAGCGGGGCTGTGCGGCGGCTGCACGGCGCCCGTCCGAAGTGGGCGACACGTGGGGCAGCGCCTCCGCGGGGAGCCCAGCGCGCGCCCTGCGGCGAAAGAGAAAGAGTCAGGGCCAGCGGGGGCGACTCGGAACCGCCACCGTCCCCTGGCCGGGCCACGTCGCGGGCGACGCGCACGCCCCTCGGCCGGCGCTGGGCCCTGGCTGCGGCTGCCGCGGGCGCCCACGCGGTCCCCCGAACACACCACTCCGGCCGCGGCGCCCTCCTTACCGCGAGCCGAGCCGCACCGCCCTCAGGGCCGCTCGTGACCGGACCTGGGGCGCGAGCCGAAGCCACCAGGCTCAACCCGCCCCAGCTGCGTCGCCACTGGCCCGGCGGGGCCCGCGGGAGGGGCGCGAGGGTGCACGCGCGGGGTGGGGGCACGGAGCCTCCCCCTGCCCTCCCCGCGCGCATGCTCCCGCCGCACCTGCCGCGCGCGGGGTTCCGCTCCCCCGGGAGCCGAGCGGACGGGGGCCTCGCCGGGGGTCGGGGGCCCTCACGTGGGAGGGAGATGGCTGTGGCTTTATTTCCACGTGAGTTTTTCTCCTTCTCGGGGCCTTGAGGAGGAGTCCCCCGCATCTTGGCTACTTCCTTCCCGACTCCTCCTGCCTCCCGCAGCGCCGTCCCAGGGCACGCCCCGCTGCTTCCCACCCGTCCTTAGGCTTCGCCTTCCAACGTGCTCCTCTCTCCGGATGCCTCTCTCCTGCTGCTAGGTCCGATTGTGCAACCTCCTCTCTGGTGCCTCTTTCCCGCTTTTGACTTTGCGATAGGCGCACACGTGGCGCATTTCAAAATAAAAGAATACGTTTTTTCAAGTATCAAGAACACATGTTCATGAATCCAGTTCTTTCTGCTTGGGATTGAGCAAGAAACGAGCAACTGAGTTCCTGTCCGCATGTAACTTACAGTCTTAACCGGTTCACTTGAGCTTTTCACAAAGCATTGTCACAGATTTGGAGAAGAACTTAAGTAAATCATTTATTTTGGTTTATAATTAAAAGTAGCTGTTAGTTAAAAACTGTGTTTAGTGACTTTTAAATGGAAGTTTCTTTCATGGGGTGTCTTGCGTATAAACTCTAATACTCAAATAATAGCTGGTAGGTACAAAATAAATATTAGTTTGTTGCTTCCAGTGAGAAATTCAGTTTAACATGATTGGCATAATAATATCCAAAATGATCGTTTTGTTTGGTTGTTGATTACCATAAACCAAGAACTAAAACTGTTTGTTTTTTGATGAGACTGGTTCTTTGGTACAAACATAATTTAAAGTTGTTATTAAAGAGACAAATATAAAGCCTTTTGCTAACGCAGTTTTTACATTAGGAACCATAATCACAGAAATTTATAAGTACAAACAGACACACACAAACTGTGTTCTAGACTTTAATCAATTAAGAAAAAGAGATTTGGGACAAAGAAAAAGGAAAGAAGAAGGCATCAGTATAGACAACATTTAAAACATCTAAAGAAGTGGTGAACTTATTTTCGTCCCATTTTAACATGTAGAGTTGTGATTAACAGTCACGCTTCAGGGTACCACCACCTTTGCATACTTGCTCACAGCTGCATGAAATTAGAATGCGATTCAGTGAGTGAATGAAAATTCCCCCCTCCCTGATATTTACATGAGCACAGATAGCAGTGTGTGTGTGTGTGTGTGTGTGTGTGTGTGTGTGTGTGTGTGTAGGACAAGTGCTTCAGTTATTGCATTATAACCCCAATCCTACCCAGTGGTATTTGTTTACCATTAAAGACTCTAAGTCTTAATGATATAAACATCAAAATGTCCCTACCAGAGAAAGAGTTAAGGGCATTTCTGGTTCCACCTGCCCCTTAGAAAAATCAATAGTAATATTATGCAAAATCAAAGAAAGCAAGATTGAAATACAAATAGAGTGACTTTATTTCACCTTCGTTTTTTGAGGGAAACAGAATTATTATTGTAACATGTTTATGGAATATATTTGCTTTACATTTATGAAACAGAAACACTATTTCCATGGGCTAGGTTTAAATAAAGGAAAAGATACACCGATAAAACAGGTGACATAGGCAGAGAACCTCATCCAGGGTTACTTAAATATAAATGCATGGGTGCATAGTGCTGACAATGACATATGATTATATTCAAAGAAGCTAACATCTGTTTTAAACTATACTGTTATTCAAATTATGTGAAAATACTAGCAGGAATGCATTGGTGCACTTATTACAGAATTTTTATTTAAAGCTGTTCCAGTAAATCCCTTTTATTTGAACAGCTGCAAATTAAAATAAAATAGCCACTTTGTTGATTATTGTAATGTTACCAATTCTCCATTATGAACAATGGTGTTTAGAACACTGATGGTTACTAGACATTTTGTTTTTATAATTCAGTTGAATCTGACACACTCTAAGTAGCAAAGTTGATATTGACCAGATATCTCAGGATGGTTTATTGTGGGGGTGGGAAACCTTGGTAGAATGGCAAACACAGAAGGAACCCTTTTCATCAAACCCTAACAGAGTCACGGCAGTTTTATAATGTGTTGGTGTCTATCTATCTATTGTGGAAATGAAACCTTCTCATTTGCTAAGATAGTGATTGACTTTATTTAAATAACACTCTATTTTAAAATTTGCTAACTTTACTTACTTTTTTCAAGTTGGGTGTTTTATTTTTGTTCTTTATATATTTTTATATGTATGTTATTTTTTCTAAGTGGAATTAAATTACATTGCTTTATTATTTAATCAATAACAGGATTGGCTGTTAACAGAGATGGGTTTTTAAGACTCACAATTTTTCCCAGCATATACAAATGACTACTTTCAAGAGTTAAGTATAAAGTGAATTCCTTTACATGCTTCGGTGTAATTAAAGAGAAGTTATCTTAAGAGCATTCTATGCATACTCTATAAGCACATTGTCCATCACAGTTAAAATTACTTCATTGGTCACTATTTATCTTCAACAAATATCACTATCAAGTTTATTTTTATATTAAAGCCATTGTTAATAATTTTACCCACTCCACACTATATCTTCTGTTATGTATTCTGTTACAGAGATATTTTCCTAAGGGGACATTCCAATGTTAAACTTTCTTTAATGGGTTGAGATATAAATAATTTCATGAAGTTCTATTTAAATGTAAAGATTGTTTCAGAAAAAGAGTTGTGTAAATAATTTTGAAGAATTAAAAGTAACTGTAAATAAATGATACCAAAAAGCTCCATAAACAATATAATATGCACATTATGCTATTTTGAATTAGACTTAAAAATCTGTATAGAAATTTATTTTGACACTTGAACTTTTTTTAGTAGTACAAAATAGCATAAAAATACTGCTTCTAGGTATATTCCTTTGAGTTTTAAAAAACAATTTATTCACAATACAGTTGAGTAGGTTTGAACTGTGCTGGTTTACCTACACGTGGATTTTTTCAATTGACCCTTACATTTCAATTGATTGGAGCAGCTCAAACCTGCATTGTTCACGGGTTAACTGGCAATTAGGAATCGAGTTATTCAGAAATGCGACTTAAGTTATACACGGATTTTCGACTGGGTAGGCAGTGCGCTCCCCTAATTCCTTCATTGTTCAAGCGTCAACTGTACTAGTATTTCTGATGAGATGCTTACAGTCTGTATAAACTGAACAAGATAAGGATCATCACACATCAATAGTCAAACTTCACTTCCCACTACAACTATTGAATAAACTAAGAGGATTTGGAGATTGGTATGAAAACTGCAGAAGGAAAGCTATCAATCCTTTTAACTTTTTATAGATATTAATGATACAACCATAGTATCTCCAAGATGAGAGATCTAAAATAAGAAAAAATGGAATATTCAGAGGTAGGTAATTCTATTTTTTTGAATAGCAATATGTCTAAAATAGCTGTGTAGCTATGCAAACATTCTCTAAAAAATAGCAGTGGTATAATATGTAGAACACACGCTAGGGTGGTGGTTATTCCTTCCTCTGCTGTTAACCCATCATGGAAGAAACCACCTGACTCCACAGGTTGTGTCTCACTGAATAGCACTTACTTTACAGATCAACAGCTTTGGGGTCTAGGTTCACTCTTATTATTGTAGGTCCAGAAAGTTGATTCTGTTGATGCCCCTAGAAGTGATCAGGCTAAGGGAACCAGCCAAAAACAGAATGTCCATTATACTGAGAGACACAAATGTCCAAAATATCCATGGTTTCTGGTCAGCACATTCCCACCACTTATACTCTACATAGGAAGGTAAATTATACTAGAAGATTGCCAAGTGACCATGACTCAGAAGAGAGTTGGATCCTCTTAATGGGTAGCGTTGACAAGTGACAACTGTCTGATAGAGCCATCCTCATAGAGGGATGTCTTCAGCCAAAAGACCCGAAGACTATGTCAGCTGGATATGATATGATACTCTTCACTAAGTTGCTGTCTCCTTTTGCATTCCAGTCCTTAAGATTTTTCCTGGTCACTTTGACTGGATTTAGGTGCTTTACAAAAAACCCATCATTAATATACAAGGTGTGATCAAACAATACCATGAATGTCAAAAAGATTTATTACAGTAAAAGACACATTGCCATTAGTCGCCCTCAATATACTCTCCCTTACTTTAAACACACTTATCCCATAGTTCTTGCCACTTTCTGAAGCAATTCTGGAAGTCCTGTTTCGTGAATGTCTCTAGTTGCACTGTCGTGGCTGCCTCAACGTCCTGAATCATTTTAAAGACTTTGGGGAAGAGCCAGAAGTCACATGGTGCCAGATCCAGTGAATAAGGTGGGTAAGGACACACCATAATGTTTTCATTTGACAGAAATTGCCATACCAGAAGTGATGTATGACATGGGACCTTTCCATTGTGATCACAAAATATGGTGAATGCCAAGTGCCATCCAACAGAAAGGCAGGGATCTTCAAATAGGAAGCGGCGCATCCAACCTTAGTAACAGTGTGTGACAAGTTTCAACTTGTTCAGTGCAGTCAGTTGGATGTGAGCTATGGTTGAGAGAAGGTGTGTTCTAAAGTGTGCTGTAAATCATCCTCCATCCTGACAACTCTCGGTGTCACACGTCACTTCTGGTACATGGCAATTTCTGTCAAATGAAAACATTCCGTTTTGTCCTTATCCATTTTGTTCACCAGATCTGGCAACGTGCGACTTCTGGCTTTTCCCCAAAGTCTAAATGATTCAGGACATTGAAGCAGCCATGACAGCACAACAGTCACAAAAGAGGCCTTCCAGAATTGCTTCAGAAAGTGGCAAGAATGATAGCATAAGTGTGTTTGAAGTGAGAGGGAGTGTTTTGAGGGGGGTTAATGACAACGTGTCTTTTACTATAACAATTTTTTTGTTTCTTTAAACATTCACCGTATGTTATGATCACACCTTGTACTTACAAATAATCTGTTGGGGAGGGCTGCTTCTACAGAACAACGAATTTGTGTGCTTGTTTGTTTGTGTTTTTTTTTTTGGCTCTCTCAGAAAATCGATTTACTTAACTTTTTCTGGACCCAGTCTCAAAAATCAAAAGTACTTTAACTGTCGTCCCTTAGGTACTAACTGCTTAAATCAAACCTGTTAGAAATATTTCCATTTTAGATTTAATATCCCTATTTCATTAAACTTTTAATCAAAATTAAAAGACCAATTATTTGTTTAGTATATTATCTTAACAGCTAATATTCCATTAAAAAATGGAGTTCACTTTTTCTGGATTTCTGATGCATTTGTTCTTTTTCATTTTAATGCCCAAAATACAAATTCTTACAAAATTCATTTCTAATTTTAGAAATATGACTTGATCTAAAACTACTAAATTGATATTTGCATGAAAAAGTAAATCATCATCCTCACAGAAAAATAAATTGCATATTTCTTTAAACTTTTAGACTACCAAGTGTACAATGAGTACCTTGAAATTAAATATTGTATATTTCCCTATTGCTGGATTGAATATAATAATTACTCTATATTATTGAGCAATTGATACTACCCTGAAAATCAGACACACACACACACACACACACACACACACACACACACACACACACACTTATATGAATGGAGCAAAGCTCACAAACTTAGTCGAGATGAACCAACAACACAAAATAGAAGAGTAAGGAAATTATTCCTAAGTAGTTTTTAAGCCTTTTATCTTTTGACCTCCTTGAAAAACCCCTCATTGACAATTTTGATACTTCCCTATTCCACCTAAACAGGAAAAAACCTACGTCTTTATAAGTGTGGTGGATTAGTTACATGAATGGCCTCAATTAATGGCTTTTCTTTATCCATATCCTTACAGTGTAACTTGGCACTGTTCCCATCATGAGGTGGAGCCGATTTCCCATTTCTTGACCCAGTAATATGGGTCTTGCTTTGGCTAATAGAAGGGGGTGAAGTGATGGTTTGCCAGTTCCAAGCTTAGACCTCAAAGGCGTGTGCACTCCTATTTCTGTCTGGCATCTATGCGATCTGCTGAGAATAAGCTCGCCTGCTGGAGACTGGGGCACAACCCAGTTGCTCCATTTGAGTCCCTAGATGTGTGAAAGAGCACATAGTGCCCAACCACCTCACCAGCCTACTGCAGAGGCATGAATTAATGTGCCCAACAATATTGGCTGGGCCCAGATCAGTACAACCACTCAGCAGCCAACCTATATACGCATGAGAAATGAGAAATGATTGTGGTGTTAAATCTCCAAGTTGCTGGGGTGCTTTTTATGCAACAATAACTATGTGATTCCAAAATGTATTTATTATAACAATAAAGTAATGTTATTTCTTGTCTCTTGGAGTTAAATCAGTAACTAACTATGTGTCTGTTCCACTAAAATGTGAACATTGTGTAAGTTCAGCATTTCTGATTTCGGGGAAAAATGATAGGATGCAAATGCTATCCCTTATAAAGCCCTTGTCACTCTCCCTTATAAAGCCATTCTTTCCTCTGTACTAATTCTCTCCCCTTAGTTTACACAGATACTCAAGCATTTCATCGTGAATGGTAGCACGTAAGCTTTCCTTTGACTTTTCTTCCCTCTTAGGGACCCTATTCCTCTTTGTCCCTTAATTACCAAACTCCTAAGAAATATATCTGTAATTTTATACTTATGCTTTAACTCCTTGAAGTCTGACATCTGCCCCCAGTGATCTACTGAAACAGTGCTCATAAGTGGCCCTTGAACTGTCCAAATTCATGTCATCATCTGATTATCCACTTGTTGAACTCCTCTGTATCTTTTGAGGATACTAAGCCTGATCTTCAAACCCTATCCTTTGGCCTTGAACAGGGACAAAACCTCTCTGAGGTCTTAAAAAAAAAGGCAACTTTATCAGGCAGAATCAGGGGTCTTTCCAGAACTCAAAGCTAGAAGCACAACCCGACCTCTCAAGGCACTGGGACCTGTCACTCTAGGTGCTCTGGTCTCTCTAGTCCTTTCTGCCCTCTGTGCACAATCTTTCTCTGCCACAGCAGATATACATGGCGAATCCCCGCCAGCTACTCCAAGCCCAACTTCATATCCCTTCCAGTTCAAGCACATAACAGACTGATTTCCTTTGCTGAATTCCAGTTTCTCATTCCTGGGAGAGAAAGATGAATTGCCCCAGATTGACTCATGCATCAATCCTTAACCCGGAAGTGGGCAGAGACATATATTCAAAATATTATAGATGTCCACGCTTGGCATAGGTGTAGTAGAGGATGGGGGCAGATGGCCCAAAAGCTATCTCCCTCAAAAACCACTTCAAAAACCTTTCATGGCTCTCCTTGGCTTATAGTTCCAAGTCTAGAAGTTACCCTAACCCCTCCGAGGCCACCATGTTTCACCCCACACAACATAAACAGCTCTATCTCCTACTTTATTGTTGTGGACAAGATGCTCCCTGTTCTCAGAACAGCTGCAAGTTTGCAAGTTTTGTCAATTTGCCCGTGAAGCCTTATCCATGAGCACTCTTCTATCAAAGCTTTTTCTACATATTAAAATATGAAGTATCTTTGAGGATTCAACACTAATGAAATCTCTTCCATGAAGCATTTATCCATTTTGTTGCTTTATTTGTTACTTCTACATACCCACACCATTTTCTTTATACATTATATTGCATTTATATTACTTTGGGTTATACTATAATTACTTATTAGGTTATAATAACTGATAGCTATGCTACCTTTTAAGTTATGTTTAAATTTTTGTTTTGCTTTTAGTTTTTGTCCTTTTCAAAACAAGATTTTCATAAAATGCAGAAAGTCGTGCAATTAACACCCATATATCCACCAATCAGAAGGAATACTTGCTAACAATTTATGTTTTCCATTTTTTAAAAAACAAAAAATTATATATGAAATTGAATTTCTTTATCATCCCTTTATTCATCTCTCTCTGCCTCCTTTCTCAGAGGCAAGCATTATGATAAATTTGGTACATATCCTTTTACAATAAGCCTTTACCTTTATGATTCCTGAATTTTGTATCTCTTAAAGAAATCTCTCCTTTACTCAAAGATAAGGTTATTTTAAAACATTGTTTAGTGTTAGTGTAGTAGTTCAGACCTGCGCTGTGTATTGAACAGTAGGGGGTCCTGGCTTCATTTTGCTTCATTTTGCTCCTAGCTTCTAAAGTTAGTATGTTTACTGTAGGCTCCTGTAGAAACCCTTTATCAAGTTCAAGAAGTTACATTATCTTTCGTTACTAAGTGTTTTTAATTGTTTTTATTTGTTTGTTTGTTTGTTTTTACATGAACAAGCTTGGACATTATCAGATGCACAGTCGGTTTCTATTGAGATAGTCACTTCTTTTCCCCTTTCACAATGACTTGTTTCATAGCTTTTTGTTCTTTTATATGAGGGTCTTAACATCTTTATTTTAAACTCATTTTGATGTTGTTCTTTTATTTGTACTTTATTGCTGGTACATTCATCTTCCAATTTTGATTTGACTATTTTTCTCAGTGTTAATTACCTTTGGAGTCTTTGAGCAGAGGTCTGTATTTTCCTCTCCCTCTCTCCTCTGCCCTCCTCTTTTGCCTCCACCTGGCCCTCACCTTCTTGTCCAGATTCAGGTCTTTTCTTGGCAGCCCTGGCCTTTCATTCTGCAGTGACATTGAGGGTACTGCAGACATAGTCACCAAGACGATGAGGATCTTGGCCCACATCCTGTACCTTCCTCTTTCTGGCCACACTGAAAGAATGCAGCAAAAGTAGCAACTTTCTGGCTCCTTCAGGGCTAGGAGAGAGCACCGAAACCCCAGTTTTAAATATTGAGTCTGGCTCCAGTCTTCCATCATTCATGAAAAACTTTTTCACAGGAATGGAACTACCATTCCTCTGTGATATTTCAGGACCTAGAAACTCCTAGTTTTAGTCCTGCATTCCACTGTATTTGTGTGTTTGTTTCTAGAACATGGAAATGACTGCCTTATCATTTGAATTTGTTTTAGTGGCTTTGTTTGGATCAGAATGGATCCACGTCATAGATGACCTCAGTGACTTTTCCAAGTTTCCAATTCTAATGTGACTTTATTTCTTTCTCAGCACCTGTCATAGTTCTTTGTACATGACAAGTGCTCAAAAAAAGTTTCTAGAATTCAAACCATGTCATTATGTTCAAGGGGAAGTTGCGTGAATTCTCATCAGAAATATACTGTGGAGGAAATTCACTCAATACAGACTTAATCTGGATGAACTGTAAGTATTTCTGTGTTGAGGATCCCAAAATTTCATCCCTGTTTACATGAATAGAGTGGTTCTGAAGAGAAGTAGGCACATTCAAACAATTACCAGGAAAGACAGTAACCAAATGCTCAATAAATACTCGAGGATGACAGGACGATATAAGAATAGTTGCTTATCTACAATTCAACCCTAAGAAACCTATTTCATATTTCTTATGTATGTTTTCATTATTATATCCTCAGATTTTTCTTTTTCTGTCTGCCTTCACTAATCATTGATATGGTGAAGTGTCTCCAAGTAACTAGCCTATCTGTCTGGGGTTATAGTCTTTAATTAGCATCTCATCTCCCAAGTTAAATTAACTTCACCTCTTTTCCACCTATTTCCTTTTCCTTTCATTCTTGTCTCTGTTTTGTGCCAGCTCTTTTGACTTGGCATATAAAGTGATCCAGAGGCTATTAAATAGCTCTAGACATACAACGTGATAACCTCCATCTTCCAAAAACAAAATCTGATTGCCTTCTTTGAATCTTAAATTATCTTACCTTTGGTTCCAACGCAACACATAAATCTTGATACTCACACTGATTTCTATTATAGAATTCCAATCCATAGTCTAGTCCTCTCCTCTCATCTTTCTTCCACAGGCTCTAATTTCAACCTGGAAATGAATCACCACCAAAATAAAGGAACAGCAAACATGAGTCAAAAGGTGAAACTTCTACTTTGTCTCCAAGTCTTAATAATCAAACTAAATGTTCCATGTGTACAGGTGCCAATAAGCCAAAGTAAAATGCATTAATTTGCATTCATTAAATTGCTTCTTTGTTTACTCAGCAGGTAGATAAGGTCTTACACTCTACTTATATCTTACTATACCCTGTTTCCCTGAAAATAAGACCTAGCCGGACAATCAGCTCTAATGAGTCTTTTGGAGCAAAAATTAACATAAGACCCAGTCTTATATTATATAGGACTCGATCTTATATTATAGTAAAATAAGACCGGGTCGTATTAATTTTTGCTCTAAAAGACGCATTAGAGCTGATTGCCCGGCTACGTCTCGTTTTCAGGGAAACACAGTAGTTATGGTATATTCCAATAGTATTTTCAAAATTTTTGTGCACTAATCTTCTTCATAGAGACTTTAGTCAACATTTATCCAGGTGTTTCTTCTTTATCATAATTACAGTCCATTTTAAACTCTGAGAAAAAATTTTAAGTAGCAAATTACATCTGTACAATATTGGCTTTTTGTCATATTGTCAAGGTTTCTTTACTGCTTTCTAAGTATTTCACTCAGTATTAATATCATCTATCATCACATTGAGTTATTAATATTATTTTTCTTATTTTATAAATGGAAAAATAATTACTATTTCTATGGTTTTCCTTTTTTTCTAGAATGTTATTAAACAGGTTTCACAGATTTCTGACAATTCAACCTTGAGAAAGTCCTACCTTAAATAATCAGATATCTGATAGCAAACATTTAATGGCATTTCTTTTTTTTTTGTAGATCAACAAATAAAGATATTATGAAGCAAAAGTTAATACTATATATTATTTTTCATCCAGTATGACTCTAACGTTTGAAACACAATTTATTAAACTATGTAAAACTCTTTGATAATAATAAGTATAAATGTCCTTTGCCTTTGAAAAAGATTTACTAGTTCATTTTGTTTTTGAAATTAAAATGTTTAAAAGCAAAAGCAATCTTATGAGCAAAGCAAATATCAGCTCTTCTCCCTCCTTTCATGGCTAATGCTCTCATTGAAATCCTTCCACTCGGGGTGTACTGTTGAGCCCCACTTTAAAACAGGGGTTTGTTTCCCCCCAGGAATGGGCAACCATATCCCAAAATTATACAAAGATACATGGGCATCTTCCTGGAACATCCATTTTTCTCTGGCTTTGGCAACAAGGAGAATTAAATTATTTAGCTGATGACTAAAACATTATTTTAAATTAAAATAAACATGGGCATATCAGGGAGTAGAGACAAAATGTGCCTGAAGACTTCAAAAATAATTGTATTCTTCTGGAAAGTTTATTCACATCTATTCTACCCCAGAGAGCTAATTTTATCATTCTAATATTATCACTTTTTAGAATTTTACCTCCTCCATAATTTCATGCATGTGTTCATGTATAATAAAAGATTTTTGGCAGAGGTACGAAGCTAGATTGTTTGTCCCTTATTTGTTCCTTTGACCACATGTATCTTGATACAAGTGGAAGATTAACCTTGCTTGTGGTATAGAATGACCTATGGCTTTATACATGAAATACAGGTTGGTAGCTCATGGTGACATGATTGTTATAAAATATTCTAGTCAATATTATATGAATGAATTTAACATTTTATAGTGCAGCAGCTATATTATTTACAAAATAAGAAACTAATCAACAACTATTACCACTGTAAAATTTTAACATTGTTCAGACTGTGCATGTCTGTTACGAAGAAATGTCCTTCCCCAGTACATCATGTGGTCATCTGCCTGGAGGATGAACAATGTCAGAAGAAAAAAGGCAGATGCTTTCTCATTACCCTATATGGGCACAGACGTGTCTGTTGTTTCATAAAATCATTATGCTGCTGATAAAATCCCCCATAGTCTTGTTTTATCGATGAATATAGGTCAACTCAGGCAACTTTAAGGGAAAGAACACAAATCCAAGAACTCCAATTCAATTTACTATTTCCCTCCAAATTCTCTTCTTATCATTGTCAAATATTGTTCTTTTTTCACAGTGGAAATCAGGAAATGGTGTGTTCTGCTTTTTCAAATTAATTTTAATTTATATTTCCATGTGTCAGGATGGTTTTCACAGTTGACATTTTTATAACTCTGTACAAAATTAATTTTATTTCATATTTTCATGCATCAGGAATAGCCACACAGTTGACATTGTATGGCTCTGCAGTGATCTGTTGTTATACGACTGACTTTGCTTAGCCAGCTCCTATTCTTAGACATTTGGGTATTCCCAGTTATGTTTTGTTTTGCAATCATAAATAGCATTACTATAAATATTTCTAAGTAAATAATTTTAATATGCTTATTTCCTTGGAGAATATTCTATAGAGTAAAATTATTGTGCCAATCATATCCAATAGTTTCATAGTTCATCATGCTTTCAGAAAAACTAAAACAACTGCAAATGTGACCAGAAACATTTAAAATATGTCATTTAAAACATTTAAAATTTAAAAACATTTAAAATGTAAGTCATTCTCAGATCTAACAGATCCAAAATTGACATTATACACTTCCTATTTATTTAGTAAACATGTGTATAATGGTATCTTAATGTTGCTAAAATTTATATTTATTACATAATGATAAGAGGTATGAGTCAATCAGTATCATGATTCCTTATTGAATGCTCAGTTCATTTCCTTTAACCAATTATCAAATGGAATTGGAGTGTTAGTTGTTTTGTGTCCATTTTTTTTACGTATTTTAGAAAGCCAGCTTTTTTTAAAAAGGGGTATCAAATGTATAAATCACACAGAAATGTATTAAAATATATAAAATATACCCTCAAAATACCACATTCGGGAGAAATAAAATACAGTTGATGTAACTGATGCCCCTTCTGTAATTCTCAACTTAAGCTCCTTTCCTCCCTCTCTAGAGCTAACCATCACTTAAAATGTGGTGTTTACTATAACCATGCATATTTTATACTATTCATACATGTATATGTAAATATAAAATATATATGGTATTGTTTTACATCTTTTAAAACTTTCAGTAGTTTTTTTGGTACATATCATGCTTTAATTTTGCTTTTTGAATGTTAAAATATGCTATTTAAATTTCATTTACTTTGAAACATGTATATCTAGAGTAGTTATTTTAGCGGTTGTATATTATTCCAAATTATTTATGTTTTTCTGATTGAAGATCATGTCACTTTCTTATTTTTTCAGATTACAAGCCATAACTCAATGAAAATACTCTTGCATATCTTTTTCTGCTCATTTTACATATATTATATACTTATACATATAAATGAAAAGGGTCAGACAATTAAGTTCGCGAACTTTCTACCATGCACTTTACAGGGTGGAAAGTTCACCAACTTAATTGACTGACCTTCGTATGTGTACACACACACACACACACACACACACACACACACACACACACGAGACTACTCTGTATATACCTAGAATTGAAGTGCATATATATATATATATATATATATATATATATATATATATGTAACACGGTTGAGTTCTTATTATCTGATTGCTCTGCAGAATAATTATATTTTTTCACCGTTCTGTGACTTTTACATTTCCATGATTACAAATGAAGTTGAACATTTTTCTCTAATTTGTCTGTTCACATAGTTTGATCATTTTCCTGTTCAATTATTTTGTCTTTTTCTTAATGTGTGTAGACCTTTATGTTTTAAATACAAATTCTTTGCAGCTTATGCACATCATACATATTTTATTCTGAACTATGACTTATATTTTCAATGTACAGTGTTTGTTTGTGTTTTTTGTTTGTTTGTTTTTTAAAGAGGCATGCAGCTCACAGTGTGGCCCATATGGGGATCGAACCGGCAACCTTAGTGTTATCAGCACCACGCTCTAATCGACTGAGCTAACCAGACACCCCCCTTATATAGTGTTTTTTGATGCATGGAGTTGTTCATTTTAAAATAGTTATTATTTCTTCCATGTTTTCTTAAGTATATTTTGTATTTTTGGTATCTTCTTTAAGAAACTTGAGGTCATAAAGATGTTTTCCCATGTTTTAATTTTCACACTTAAATATTAAATTCACATGAAGATTCGTTTTGTTCATGGTGTATACTATAAACAGCTACTCTTTTTTTTCATAATAAATAATCAGTTGTCCTCAAACCATTTATTGAACCCTTCCTTTCTCGCTAGTTTGTTATTTCTGTTATCTAGTTGATGTCCATATATTTAAGGCTCTTTATTCTGGTTCATTGATATATTACTCTTTCATCAACTTTTAGCTTTATTATAAGTCTGATATTTGAGAAGAATACCTGCCTCCCTTTTGTTCTTCTTCAAAAGTTTAATGTCAGTTCTTGGCCTTCTGCTCATATATATATATTTTTTCTTGTTTTTAAATCAGCTTACCAAGTTCCAGAAAAAAATATTGTGTTTATTTTATGCATCAGTTTGAGAAGAATAGCCACCTTTACAATTCTGAGTTCTTACAATGTCTTGGAAACACTGGGGATAACACAGATCCATTCCAGAAGATAGTGGTTGACTTGGCTCAGTTCCTGGCCACCAGCTGTGTCTGTCCTCCCATCTGTCTAGGCTCATAGCTTGCTAAAATTCACAAATGGGGGCAGGGTACAACAGTCCCTTTTTATAGTCTTCTTTCAGAGTGTGGGAACCCCTCCCCAGCCTGCCCTGGTCCCTCTGCCTGTTAGAGCTCTGCAGCCCCTCCTCTCCTCCTTTCAAAACTGGACCCCTTGGTTACCACCTCCTCATTTCAGACCTGGAGCAAATTTCGTGTTTGTCTTCATCCCTACCATGTTTCCCCCAAAACAAGACCGGATCTTATATTAATTTTTGATCCAAAAAGACGTATTAGGGCTTATTTTCAGGAGATGTCATCCTGAAAAATCATGCTAGGGCCTATTTTCCGGTTAGGTCTTATTTTCAGGGAAACACAGTATTCACTCTGAGTTGTTCTTAAAGTTTTGATGCACTGAAGGGTTTTACTTGTTTATGAACCTGAATTTTCTTTTGGTATTTGTTTCTCTTTTAGTATTTTGATTCTTTATCCATTTGTTGCTAAGCATTTGAAAGTCAGGGAGTATCTCAAAGAATGAACTGAGTGTGCCATTCTGGTGAAGGATAAATTTTTGTTTTAATTATGATATAAAAATATACATTTACTTATTTTGTTACATTTTACTTTATAAATGACTTTATCAAAGTTCATTCATCTTTGATGTAAGCTCTATTTTTCAATAGTCATGTTTATATCTATCTCAGAACCCAAATTAAGTGTAACTGAATTTTTGTCTGTTTTATTGGGGATTTAGTTATATTTTTGAATATGTGTGTGTATGTGTGTGTGTGCATGTTAATAAACAGAAAGTTCTAGTGTGCATGTGACCTGGGAATGTTACTTTATTTCTCTGTACTTCAGTTTCCTTTCTGTAAAACACGTATTATATAATGTCTTCTTTATAGATTTACTGAGTTAATGTATGGAAGTGAGTTACTTACGTTAAGCACAGAGAACAATACTAGACACCTTGTAAGTTCTCTATGTGTTTGTTGTTGTTGCTAGTTCTACCAGATCTCTTAATTTAGTGGTTTTAGTTAGTGAGGAGTGTAGTATTTGTCTCTTTTCTGTTCTTATATTTCTTTTCCCATGAGGATTCAATTTTTTTACACAAAATCTTACGTTCAAGTTAAAAAAATTTTAAGAATCAAATGTTTTGTCTGTGCTATGAATAGAATCTCTTTTATTTTCTAGCTTTGCATTACTTGTGTAGAGGAATGCAATAGATTTTTGTGTGTTTGTATCCCTGCAACCTTGTTGAACATGTTTATTCTAAATTTTTTTCACTAATTTTTTTGGAGTCTACAAATCTATATTCAGATCATCATAATGATAGCTACAATTTATTAAAGTCTATATATAGACACTGTCCTAGGATTATGTACTAAACTCCATGTTATTCAGATAATAAACTTGTATGTCAGTTAGGATTAGGTTTAACTGCGAAAGCCAAAAATCCAAAAGAATAATGTCCTGAACAAGACAGAAATTGATTTCTTTCCCATCTAACTGAAGACCAGAGTAAGACTATTCAAGGTTGTTTGACAACTCCTGAGTTATCATGGACCAGTCTTCTTCAATCACATTACTCTGCCATCCTCAACACATTGCTTCTACCTCATGGTTCAAGAGGGTTACTTAGGGGCCAGCCATCACTTCCAAATCAAAGATATTTTGTCTATTGGCAAATTGTTTTATAACTGATGCTTTTGTAGCTGATGGCCAAGGTATTTAATAGTATTCCTTGCCTAAGCACAGAGTTTACGACTAAACATCAGCTGTACATCAGTTGTACTCAAGTTTGGTTGTGTACTTAAACAAAAAGAACATTTTTTGACTTCCTCCCACATTGTCTCATGTGCATTGCCTCATCACATCTTTATAGCAGCCCTTTCAGGTAGAGATTATTAACCCCATCTTACAGACAAAGAAGTAGAATTTAAGAGATCCAGAGATCACAAAACTCTCATGTGGTTGATACAGGATTCAAGCCAAGCCTTGTGAGTCAAGGTGAGAACACTTGTACTTTTTACATGTATTGTTATACAGGAGTTACCTCATAAAGAATAGAATGGGGGTCTTTAACAAGGATTTGGAAATAATGAAATGAATAAAACTTAATTTAAAAAAATATTTATATATGTTTACTAAACTGTTTACATCAGCATGTATTTACTTGTTATGTGCTGAATTGTGTCCCCACAAAATTCATATGTTGAAGTCTTAACCCATAGTATCTCAGAAAGTGTATTTGGAGATAAGGTCTTTAAAGAGATAATTAAAGTAAAATGAGTTCATATATGTAGGCCCTGATCCAAAGTAACTCGTAACCTTATGAGAAGAAGAGTTTAGGAAACACAGAGTCCAACTGGAGACCATGTGAGGACAGAGCGAGAAGGTGGCCATCGTGTAAGAAGCCAGAACTGTGCAGAGAAAATATAACACTACAGCATGAGAGAGAATAAAAGGCTGCACTTGGAGAGAAAATAAAACATTCTATCAACACCTAGAAAGCAAAACAAAGAACTCTTCATGTCAACTTGTTGCAGAACTCACTCCTGTAGATGTCTAGGAAGAGAAGTAATAACTCATTAATTGCCATAAATAACCAAAGTATGAAGACAGCTCAAAAAGAAAATGAAAAGTCTCCAGAAAATGAATTTAAAGACATGGAAATATGTGACTAAAATGACAGAGAATTCAAGATTGCAGTTCTTAAAACACTCAATGGGATGTGAGAAAACACTGACAGGCAGTTTAATGAACTCAGAAGCACAATCAAAGAACAAAATGAATATTTTACCAAAGAGATTGAAATTTTAAAAAAGAACCAAGTACAATCTGGACATTAAGAACTCAATAAAAGAAATAAAGAATGAACTAGCCAGCTTAGGTAGTAGAGTTGACCAAATGGAGGAAAGAATCAGTGACATCGAAGATAGAAATATGGAAAAGACACAGATGAAAGAAGAGAGACACTTTAAAGTTAAAAGAAATGAAAGAACTCTACAAAACTTGCTGACTCCATCAGAAAGAACAATATAAAAATAATGGGCATACCAGAAGGAGAAGAAAGGGAGAAGAGAACAGAGAGTATATTCAAACAAATAGTTGATGAAAATATCTCAAACTTGTGGAAAGAACGAGATCCTCGAATCCAAGAAGCAAATAGAACACCTAATTACCTCAATCCCAACAGGCCTTTTCCAAGGTACATTGTATTAAAGCTGTCAAAAATTAACGACAAAGAAAGAATCCTCAAGGCAGCCAGAGGAAAGAAGACAGTAACATAAAAAGGAAAGTCCATTAGATTATCATCAGATTCTTCAGCAGAAACTCTGCAAGCCAGGAGGGAGTGGAATTAAATATTCAATCTATTGAAAGAGAAATTATGAGCCAAGAATAATATATCCAGCAAAGATATCCTTTAGATATGAAGGAGAAATAAAGACTTTTCCAGATATACAGAAGCTGAGGGAATTTTCTAACACGTGGCCAGCACTATAAGAAATACTGAAGGAGATGATTTGACCAGCATAAATAGGGATAATTTGTGACAACAAAAACATAAAAGGGGGAAGAGTAAAGTTCTGAACTGGAATATGGGAATGGAGAAAGTAAGCATGCTGAAGAAAATGGAATACTCTAAATATCAAATTTCTTTTACATAAACTTAACAGTAACCACTCAAAAAAAAATCCAGAACTGAAATATATAACATAATAAAAGAAGAAACAGAGGGGAAAATCATAGAATACCACCACACAGATAATAATAGACAGCAACAAAAAGGCAAAGAAACAATGGAGACACAACTTACCAGAAAACCAAAGATAGAATGATAGGAAATCCTCACATATCAATCCTCAATGTAAATGGACTGAACTCATCAATAAAAAGGCAAAGAGTAGCAGATTGGATCAAAAAACTAAACTCAACCGTATGCTGGATTTATGTATCCAAGAGATACATCTCAGCTACAAGGACAAATATAGACTCAAAGTGAAAGCGTGGAAATTGACACTCCAAGCAAATGGTACCCAGAGAAAAGCAGGTGTAGTCATACTGATATCAGATGAAACAGACTTCAGGGTGAAAAGGGTAACAAGAGACAAAGAGGGACGTTTCATAAAGGTAACGGGGACTATACAAGAAGAAGACAACAGTCATAAATATTTATGCCCCCAATCAAGGAGAACTGAAATATACCAAGCAACTACTAACAGAACTAAACTAACTAACAGAACTAAACTACTAACAGAACTAAACTACTAACAGAACTAAAGAGAGAAATTGACCAAAACACAATTATATTAGGGGACCTAAATACATCATTGTATTTAGCTAAATACATCATTGTATTTAGCTAAGGATAGATCATCCAAATAGAAAATAAATAAATAAATATCAGCCCTAAGTGACATATTAGATGAAATGGACATAACTGACATTTATAAAGCACTTCAACCTAGAACATCAGACTATACATTCTTTTCTAGTGTACATGGAACATTCTAAAGGATACACTATATATTGGGATAAAAAACTAGCCTCAGCAAATTTAAGAAGATTGAAATCATACCAAGCATATTCTCTGATCACAAAGTTTTGAAATTGGATATCAATTGCAAAAGAAAGCAGGCAAAACCACAAACATGTGGAGATTAAACAACATACTTTTAAAGAATGACTGGGTCAAAGAAGAAATAAGAGGTGAGATCAAAAGATACACAGAAACAAATGAGAATGAAAACACATCCTACCAAAATTTTTGAGATGTAGCAAAAGCAGTTTTAAGAGGAAAATTTATATCATTATAGGACTATCTCCAAAAGAAGAAACATCCAAGATAAATAACCTCACATTACACCTTAAAGAACTAGAAAAAGAAGAACAAATGAAATCCAAAGTCAGTAGAAGTAAGGAAATAATAAAAATCAGAGAAGAACTAAATGAAATAGAGAACAAAAAGACAATAGAAAATATTAATGTGACAAAGAGCTGGTTCTTTGAAAAGATTAATGAAATTGACAAACCCTTGGCTACACTCACTAGATAAAAAGAGAAAAGACACAAATAAACAAAATCAGAAATGAAAGAGGGGGAGTCACCACAGATGCCACAGAAAACCACAAGATCATCCAAGAATATTATGAAGGATTACATGCCACCAAATTAAATAACCTAGAAGAAATGAACATGTTCTTAGAAACATATAGCCTTTCTAGGTTGAATCACGAAAAATTGGAAAATCTAAATAGACCGGTCACCAGTAAGGAAATTGAATCAGTCATCTGAAAACTTCCCAAAAGGAAAAGTTCCGGACCAGATGGCTTTACTAGTGAATTCTACCAAACCTTCAAAGAGGATCTAATACCTGTCCTACTCAAACTTTTCCAAAAAATTGAAGAAGAGACAATACTTCCTAACTCATTTTATGAGGCCTGATACCAAAACCTGATAAGGATAATACACAAAAAGAAAATTACACACCAGTATCTCTAATGAATATGTATATATCCTAAACATATGCAAAAATCCTAAACAAAATTTTAGCAAATCGAATGCAACAATGCCTTGAAAAGATTATACATTACAACCAAGTGGGGTTCATCCCAGGGGCCCAAGGATGGTTCAAAATGTACAAAAGTCTATTGCATTCCTATATACTAACAATGAAATCTCAGAAAAAGAAATTTAAAAAAAAGAATTCCTTTTGCAATTGCAACAAAAAGAATAAAATACCTAAGAATAAACTTAACCAGGGTAGTGAAAGACCTATATGCTGAAAAGTATAAGTCATTTTTAAAAGAAATTGAAGAAGACACAAAGAAATGGAAAGACATTCCATGTTCATGGATTGGAAGAATCAATATAGTTACAGCGGCCATATTACCCAAAGCAATATACAGATTTAATGTGATCCCCATCAAAATCCCAATGGCAGTTTTTAAAGAAATACAACAAGAAAAAAAAAATCAGATTTTTATGGAACCACAAAAGACCCCGAATAGCCAAAGCAATCCTAAGAAAAAAGAACAATGCTAGAGGTATCACACTCCCTGACTTCAGCTTGTACTGCAGGGCTACAATAATCAAAACAGCATGGTATTGGCAAAAAAACAGACCCACAGACCAATGGAATAGAATTGAGAACCCAGAAATAATGCCCATATAAATATGGACAGATACCTTTCAACAAAGAGGCCAAAAACATACAATGGAGAAAAGAGACTCTTCAATAAATAGTGCTGGGAGAATTGGGAAGCCATGTGCAAAAGAATGAAACTAGACTGCTATCTGTCACTGTGCACCAAAATTGACTTAAAATGGATCAAAGACCTAAACATAAGACCTGAAACAATAAAATGCATAGAAGAAAACATAGGTACTAAACTTATAGACCTTGGGTTCAAAGAGCATTTTATGAATTTGACCCCAAAGGCAAGGGAAGTAAAAGCTAAAATAAACGAATGGGACTATATCAAACTAAAAAGCCTCTGCACAGCAAAAGAAACCATTGACAAAATAAAGAGGCAACCAACCAAAGGGCAGGAGATTTATGTAAACAATGCCTCCAATAATGGGTTAATATCCAAAATATATAGGGAACTCATACAACTCAACAATAACAACAACAACAAAATCCAATTGAAAAATGAGAAGAGGACCTGAATAGGCATTTCTCCAAAGAAGACATACAAATGGCCAATAGACATATGAAAAAACATTCAACATCACTAATCATCAGAGAAATCCAAATAAAAAGCTCAATGATACATCAGTTCACACCTGTTAGAATGGCTATCATCAAGACAAATAGTAATAAGTGTTGGAGAGGCTATGGAGAAAAAGGAACCCTCATACACTGTTGAGAGGAATGCAGATTGGTGCAGTCGCTACAGAAGGCAGTGTGGAGGTTCCTCAAAAAATTATGAATAGAATTACCATATGACCCAGCAATCCCTCTCCTGGGTATCTACCTAAAAAATCTGAAAACATTGATCCATGAACATATATGTGCTCCAATGTTCATTGAAGCTTTATCTATGGTAGCCAAGACATGGAAACAACCAAAGTGTCCTTCGATAGCTGATTGGATAAAGAAGTTGTGGTATTGTATACACAGTGGAATACTGTTCTGCCATAAGACAAGATGAAATAGTGCCATTTGAGACAACATGGATGAATGTTGAGATTATTATGCTGAGCGAAATAAATCAAACATAAAAAGTAGAGAACCATGTGATTTCATTGCCATGTGGTATATAAAACTGAAAACAACAAAAGAACAAGACAAACAAATGAAAAAACAAAAACTCATAGATAGACAAAAACAAAAACAGACAACAGGTTAGTGGTTACCAGAGTATACCGGGAGAGGAGTAGAGGGGTGGTAGATGAGTGTAAAGGGGATCCAATATATGGTGATGGAAAGAGAACTGACTCTGGGTGGTCAACACACAATGTGATATATAAATGATGTATTACAGAATTATACACCTGGAATCTATGTTAGTTTATTAACAGTTGTTACCCCAATAAACTTTAATCAAAAAAAAAAAAAGAGAGAGAAGTAGCTGATTATTATCTCCCTCCTAACCAAGTCCACACAGATGCGGAAATCACTATTCCACATGCACAGTTAATCAAAGTTTGACTGCTATAGGACCTTCCTGGGGGTGGCGATAATGAACAGCAGCCCACTGTCTTGCCCCCACATCACAGACTTGAACACAGTTACCAAGCAATGAAACTGGTAAAGAAATCCCACCTTTTTCCAAAAGCCCTGACACTTTCAAAAAGCTTGGTTTTCCCACAAACTCTCTTGTCCCAGCTTATAAAAGCAGCCAAGCAGAGTCAGTCCCTGAGTCCGTTTGGAGGCCCTTCCTTTCCTCTGTGCTGCCTCAAATAAAATCTGTCTCAAAATTTTTCTGGGGTTTCCTCTCAATTTCTGTCTTGGAGAACCCAAGAACCCCAATGCAGGTAACAATAGTAGGCATTCAACTATTATTTTCTGAATTTCTAAACAATTTTTATAAGTTTTATATCTTAAATAGAAGTATATGTATGTGTGTGTATACATATATACATTTATTATGTACATGAACATTTTTATTATGAATTATATATTGAATATATACACTATGAATATAATACACTATGACATATATTATGCATAAATCAGTATTTATTTTTATGTGATTTTACATTTAGATATAATTACTATTTCTCTTTGGGAAATTCCAATTGATCAAAATAATCATGTTTCTTTGCTTGCTTGATATTAGCCTTGTTTCTTGAAGAGAGTGAATTCCAGTTATTAAACCTGATACAAACTGTTCTGTCTCCCACTCCTTTGCCCTTGAGGTGCAACACTGTCCAGGGAAAGATAAGAGACTAGATGTTTCTCTGCATGTGAAGCCGCAGCCCTGCCCTTCTAATCTCCAGGGCTATAAGCCTTCAGTTGGACCTCAGACTGCTTTCCAGAACTAGTTGCTCTTTCAAGGTCTGAAGCAGTCTTAACCAGACTCCATCTCTGCAGAAATGGATGAGAGGAGGGGACAGATCATGTGATTTTCCTGGGGCTTAATCTCTCTTAGGGATGCTCCATTTGGTATCACTGCTGATTTCGAGAAAAATTTAAATGAAATGTAAAGAACCCCATTCGTGATTTAAAAGTGAGTTTGACATCACTGTTTGAATACATTAATAATAATAATAACAATTCACATACTCATGGCATGCTTACTACAGTCCTGGCACTTTGCTAAGTGGTAACATACTCGTAGATCCTCTCATGACACCTACATGAGAGGATCCTACTCTAGCAGGCTGGATAACGGTCTCCTAAAGAAATCGGGTCTTGCTTAATGCTTGGAACCTATAAATGTTACCTTATTTGGAAAAGGAGTCTTTGCAGGTGTGATTAAATTAAGGGTCTTGAGATAGGGAGATTATCCTGGATTATCAGGGGGGGCCCTAAATGCCATCATAAGTCTCCTAATGAGAGGAAGACAAAGGCTGAATGAGACCTGACACAGGCAGAAGAGATGGAGGCAATGTGGCCATGGAGACAGGCAGGAACGCACGCAGCAACCCAAATTGGAAGAGGCGAGAAATGGATTTTTCCCTTAAACCTCTGGAGGGAGCGTGGCTCTGCCAACACCTTGATTTTGAACCCGTGATAGTGATTTCAGTCTTCTGGCATCCAGAACTGAGAGAAAATAAACTTCTATTATTTAAGATACCAAGCTTGTGGTAATTTGTCACAACAGCCATGGAAACTAATGCTGACTAATTCCTATAAAGTGAGGATTAACAGAATCTTTGTTTTAACAGGATAACTGGCCTACAGAATGAGAGAAAATATTTGCAAATCATATATTTAGAAAGGGATTAATATCCAGAATATACAAACAATTTCTACAACTCAACAACAACAATAAAACAACCCAATTAATAAATGGACAAAGGACTTGAATAGACATTTCTCCAAAGAAAATATACAAATGGCCAAAATGCACATGGAAAGATGTTTATCATTAATCGCTAGGGTAATGCATATCAATACCACAGTGAAATACCACTTCACACCTATTAAGATGACTATCATTAAAAAATAAAAGAAGTACTAAATGGTAATAAGGATGTGGAAAAATTGGAACCCTGTGCATTGCTGGTGGGAATGTAAAATTGTGCAGCCATTGTGGAAAACTGTACATCAGTTCCTCAAAAAATTAGAAATAGAATTGCTATCTGTTCCGGCAATTTCATTTCTTGGTAGCTACCCAAAAGAATTGAAAGCAGGGTCTTGAACTGGTATTTGTACACCCATGTTCATAGCAACATTATTCACAAAAGCAATAAGATGAAAGCAACTCAAATGTCCATTGACAGATGAATGGATAAGCAAAATGTGGTACATACAATGGAATATAATTTAGCCTTCAGAAGAAAATAAATTCTGACACATGCTAGAACTTGGATGAACCTTGAAGACATTATGCTCTGTGAAATAAGCCAGTCAGTCGCAAAAAGACAAATGCAGAAAGTCTTCACTTAATGTCATCAATAGGTCCTTGGAACTGCCGCAAAACAGCATATAATCACATATTACCATAGACTAATTGATATAAACAAGAGGTAAGTTCCTAAGACATCTTATCAACATTAAAATGAAACCAAGTTGAACAAAAAGACATTATCGAGTGTCTTCTGTACTATACAGTTCCCTTTAAATAAGGTACCTACTGTGATCACATTCAGAGAGACATAAACTAAAATGGTGATTACCAGGGCTGGAGGGAGTAGGTAATGGGGACTTGTTAGTTAATGGGTACAAAGTTTCAGTTTGAAAAGATGAAAAAAGTCCTGGAAATGGATGGTGGTGATGACTGCACAACAATGTGAATGTAATTAATGCCACTGAACTGTACACTTAAAAATGATAAATTTTATCTCATGTATATTTACCACAATATATATTTACCACAAATGTGGTATATTTACCACAAAAAGGGATACCTTATCATAGAGAGCTTCAGTAAATCTTTACACAGTTAGTAAATTCTACAGCCAAAATTAGAAACCAGCTTTTCTGGTTTTAGAATCTGTGCTCTTAGTTTCTAGATTGTAGTTTTGAGGCAGATCATGAGGAAAATTTTTATCTTTTAAATTCCACTTCTGAACAATATTAACTAGTGGAATTTCAGAATTGGTGATGAGATTTTCCTCCTCCAAATATTGGTAAAACCAAAATGCAATCTTCCCGTCACCTAACAATTCAGAAAACAAAGCAATGAGACTTAGGCCACATGGTTTCATAAGTTCATTCAGAAGATATATTTTTATACCATAACCATGTCACTCTTAACCATTAATTATGAAGCACATCATAAAATTAGAAAAGGAGAGACTAGATCGGGATTATCTAACTCAGTCGTCTTATCCTTTGGGAAGCAGAAGTATACTGATTTAAGAATGTTTTGAAAACCCCTAGCTATTTCCTCAAATAAAAATTTGCCTGCCTACACACAACCTAATTTGCATTTGATGTTAAGAGGGCCACAGAGCCCCCAACCCCTCCCTGTATGGGTCCCCTGTAGTCCGGTGAACCCCATAATAAGAACCTTTGTTCTTCCAGTTCTGCAGATGAAGAGATGTTTTCAACAAAGTATAAATCTACAAAACGAAGTACTTTTTTTGAAAGCTGTGGCCCAACACACTGAATGGCTGTATTACATTAGAAAGAGCACTGGATTTAGAGGAATAAAACAGGTTTAAAATGAGGCTCCTTACGTTGACTACTTAGCTTGGTTTTAGGCCTAAACAAAGTCATGGATGTGAAAAGGTTTTGTGAATCGTAAAGCGTAATACGATTTTGACACTATATTTAACCGTTTTCTAGTTTCATTACCAAGAAGAAGCATAAATGTGTTCTGCTTCTGAGAAGCAATGGAACAAACTAGCTGTCTGTTCAAGGTAATGTGAAAAATTCTGTCCATGTATTGTATATTTCAAAATAAATTGGTTTTTTTTTCTGACTTAGGTGCATGTTTAATATGAAATAAATGTTTTGGATTTGAACTAAACAGGCAATTGAACCAGGTTTCTACTTTATTTTTATCTGTTGTTTCAGTGGCAATTTCACAAATGAGAAATGCATTAAAATTTATGAATGACTCTGACATACCCTAATTCATCCTCTGATGCACACAGTTTTGTTTGCCTGCATAAACAGTCATACACAAATATATCAACTCACAAATGTTTACCAACTTATAAAATGTTACTAAAGCTAAGATTCACCACATGTCAAAAGTAGACCCCAGTTTCAAAGATTCTCAAAGGAAAGTAAAAAAGAAGAAAGAGTTTACAGATAAGGCCCATAGATTGATAAAGACAATCAGATTTACTTATTATTTATTAATGGTTATAAATTACTATACTAAATAGTAAGCATATAGAATCTGGGGCTAAAAGAGTTATAAAGTATATATTTTGCATACTTTTAGCCCGTACAGATTATTGTATTATACATAATATAAACTTACACATCAGGACAATTAAAATTCTCCAATGTCGCTTTCATTCTCAGGAAAGATGTGTAATTAGCATCTATTACCTTATTTGTATTTTTTAGAAACTGCAAGGACTTACTAGAGAAACTGTTTTATAGAAAGAAAACAATGACTACACCATGTTGACATGACCTTGTCTGGAACAATGCTATACTTGTATAAGGAAGTTAACAGATATGGTTGAATAAGTGAATAAGGTTTATTTATTTGAAGGCAGGATAGAAAAATGGTTAAGAATTTGGATTCTGGATTCAAATTGCCTGGGTTAAAATTTTATCTCTGTTGCTGTATTAGTTGTGTGAACTTCAGCAAATAACCTAAACTCTCTGTGCCTTTATTTCTCTCTCTGTAGACTGGGGCTAAAAATACCTGACACTATGAAAAATGGAGCTATTCTGCCCAAAGATATATCTCTCCCTGTAATCTCACTCACCCCTGCGGGGAGCATAAAGTAGTGTAAGGGTCATAGATCTTCTCCTGAGATCCCACACATTTTTAGGGGTCTTGCTGTCTTTAGCAATATTCTCTCCAGGAATCGTTGATTTTTGGCTCTCTCTTTCTTCCCCTCAAGCCTAAGGAAATCACTTTCTAATTTCAGGAGTATCTGCACTAACTAACTAGTTGACTATTGAACAATGTGAGGGTTAAGGGTTCTACCCTCCCACCCCCAACATGTTAAAAAAAAATCTGTGTATAACTTTCGACACCCTAAAACTTAACTCCTAACAACCTACTGTTAACCAGACGCCTTACTGATAACATAAACAGTCAACTAACATGTTTTGTATATTTATTATATACTCTATTCTTACAATAAAATAAGCTAGAGAAAAGAAAATGTTATTTAGAAAATCATAAGGAGGAGTAAATACATTTTTATAGTTATTGAAAAAAATCTGTGTGTAAATAGAATTGAGCAGTTCAAACCTACATTGTTCAAGGGTCCAATGTACTTCCTCTACCCCAGGGAATCTTTATCCCTTCAGGATCTGTGTTTTTGTTTTACTCTCTGGGTTCCTTTTCCCCACACTGCCTCCCCTGAGGCCGTGAGCAGAGCTGAACTTCCAGCTTGGCTGAGCAAATGGAAGGAGTCTGAGGGATTGAGAAAGGAGGAGAACGCCATCAAGATATCTAGTCAAGCAGTTTTCTATTTATTAGGAGGTGATTTTATTTTTTATCTGTCTGCCCCATTAGACTGCAAATTCCATGAAGACTGACCCTATATCCATTTCCCCCTCGCCATTGTAACCAGGCAGCTTTCACAGTAACTGGAAAATGGTAGATACTCAATAAAGATTGAGAGAGGAAATTAACTGCTAGAGCTGCACAGAGAACACTGTGAAAACCACTCATTTGTCCAAATTTTTGACAGAATGACACTTTAACCATCTGGAATTCATGCCCTCTTCTCTAAATCTCATGAATTCCCCTATGTCCCTTTGCAGATTTTCCAGTGATTCTCTGAACTGACAGTATTACTTTAGATTTTATAAACTCTTCTACTTAAAGACATCTATTTCTTGTATTAGGTTGGTGCAAAAGTAATTGCAGTTTAAAGGGTTTAAAATAATTGTAAAAACCGCAATTACTTTTGCACCAACCTAACAATATGCCTTCTGTAAAAACAGCTAATAACTAGTCAAAATCCTTTCCTATATTGCTCTTAGTAATATGTTTCCTGATCTATCTCCTCAGGCAAGGGAAACAAAAGAAAAATAAACAGATGGGACTATAAGAAAATAAAAAGTTTGCACAGCAAAAGAAACCATCAACAAAATGAAAAGACAACCTAAATGGGAGAAGATACGTGTCAGTGACATATCTGATAAGGGTTAAGATCCAAAATTTATAAAGAACTCACACAACACCAAAAAAAAAAATCTCCAATTAAAAATTGATAGAGGACCTAAAGAGATGGCCAATAGACATATGAAAAGATGCTCAATTTCACTAATCATGGAGGAATGCAAATTAAAACCATAATGTGATGTCACCTCACACCTGTCAGAATGGCCATCATCAATAAATCAACAAACAACTGTTGGCGAGATGAAGAGTAAGGGGCACCCTTATACATTGTTGGTGGGATTGCAAGTTGGTGCAGTCATTATGAAAAACAGTATGGATGTTCTTCAAAATATTAAAAATAGAACTAACTTATGACCTAGCAATTTCACTTCTGGGTATTTATCCAAAAAACACTAATTCAAAAAGATATATGCACTCTTGTGTTCATTGCAGCATTATTTACAATAGCCAAAATATGGAAACAGCCCAAGTGCCTATCAATAGAAGATTGGATAAAGAAGAAGTAGTACATGCTCATATACACGATGAGATATTATTCGGCCACAAAATGAGAATGAAGTCTTGCCATATACAACAACATGGATGGACCCAGAGGGTATTATGCTAAGTGAAATAAGACTGAGAAAGACAAATACCATATGATTTCAATTATATATGGAATCTAAAGAGCAAAATAAATGAACAAACAGAACAGAAACAGACTCAGATACAGAGAACAAACTGATGCTTGCCAGATGGTGGGGGGCCTGTGTGAAAAAGACGAAAGAATTAAGAAGTACAGATCGGTATTACAAAATAATCAGGATGTGAAGTACAGCATCCTGTGATTGACCAGGGAATACAGTCAATAATATTGTAATAACTATGTATGGTGTCAGCTGGGTGTTAGACTTATCCCGGGGATCACTTTGTAAATAATATAAATGTCTAACCACTATGCTATACACCTGAAACTAATATAAAATAATGTTACATGTCAACTGTAACAAAAGCAAACAAGCAAACTGTCCTATAGCTCTCTGTATACTTGAAACATTCAAGTCGTCCCTCTACTGACTTTTCCATGTATCCAACAAATCAAACTCTAAACAATACGTTTTTTCACAAACCTAATTTTTCATTACTTTATAATTAACTTTGGCTGCTTTTGCTTTGTTTTGTTTTTTATTTTCTGGTTTCAGCCACATTTCTTTATGTTACTTCCTAAATATAGAGCCAGTAGTAAAAACAGCACCATTATCGTCTGGTTACACAAGCTGGTTTCTCTGCATTCTTTCCTTAAAACATACTAGCAGGTGCTCTCAGCACACTGATGGCTGGGGGCCTGGCTCATGGACTACTGGCTAGGAAAACCAAGATCAAATTCAAAGCCTGGAACTGATACTTATTCCTGTGAACTTGAACAAATGACTTAATGTTGTGCAGTAATCACAGCACAGACCTCAGCAGATTGTTGGAGTGGGGGGAGAGGAGGGAAGGGAAATGAGTTAATGTGTGTAGAACAGTGGGTGGTCCAAGTAAAGTTTCAATAAATGTTAGAGATTGTTTCTGTTTTTATTATTATTGTCATTATTACTGCTATAACCTTTCAGTCACAGCGTACTCAAAACAATTTTAAAATATAGTGAGTCATAGGAAGACTGTGGTGGGGAGCAAGGAAAGACGTTGGTAGGAAAAGGGCACAAAGATGAGTAGAGACTTTAAAGATTCTTGCCTTCTTGCCTACTTCATTAATTGAGTCTAGTCTTTTATCACCAAGTGTAGCATGGCCCTGGTTCATGTTAGATGTTCAATACATATTCATTGGATTGGATCAATCTAATTTACTTTCATAATTTATAAAACCTCATTCTCAGCAAACAGCTTCTTTTATGCAAGTTTTCCCCCTTATTCACCAGGTGACTAAGGGAAATGTAATTGATGTATCTGAGTTTCTCAGTCATTTATCAATTGGTTATAATTATAGAATCATGGGTTGAAATGAAAATTAAACAAGATAATGTTCTTGCTACTTGTATGTTCTCAATAACATTCTCTAGTATTAACTTTTTTACACAAAACATGGTGGAGACATAGTGATGTCCCCAGGAAAAAAAATTATACAGGTTGAAAAGGTAGCACTCCAAAGATTTTAGTAAGGAACATTTTATATATTCCTCAGCTGCCACTGGTCTTACTATTTAACAGGTAATTGCAGGAGCCACTGTGAAATTCTAATTTGGGGGAAATGGTTCCTCTCTCCTTCCCTCTCTCTCTCCTTCCCTCTCTTCCTTCTCTTCTTTTAGCAAGTAATTGTTTTGTGGTTTTGTTTTGTTTTGTTTACCCATTAAATGACCACAGAACAAACTAAGTGTCTCCTTGGAGGAACTTTTTTGAAGAATGCTTCCCACCCCTTCTCCCCAGGGCACCATTTTCTAAGCAATTTTGGGAAACTCTAGAAATGTTGCTAGAAGAAACATGGCGTAGGCCATGGGGCCCTGTATAGATGAGGTATATTTCCATGCGTGCTCAGAGCGCAGCACTCCAAAGTTAAACCTTCAGAAGCTGCACACAACTGATTATAACGCAGAGTGCCTGAGGCAGCAGGAAGACCCAAAACTCATCTTGGAATAGCTCCAAAGCCGGACAGAAAGGTTCGGTGGTCCCGCTTCGCAATCCTCGCATGCTCTGCTTCAGCAAGTGTGGCAGGGCCATATGTCTGAGATCTGACATTGCAGCCCCCACCCAGGCCCCAGAAGAGTGCTGATAGCCTCCTTTCTCATTCTGGTCTCTTGGGGCCAATCTGAATCAGATGGTGCTTGCTGCAACACAGTAAATATGTCCTTTATTTATGCTGTTTCCATCTCATGTTGATTAACTTCGAGTCTTATAAAAATCCCACTTGTTTAATATGGTGCTCAGATTCCTACTTCCCAAAGAAAACTATG
Organism: Rhinolophus hipposideros; assembly: GCF_964194185.1. Classification (NCBI taxonomy): domain Eukaryota; kingdom Metazoa; phylum Chordata; class Mammalia; order Chiroptera; family Rhinolophidae; genus Rhinolophus; species Rhinolophus hipposideros. Next base: position 48,535,436 of record NC_138063.1, read on the forward strand.
GCATCACCACAGATGTGAATGTCTTACATGTGATACCAGTGACTAATGCAATACCATGTCATCAGTTCCCTCATGACCAAAATCATCTCAAGAATCTAAAGAAAGCTCAATTTTAGAAGATGCTTAAATATTGGTACATCACATCAATGGACTGAACTTTGAAAAAGAATAATCTTGATAGATACTGAAAAAGGGATTTGATCAATATCAGTACCTATTCCTAATAAAATCATGGATGGCAATGGGAATAAAAGGGTGTTTTCGCCCAATGAAGACAAGTTTAAATCAGAAGGGAACATCGTATGTAAGGGTAACTACTAGAAACAGTCCACGAAAATCCAGAATAAAATAAAATAAAATGAAATAATAAAGTAAAATAAAATAAATAACATAAATAAAATAAAATAAATAAAATAAAATAAATATTATGATTACTATTTAATATTTTAGGTAGCTTTTGACAATAATAATGATACAGACAGGTTAGCTAGCATGTGCCTAGGTAGAAAGGAAGGTCCCTGGTGGAATAAACAGAGGCAGCCATATCCTAAAACTTCAGGTTTTGAAATCACTCCTTTGCTCCAGGACATAATGTAACAATGCCCTGAGGTTAATCATAAAATTCCTTTTGGCCTGACAAAGGAACAGATGTGATAGATAAGAGTGGGTTACTTTGCTAATTCCTTTAGGATGGACAAGCAGAACAAACCTGGTAGACGAATTTCATTAGAAGGCGCCAGTTCCCTTCTTCAAACAGCTCCCCTTCCCCAAACAGACGGGAAGGTATAAAAATAAGAGCTTTTGCCTCAGTCACTGGGCACCCCCATTCGGGACCCCCTCCTGCTCGGGAGCTGCAACCTCTTCTCCTGCCTCTAATAAACTATCCTCTTTTTAAAACTTTTTGCTTCTCCCTGGTTCATGTCTCCATTCTTTGGTTTCACAAGACGCAATCCCAGCCCACACTCAGAAATTGCCGTCAGATCCAACATCACCTACATCAATAAGAGGTCATGAAACAAAAATTAGATGCATAGGTATATAAAAGGAAAAGATAAAATTATTACACCTTGTATACGGTATAATTTTAAGTCTAGAAGTGGCAAAAGAAACAACTGAAAAATTATGAGAATTTTAAAAGGTCAATGAACTGATTACATACAAAGTAAATATGCTAAAATTAACAGTGTTCATATGTATACGCAATGACCAATTTTTAAAAATTGTAATTGAAAAAAGTTACTATTCATAAAAGAAACTAGACAGAATGGGTACACAGTCTTAAAATTGTTTTAGCCTAAACAAGCAAAAAGAAAAGGCAAAACATGGAGTGTTACAGAGATTTGAATAAATGAAGCAATATGAGTGTTGACAGGGCTCTGATGGTTCCTAAGAACCCTGTCTGTGCGTACGAGGATCCCTTTGGAACCGATTTACCTAGTTGCTTGCAGGAGTTCTTAGTATGTATGGCATATTCTGGAGTCCCTTTTTAAATGTGAGGACACTAAGCCTTATTAATAGTCCCATGAAAAGAGCTGTGAGGCCTGTTTCTAGCTAGCCTCTTTTTTCAACATATATCAAGGCATCCCTAAGAAAGAAAATATTGGCCACACTGTGGTTCCCAAGAAAGTCCCTAGAGTGTCTAATTAAATTTTGATTATATCCTGGTGATTATGGCCTGGGAATAAAAGTTTCTATGTGATAGCTACATTTAATTTTATTAAAAGGTCCATGGATTCTCATTTCTATATTTTCTGGAACTGTTTAAGATTTATTACTAGGCAAAGCCCAGACCCTTTTGGAATTAGGTGATCACATAGCCTTCGTGAAAAGGATTCTTAAACTTTCAGAAACACCAAACATTCCCACGCAACCAAGAATTAAATTGGCAGCTGTCCTCTTGCTCTAAGCACAGTTCAAGTGGCTTGGAGCCCTTGAAGCAGTCAGTTCCTGGACAACTGTTTGTACGTTTCCATTCAGTGACCCAAACAAGACCCATCAAGGCCACTTTGTGAAGTCTCAACTCCTTTCTCTGTTCTCTTGGCCCCAAAGAACTCATGATGTAATTATCTGGCCAAGCCAGCTTGCCAAAAAATGTTTGCTTGGCTGTATTCCAACCAGCAAAGCTATCACACATTTATCCTACAGCAGCATCTGAATGTACAAGATAGAAATGTCAAAGCATATATAAGTATATTCTTCATAATTAGACCATGTCCTCATATCAGTGATCCACCATTAGTCTATGTCCAGACTGGACCTTTTGGGCCTGGTCATACCTGTTACAGGCTATAGTTGAGGGCAGTACACAGGTGTAGAAAACCCCCAGAGCTGGGCTCAGGAGGAGCTTAAATTGGAAATACTCATCAATGGAGAAACTGTTCCTAAAAGATAGTTATTAGTGAAATCGGGAAATAGAATCTGTGCTTGAGACTGCTAGTATCTCCCGTTGTCCATTCTTTCTTATTTCAGCCCCAATTTAAGCTGGTAGCCCAGGGCTACCCAACTAAAGACTACGTTTCTTAGTGCCCTTGCAGTTGTACGTGGCCATGCAACTAAATTCTCGCCAATGAAATGTGAGTTGAAGCAATGCATGCAACTTCTGAATTGTGTGCCAAAAGGGAAAGAGAGATGTTTTCTTTCTTTTTTCCCCTTCCCAATGGCAGGGCAGAAGTAAAAGCAAGAAGCACCATGGTAGACCACAAGTTGGAAGTCACGTGCTGAGGAGAGCAGAACAACAAGCAAGGAGTCTAGCTCTGGGCTACTTGCACTCACACTGTCACGTGCACTCCTATCTTGTCGAAGCCATTGTTGTTTTAACCTTTATATAGCAGTTATAGCAGTCAGACTTGTATTCCAACTAAAATAAACCAAAGATATAAACCTGGAAAGGTAGAAAATCAGTCTATCAAGCTATTTTAGTTATGTAGATATGAGAATAGAAGATAAGCGAAGGTAAAAAATGAGAATTGAAAAAAAAAGTGAGGGAGGGAAGATCTCTTAGGGCAGTCTGCTAAAACAAAATGCCACACACTGAGTGGCTTATCAACAACAGAAATTTATTTCTCACAGTTCTGGAGACTGGGAAGTCCAAGATCAAGGTAGTGACTGATTCAGTTTCTGGTGAGGGTCCTCTTCACGGTTTACAGATTGCGACCTTCTTGCTGTGTCCTCACATGACAGAAAGAAACTCAGCTTTTTGTCCTCTTCTTATAATGAGCATTAATCCCATTCATGAGGGCTCTACTCTCATGACCTAATTATCTGCCAAAGGCCCATTTCCAAATACCAAATTGGCAAAAGCACTGGGACACAAACATTCATACCATAGCAGATGATGGAGTTAAAAGGAAATATTTCAGAGCCGATTTTATGAACATTGAAGAGTCATCAAGGTACTCTGTTTATACCCATCCAGGGATAACCACTCAACAGGATTCAGCTAAGATCAAGGTCATAGCTGGTATACCTTAGCTCTTGCCTTTTTTTTTTTAATACGTATAGTGATTTTTTAAAATTTATTGGGGTGACAATTGTTAGCGAAATTACATAGATTTCAGGTGTACAATTCTGTACCACATCAGCTATAAATTCCATTATGTGTTCACCAACCAGAGTCAGTTCTCCTTCCATCACCATATATTTGATCAGCTCTTGCCTTTTGGAGTAGGACTTTGGGTTTGTACTTTGGAATAAACTATGATTTTTTTATGTGTCATATGAGAACAAAGGTGAGTGAAGCAGCGTTATTCAGCCTGTGGCTAAATAAAACATACAATCCTTTAATCTTAACATTTAATATTAAATGTGGATGATCCCAGGTCACTACTGTTGACTCACAGGTGTACATGTCCTATAAACAATAGCCTCATAGAATAAAGTGCTAACACTCAATTTTTGCATTTATTTTTGGTTTATGCACTCAGATAAAAGAAAAACTAGCCAATATATAGGGAATCCTATACTTTAGTCAAAATAAAAAGAGTCATTTTGAGTTATACTTTATGTGGGGCTAGTAATAATTTGTTAATTATCTTTTGAATTAGTGGTATGATTAAATCTTGTACAGGCTCTTCAGTATATAATCAGAACCAGTCTCTGTACTCTTGTAGAATCCCGTGGAGTTTTCTTGTGAGCCATGTAAAGACTAGGAAAAACAATTTTTTTTTATATTCCAAGCAAAATGTTAATGACAGAATTAATTAGAATAAAATAATATCCAGATTCTTATTAGAATTGAGTCACTATACTCACCCTTGTTAAAATTAGGAATATAAGGTATTTTCTTAAAATGACTTTTGTACAATAAAAAAGACTGACTTCTAAGTATACTATATTGTTAAAGTCTGTACTCCAATTTTAACTTTTTCTCTATATAGTTTCTCCTCCCCCAATTAAAAATATTTTGTGGGCTAGTTCTATTGCTATGTAGTTCATCGATAGGATAGAGAAGAAAACTGATGGTGCTTTTGGTTTCCAATGGGCATCATGACAATAAATACTTTGAAATCATTAAACTCTGATCAAATTCCAGTATCGCTACTGTATCAGAAGTCAGTAACTAAGCATCTTTTGGATCCTGAGGAAACAGTGTACCCAGAACCATCTCTATAAAATGACAAGGTGTAGTATCAGCTCAGGGCAGGCTCTTGAGGGAGTCTATGGGTAAAACCTGCCATGTAAAGGCGTAAAGCCAGCAAATCCTCATGAAACGGTAAACAGGGAATTTTTAAAATTGATTTCTGTAGTCAAGAGGAAGTAGACATAGTGAAAGAACATCTGAGAAATTGAAGGCAGGGGAAATCTTCAAGATGGCACTGAAACTTGATTCCAGAAAGAGCTGTAACCCCACACTCCCCAATTTAGCCAAGGAAGACGTTTTGTAAAAATAATTTAGTGACAGCAGGCATTTTGCAAAAGGCATCTGCAGAGGGCGTTCTTATTTAGATAAAGTCGCATCTTTTGAGCTGTATATATCCCACGACGTGTAAAATGCCATGGGAACTGAAAAACTATAGTAATAGAAATTCTGTGATAAAATCTGTATAGCTGGGACTGAAAATCTCTGAACTTGGAAGACTTAAATTAAAATAACTAGAGTCGGAGGCTAAACACAGTTCATACTAAGAAATGGTAGCCATTCCGTGTGGACTTAGTTGATATGGTTGTCAACCAGTATGAAGAGGGAAGGAGACCAACAAACTGCAGATCCAGGAAAGAGGAAATGTCACGAACAGGTATTTCCCTGCCCACGTTGACCTGCGGAATATTTAGCAATGCCCCAATCAGAAGGAACTGGTAACTCCAGAACAGCACTGCCATGTGTACACATTTTGTATACTTTATGATATTTACCTCTTTGTTATACAGTGTGGATTAAGTTCAGTTAATCTTTTAGTTCGCCCAAGGCTGTCTCACTTTAGGGGGTGCCCTTTTAGATATTATTAAGGTTAATTTTCTGTAGGAGGTAAAGCTAGCCCTTCACTCATTCAAGGATGTCTTTCTAGCAATTCTTATCACCCTTTCCTATGCCATCAGCTCTCTGGTAGATAATTCTCATCAGCAAAGAAACATTTTTAAAAAAAATTTTCCACCTTAAAACAAAAGAAAACTTTCTATTGATGCCATTTCTTCCACAGCTACAGTTCCATTTTTTCACTCCTATCTACAGCAAAACTCCTTAAAAGTTGTCTAAATTCACTGCCTCCAATTTCCTTCTTCCTATTATCTCTGCCTCTCTCTCTCTCTCTCTCTCTCTCTCTCTCTCTCTCTCTCTCTGTCTCTCTCCTTTATTTTATGGAAGAGAAATTCACGCAATGAGTTTACCTTTTCTGTATATTCATATAAATGGAACCATACAATATATGGCCTATTGCATCTGGCTTCATTTGTTTAGCATAATATTTTTAATATTCATCCACATTGTAACACGTACTAATGTTTTATTCCTTTTTATGGCCAAATACTATTCCATTGTACGGATATACCATGTTATTTATGCATTCATCTATTATTTATGGACACTAAGGTTGTTTCCACCTTTAGGCTATTGTGAATAGAGATAATGTGAGAATTTATGTATAAGTTTTTGTTTAAACATCTGTTTTCAATTTGGGTATATATCTAGTAATACAGCTGATGAGTCATGTGGTAATTCTATGTGTAACTTTTTGAGGAACTGCCAAACTGTTTTCAACAGTGGTGGAAACATTTTACATTCTCACTAACAATGTATGAGTATTGTGATTTCTCCACATTCTGGCCAATGCTGGTTATTTCCTACTTTTTTTGTTGTTCTTATATCCATTGCAGTGTGTATGAAGTAGTATCTCTTTTCAGTTTGGATTTGCATTTCCCTAATGACTAATGATGTTGACAGTCTTTTAATATGATTGTTGACCATTTATATATCTTCTTTGGAAAAATGTCTATTCAAGTCCTTTGTTCATTTTAATTGGGTTGTTTATTTATTGTTGTTGGGTTGTGAGAATTTTTTATATATTCTAGATATTAAATCCTTATCAGCTATGAGGTCAGACAACAAAGCTCGCAAACTCGTCCTAGAAAAAGTTCTACATACCTCATTGCTGAGTACCACTACTGTCACCTTTGAAGTATTCTCCTTGGGAAGCTATTCACTGACACCAGAGCCTAGTCCACCCTTCAAAGCAATTTTGGAACTTTATTTCTAGAATGGACATCAGAGCTGTCGTCATATTACTCTTGATGTCCTGAATGTCATCAAAATGTCTTCCTTTCAATATTTCCTTTATCTTCCGGTAAAGAAAGAAGTCATTGGGGGCCAGATCAGGTGAGTAGAGAGGGTGCTCCAATACAGTTACTTATTTACTGGCTAAAAACTGTCTCACAGACAATGCCGTGTGAGCTTGTGCATTGTCGTGATGCAAGAGACATGAATTGTTGGCAAAAAGTTCAGGTCGTCTATTTTTTCCACACAGCCTTTTCAGCATTTCCAAATAGTAAACTTGGTTACCTGTTTGTCCAGTTGGTACAAATTCATAACGAATAATCCTTGTGATCTCAAAAAAGGTTAGCAACATAATTGCAACAAGTTTGTGAACTTAATTATCAGATCTTATATATGATTTGCAAATATTTTCTTCCATTCTTTATGTTGTCTTTTCACTTTCTTGATAATGCTCTTGGATGTATAGTGTTTTTTTAATTTAATGAATTCAACTTTATTTTTATTTTGTTGCTCATGCTTTAATTTCCCATATTCAGAAATCATTCCAAAATCCAATGTAATAAACATTTGCTATATTTGCTTCTATGATGTTTATGATTTTAGCTCTTAAATTTAGGACATTTACCCATTTTGAGTTAGTTTTTGAATATTGTTAGAAATTGGGGTCCATCTTCATTCTTTTGCATGTGACTATCAAGTCATCCAGCACCTAATGTTAAAGAAAATATCCTTTCTCCATTAAATGGTCGTGGCACCTTTGTTGAAAATCAACTGACCACATATGTGAGGGTTTATATCTGGACTCTCAACTTTATTCCATTGGTCTATATGCCTGTCTCTATGCTGGTACCACTGTGTCTTTTTTTTTTTTAACTGATGCCATTTTTTTTCAATTTATTTATTTTTGTTAAAGATTTTTATTAAAATATAGCTAACACATAACATTTTATTTTATGTGTACACCATAGTTATACATTTATATACCTAGAGAAGTAATCACCACTCTAAGTGCAGCAACCATCTGACACCATACCATGCTGTCACAATATTATTGACTATATTCTCTAAGCTATACATCTGCATGACTTATTTGTTTTATAGCTGGAGATTTGAACCTCTTATTTCCCTTCACCTTTTCTCCCCTTTCTAAATATTTCAATTGCAGTTGACATTCAATATTATTTCATATTAATTTCAGGTGTACAGCATAGTGGTTAGACATTTGTGTAATTTAAGAAATGATCCCCCTTGTTAGTCTAGTACTCATCTGGCACTATACATAGTTGTTACCATACAATTGACTATATTCACTATGCTTTACTTTACATTCCCATGACTATTTTGTAACTATCAGTTTGTACTTCTTACTTCCTTCACCTTTTACACTCTGCCCCCAAACCCCTCCCATCTATCACCCCAACAAATCTAGTACCAATATGACACCATGCATAGTTATTGCAATATTATTAACTATATTCCTTACGCTATACCCTACATCCTCATGATTACTGTGTAACAACCATTTTGTACTTCTTAATCCCTTCCCCGTTTTCACTCTTCCCCAACCACCCTCCCTTCTGGCAACCATCAAATTGTTCTGTGTTATCTATGAGTTTTTTTCTGTTGTTTGTTTGTTTTGTTCTTTATATTCCACATATCAGCAAAATCTCATTGCATCTGTCTTTCACTGTCTGATATACCTCACCCAGCACAATACCCCCCCAGGTCCATCCATGCCACCACAGATGGCAAGAACCCATTCCCTTCCCTGGCCAAGCAATATTTCATTGTATGTAAGTCCCACCTCCTCTTTATCCATTCTTCCATCAGCAGACACCCAGCTGCCTCCACATGTTGGCCATTGTAAACAACGCTGCATGAGCATATGGATGCTTACATCCCCCCGAAGTAGTGTTTTGGGTTTCTTCACATAAATACCCTGATGTGGGATTACTGGCTCCTTCTCTGTCTCTTGTTTCAGACTTTGTTTTAAAGTTTACTTTGTCTGGTCTAAGTAGTGCTACCACAGATGTTTTGTTGTTTTTCTTTTTCATTTCCATTTTCATGAAATATCTTTTTTCTATCCTGTTACCTTCTGTCTCTGTGTGTCTTTCAATCTGAAGTGAGTCTCTTGTAAGCTTCATATAAGGGTCTTGTTATCTTATCCATTCAGCCCTCCTATGTCTTTTGAGTGGAGCATTTAATCCATTTACATTGAAAATAATTGTTGATAGACATGTTGTAATTGCCATTTTATTATTTATAATTTTGGTCTTTTGTTTTTGCATCTTAAAGAAGTCCCTCTAACATTCCTTATAATATTGGTTTGGTGATGATGAACTCCTTTACCGCTTTCTTGTCTGGGAAGCTCTTTATGCGTCCTTTGATTCTAAATGATAGATTTTTCTGGGTTGAGTAATGTTGGTTGTAGGTCCTTGCTTTTCATAGCATTGAATATTTTGTGCCAGTCCCTTCTGGCCTGCAAAGTTTCTGTGAAAAATCAGCTGACAATCTCATGGGAGCTCCCTTACAAGTTACTAGTTGCCTTTCTTTTGCTGCTTTTGCTTCTATGTCTTTAACCTTTGCCATTCTAATTAAAATGTATCTTGGTGTGGGCCTGTTTGGGTTCATCTAGTTTGGGACACTCGGTGCTTCCTGGACTTGTATGCCTATCTCCTTTGCAAGGTTGGAAATTTTACAGTCATTATTTCTTCAAAGAGGTTCTCAATCCCTTGCTTTCTCTCTTCTTTTCCTGGTACCCCTATGATGAGAATGTTGGTACACTTGATATTGTCCCAGAGGTCTCTTAAACTATCCTCATTACTTTTTTTTTTGAGTCTTTTTTCTTTTTGCTTTTCTAATTGGGTGTTTTCTGCTACTTTGTCTTCCAAATTGTTAATCCGATCCTCTGCTTCATCTAGCCTGCTTGTGATTCCTTTTAGTGCATTCTTCATTTCAATTATTGTATTCTTCACTTCTGAGTGGTTCTTTTTTTATGGTTTCTATGTCCCTTTTTATGCTTTCTATCTTTTTGCTGAAGTTCTAAGTTCCTTAAGCATCCTTATAACCATTGTTTTGAACTTTGTCTCTGGTAGGTTGCTTGCCTCCATTTTGTTTAGTTATTTTTCTCCTGTTTTTTCATTTAGAATGTATTTCTTTGTTTCCTCATTTTGGCTGCCTGTCTGCTTTTTTCTGTGTATTAGGTAGATCTGCTATGTCCCCCAGTTGTGGCCAGGTGGCCTTATGTAGTAGGTGCCTTGTGGGGCCCAGTGGCACAGTCTCCCTGACCACCGGCACGAGTATCCCTTGTGTGAGTTTTGTGTGCTTTCTTGTTGTAGTTGAGCTTTGGTTGCTATTGGTAGGTCAGTGGGTGGGGTTGAGTCTCAGACTGATTGGCTGTAGGGTTGGGCCACATCGACAACTTATAGTCTGCTACATGCGGGACTTACCCACTCAGTGGGATTTGCCCCAGAGGGCTCTGGTGCTTGTTAGATTGCCCTTTGGGTGTGCCACTTGTGGGGCTAATTGGGCAGTGCTCTGCTGTGGTCCAAAGCCAACCTCCAAGTACGTTGGTTCAGGGGCCTACTGCAAGGAGCTCTGGTGCAGGCCCAGGTCACCCACTGCCTATGACCAGCCAAGGATTACCTAGTAAGAGCCACAAAGCAAACTGTGGTTATTCACTGACTGTGCTCACCCTGTAGGCATGTGGGAGAGGCCACGCTGTGAATCGAGGATGTCTGCCACCTGGGATAGCTCCATAAAAATCCAGGACACCCTGAGGCCTGCTGCTATCTGCCAGCTCCTTTAAGGTTTAGCCACTGCTAAAGCCTTGTGTGGTATGCAAGTTAGGTGAGGCCAAGTCTCTGGGAGTCACTAGAGTGGGAAGAGCTGTGGTCACCAGCTAATGTAAATTCTGATTTGGTGCCAGTGCTGAGCCTGAAGCTACTCAGCAAAAATCTCAGAGCACACTGAGGCCAGTCACTGCCCACCCGGGGTCTGTCGGACTCTGATAGTTTTCCAAGAAAGGGTACAATGTGGGTGGGGTTGGCTTCTCTTGGAGAATGTGGCTCTGGCATTAGGGGAGCTGGGGGAGGCGGTGTCCCAGTGAGTCATTAGGGTGGAGCTCTGGAGTTCACCAGATTAACTAGATTCAGATTTGGCCATAAGCATAGGGTGAGGGTCCAAAACAGGAAAGATGGTGCCAGCCTTCCAGCTTCATGGAAGGAGGACCCCTCACAGGGAAAATGCTGACTGTCCGCCAGCCCTTGTCTTGCACCCACACAACTCAGTCTGCACCCCCCCTCCCCTGATATGTCCTCAACACCCTCGAGTCACTGTCCCTCTGCTGGAGCCGAAGGTGAGTACCTAGGAGTGATAGAGTCTGTCTTCAGGCCCTTTAAAAGGAGGACTGGGTTTCCTGCCACCTTTTACTGCAGCTGGATGGTCTTCAGAATCTCCACTGTTTTTCAGACAGATGTTGTAGGGTTCCTTTGCACCACACGAGTACTTTGAGCTAGAGATGCTGGTGTGGGTCTAGGGTTCCTTGCTCTTCTGGGGGGAAATTCTTAGGCCAAGACATCCCTCCTAGTTCTCAACGACCACACAGACGTTTGAGTCTAGCCAGGTCCGTATCTCCACCCCTCTCGACATGTCTTCTTCTATATAGCCTTAGTTATAAAACTTCTGTTCAGCCAGACTTCAGATGGCTGTCCAAGTTGATTCTTGTATAATTTAATTGTAATTTCAATTTATTCATAGAAGGAAGCAGGCACAGTGTTTATTTACTCTGCCATCATGGATCTTCCCACTCTGTTTTGATTACTGTAGACTTGCAGTAAGTTTTGAAATCAAAAAGTATGAGTTTTCTGAATTTGTTTTTCTTTTTGGAAAATTGTTTTGGCTTTTTGGGATCCCTTTCAATTCCATATTATTGTGAAAATTGGCTTTTGCATATCTGCAAACAAAAGGTCAGGAATTTTGCTAGGGATTGTATTGAATCTATACATAATTTTGCGTAGTATTACCATCTTAGCAATATTAAGTCTTATTGCCCAGAAACAGACATACCTTTCTATTTATTTTGTTATTTAATTTCATTCAGCAATGTTTTCAATGAACAAGTCTTTTACCTCTTGGTTAAATTTGTTTTTAAGCATTTTATTCTTTTAGATGCTATTGGAAATGGAATCATTTTCTTAATGTTTCTTTTTCAGATTGTTCATTGCCATTGAATAAAACCAATTGATTTTTGCATGTTGATTTTGTTCCCTCGCCTTTGCTGAATATATTTAATAGTCCAGCAGGCTTTGGGTTTGAGTATTTGTGTGTGTGTGTGTGTGTGTGTGTGTGTATGCATGTATTCTTTTGAATGTTTTATACATAGGATCATGTCATCTGCAAATAGGAATAGTTTTATTTGTTTCTTTCTAATTTAGATAAATTTGTTTGTTTTTTGTTTGTTTGTTTTTATCTTGCCTAACTTCCCTGGCTAGAGCTCCCAGTACACTGTTGAAATGCAGTGGTGAAAGTGAGTATCTTTGTCTTGTTCCTGATCTTAGGGGAAAGGTTTTTAACTTTTCACCTTTGAGTATAAAGTTAGCGATGGGTTTTTCACAAATGCCCTTTAAAATTTTGAGAAAGGTCTTTCTATTACTAGTTTTTATCATGAAAGGGTGCTAGATTTTCCAAATGCTTTTTCTGCATTCACTGTGAAAATCACGTTTCTATTTCCCTTCATTCCATTAATGTAGTGTGTTACATTGATTGAATTTCTTATGTCAAACTATAAGGTCACAGTGTATAACCCTTTTAATACACTGTTGAGTTCAGTTTCCTAATATTTTGTAGAGAGCTTTGCATCCATATTGATAATGGAAATTTGTCCGTAGTTTTCTTTTCTTCTAGTGTCTTTGGTATCCAGGTAATACTGGTTTCCTATAATAAGTTAGGAAGTGTTCCTTCCTGTTCTGTATTGTGGAAGCATGTAAAAACCATTGATGTAACCTAGAAGAAATGGACAAGTTCTTAGAAACATATAGCCTTCCTAGGCTAAACCATGAAGTACTGGAAAATCTAAACAGACCAATCACCAGTAAGAAAATTGAATCAGTCGTTCAAAACCTTCCCAAAAGCAAAAGTCCTGGACCAAAAGGCTTCACTAGTGAATTCTACCAAACCTTCAAAGAGGATCTAATACAATCCTGCTCAAACTCTTCCAAAATATTGAAGAAGAGACAGTACTCCCTAACTCATTTTATGAGGCCAAAATTACCCTGATACCAAAACCTGGTGAGGACAATACAAAAAAAGAAAACTACAGACCAATATCTCTGATGAATACAGATGTAAAAATCCTAAACAAAATTCTAGCAAATCAAATACAACACTGCATTAAAAAGATTATTCATCACGACCAAGTGGGGTTCATCCCCGGGGCATAAGGATGGTTCAACATCCGCAAATCCATCAGTGTGATACATCACATAAACAAAATAAAGGACAAAAATCATATGATTATATCAATTGATGCAGAAAAAGAATTGGACAAGATTCAACATCCATTTATGATTAAAACACTTAAAAAAATAGGTATAGAAGGAAAATACCTTAACATAATAAAGGCCATATATGACAAGCCCTCAGCTAATCTCATAATTAACGGTGAAAAACTGAAGCCCTTTGCTCGACGTTCAGGAACACGACAGGGCTGTCCCCTATCACCTCTGCTTTTCAACATAGTGTTGGAAGTCCTTGCCAGAGCAGTCAGACAAGAGAAAGAAATAAAAGGTATCCAAATTAGGAATGAAGAGAAAGAAATAAAAGGCATCCAAATTGGGAATGAAGAAGTTAAATTGTCACTCTTTGCAGATGACATGATGCTATACATAGAAAACCCTAAAGACTCTACCAAAAAGCTATTAGAAACAATCAAAGAATACAGTAAAGTTGCTGGCTACAAAATCAACGTACAAAAGTCCATTGCATTCCTATATACTAACAATGAAGTCTCAGAAAAAGAAATACAAAAAACAATTCCTTTTGCAATTGCAGCAAAAAGAACAAAATACTTAGGAGTAAACTTAACCAAAGATGTGAACGACTTATATGCTGAAAACTATAAGATATTTTTTAAAGAAATTGAAGAAGACCCAAAGAAATGGAAAGACATTCTGTGCTCATGGATTGGAAGAATCAACATAGTTAAAATGGCCACATTAACCAAAGCAATATACAGATTTAATGCAATCCCCATCAAAATCCCAATGGCATTTTTTAAAGAAATAGAACAAAAAATCATCAGATTTGTTTAGAACAACAAAAGACCCTGAATAGCCAAAGCAATCTTAAGAAAAAAGAACAATACTGGAGGTATCATACTCCCTGACTTTAGCTTGTACTCCATGGCTACAATAATCAAAACAGCATGGTATTGGCAGAAAAACAGACACACAGACCAATGGAATAGAATTGAGAACCCAGCAATAAAACCACATAAATATGGACAGATGATTTTTGACAAAGAAGCAAAAACATACAATAGAGAAAAGACAGCCTCTTCAATAAATGGTGGTGGGAGAATTTGATAGCCAAGTGCAAAAGAATAAAACTGGACTGCTATCTGTCACCATGTACCAAAATTAATTCAAAATGAATCAAAGACTTAAGCATAAGACCTGACATAATAAACTGCATAGAAGAAAACATAGGTACTAAACTTATGGACCTTTGGTTCAAAGAGCATTTTATGAATTTGATTCCAAAGGCAAGAGAAGCAAAAGCTAAAATAAACGAATGGGACTATATGAAACTTAAAAGCTTCTGTACAGCAAAAGAAACCGACAAAATAAAGAGACAACCAACTGAATGGGAGAAGATTTTTGCAAACAGTGCCTCCGATAAGGGGCTAATATCCAAAATATACAAGGAACTCATGAAACTGAACAACAAAAAAACAAACAACCCAATTGAAAAATGGGCAGACGACCTGAAGAGACATTTCTCCAAAGAGGACATACAAATGGCAAATAGACATGAAAAAATGCTCAACATCACTAATCATCAGAGAAACGCAAATAAAAACCACAATGAGATATCACCTCACCCCAGTCAGAATGGCTATCATCAACAAGACAAATAGTAACAAAGTGTTGGAGAGGCTGTGGAGAAAAAGGAACCCTCATACACTGTTCTTGGGAATGCAGACTGGTGCAGCCGTTATGGAAGGCAGTGTGGAGGTTCCTCAAAAAATTACGAATAGAATTATTTGATTATTCAATTATTCGATTGATACCCAGCAATCCCTCTCCTGGGTATCTACCCAAAAAATCTGAAAACATTTATCCACAAAGACACGTGTGTTCCAATGTTCATTGCAGCTTTGTTTACAGTGGCCAAGACATGGAAACAACCAAAAGGTCCTTCAATAGATGAATGGATAAAGAATTTGTGGTATATACACACAATGGAATACTATTTGGTGGTAAGAAAAGATAATATAGGAACATTTGTGACAATATGGATGGATCTTGAGAGTATAATGCTAAGTGAAATAAGTCAGACAGAAAAAGCAGAGAACCATATGATTTCACTGATATGTGGTATATAAACCAAAAACAACAAAAGAACAAGACAAACAAATGAGAAAGAAAAACTCACAGACACAGACAATAGTTTAGGGGTTACCAGAGGGTAAGGGGGAAAGAGGGTGTGAGATGAGGGTAAGGGGGATTACATATATGGTGATGGAAAGAAAAAAAAAGTTAAATGACCAAGGAAAAAAATCTATGCATTTAATAAATTAACTGTGCTGTGAAACAAACAAACAAACAAACAAAAAAAAACATTGATGTTAATTCTTCATTCAATATCTGATAAAATTCACCAGTGAAGCCATCTGGTCCTGGACTGTTTTTGTTGAGAGGCTCTTGATTATTGACTTAATCTCCTTACCTGTCATAAAACTTTTCAGATTTTTAATTACTTTGATAATCAATTTTAATAGTTTGTGTTTCCAAGAATTTATCTATATCATGTAGGTTGATAAATTGTTGAGGTATATTTTTTCATAGTAATTTCTTATGATCATTTGTGGTTTTGTAAGGTTGGTAATAAGGCCCCACTTTTCTAATTGAAATTAGTATTTCAATAAATAATTAGTTATTTAGATCTATTTTTCCCTTAGTCTAGCTAAAGGTTTGTCAATTTTGCTAATATATTCAAAGAATATATCATTTGCTTCTGTTAACTATCTCTATTGATGTTCTATTCTCTATTTCTTTTAGCTATATTCTTGTCTTTATTATTTCTTCCTTTTACTAGCTTTGGGTTTAGTATTTTTGTTTGTTTGTTTTTTGTTGTTTGTTCTTCACAGTATTAGTTAACTTACTGATTTGAGATCTTTCTTCTTTTTTAATGTATGTATTTACATCTACAAACTTCCCTTTTAGCACTGCTTTCACTTTATCCCATAAATTTTGGTATGCTATGTTTCATTTTCATTTGTTTCATTTTTACTTTGTAATTTCTCTTGTGACTTCCTCTCTAACCCATGAATTGTTTACGAGCATGATATTTAATTCCATTTATTTGTGAATGTTCCATTTTGCCTCGTTATTAATTTCTATCTCATTCCATTGTGTTCTGAGAATGTATTTTGTATGATTTCAATCTTTTGAAACTTATCAAGACTTATTTTGTGGCCTCACATATGGTCTATCTTGGGAAATGTTTCTTGTACACTTGAGAAGAATGTGTACTGTGCTCTTTTTGGTAGAGTATTCATTGCATCTCTGTTAGGTCTAATTGGTTTATGGTGTTTTCCAAGTCCTCTACTTCCTTATTCTTTTGTCTAGTTGCTCTATCCATTACCAAAAGTGATGTATTAAGCCTCCAAATATTATCGTAGAACTGTCTTTCTTTAATCCTTCAATTTTGGTTTAACATGTTTGGGGGTTCCGTGTTAAGTATGTGTATGTTTATAATCATTATATCTTCCTGTTAGATTGAAATTTTTGTCAAAATGTAATGCCCTTAGTTGTCTTTTATAAACTTTTTTCACTTTAAGTCTATTTTATTAGATATTAATATAGCTATTTCAGCTTTCATTTGTTTACCATTTGCAGGGAATATATTTTAAAACCCCATATTTTTACTTTCAACCTTTTGTCCTTTATCATAAGAGAATCTCTTATAGACATCATATAAGTGAGTCGTGTTTTATTCATCATCTCTGCCTTTTGATTGAAGAGTTTATCCCATTGAAATTTAAGTAATTACTGATAAGAAAGAATCTACTTCTCCCATTTAGCTTTCTTTTCTATATGTCTGTTTTGTTGTTGTTCCTCGATTTCCACTTTACGGACTTATTAAAATTTATATTTGTAGTATACCATTTTGATTCCCTTCTTTTCGTTTCTATATCTTTTAAATTTATTTTCTTAGTTGTGACCATAGGATTAAAATTAACATCTTAAGTTTATAACAGCCTAATGTGAGTAATACCAACTTAGTTTAATAATCTACAAATACCTTACTCTCATACATCTTCATCTCTCCCCCTTATATTATTATTGTCAAAGATTACATCTTTATATTATTTTATTTACCTATTAGTGTATTTATAGTATTATATTTACTTTATATTATATCCTTTCTGTGCCCATTAACATAGATTTATAATTTTTCTTCTAGGCATTTGCCTTTTAAATTATATAATTTTTTAAAAATAGGAGTTACAAACCAAAAGTACATTAATACTGGCTCTTGTATTTACAAATGTAGTTACTTTTACTAGTGAGTTAGAGGAAACAACGGCAAGCACCTTGCATCAGTCCTTCAGGTAGCCCCAGACAGGTTAGAACAAACAAGCACAATTCTTTGAGAATAATATCTGCTTTGCTCCCTCAAGGAGAAGGGACTAAGGTCCCACACTTGGAATGCGGGCTGTGGTCTTCCATATTGGTGCCGTGTTGGGGGTTGGCAAAGGCAATTAAAAGCATACAGAGTTTTTCTACCATTTTTTTATGTTGCCCTTTTCTTGATTCAGCTGTCTCATGGTTGCTATAAACCTTTGTCTGTTTCCCAGAGTTCTGACCAAGTTGATCCTGACCGTTTTTGTTTGATTTTTTGATGTTTCTGTAGAGGGATGGACCTTGGAGCCATCTACTCTGCCATTTTTGCTGATGTCCTCCGTCCTATTTTCTTTTAAAGCATGTATTTAAGGCCACTCCAACGGACTTGAATAGGTCCTATTCCTACCACATCCCCATCACATCCCCCACATATGCGCTGAGAGAAGTGGCTTCATGCTTGCTTGCTCATTGCTATCAAAAACAGCCACATGTTTGCTGCGAGTAACAGAAATGTACATAGGACTCTCTGTCTACCTTGGATGTCACTTCCAGACCTTTCTCTGAGTACTTCTCAAAATTAAATACTCCTTATTCAGATTATTTTAGTTACTTCCCAAAACACAATCCTTATAGGTCATCTACTTTCCCCAGCATTCTCATCCCTATACAACCCTGCATATCCTTTCTGTGAATGAATATTCACACAGTGAATGCTTCACTGCACCCCAATTCCTCCCAGCACACTCATTGTACTTTCTGGAACTCCCACTCAAGGATCAGCAAATTTCTCTAACCCTTCTCTAAACATTTCTTCTACCACTTTGCCTTAATTGAAACCTGTCTATTCTCTGGAATAGACAAAGGAACCCCCTTCATTCCTTTCAAGCAGAACCCCCTTCATTCCTTTCAAGGAGAAGCTGTTTATATTTTCAAACTATTTAAAGTTTGTGAGTCAGAATAAGTGTCCCTCTTTGTTCCTCCCTACCACTTTCTGACCACAGTTCTCCATCTGTCTTTTATTTCACGTTTATAAATTTAACTTTTAAAAGAAATAAAGTGTTGGGCCAAAATTTTAAATCAGGTATACATTTGAAAGCAAACACTTTTTCACCCCAGAACCCAGCCCCCAAGCCATCTATCAGCATATATATGTATGTGTACTCTGCATAGGCACAGGCACACGTACACACATACACAAATGGACTCATACCTGCATCTTTACACAAGCGTGTACACATGTAGACAGCCATGGGCACACGAACATGGACATACACACATGGACATGCTCACATATGTTTGTTTTTATAAAATGAGATCATGCTAGTCACACTTTAAGTTTGACAATAAGCCATTTTGAAGTACTATATTTAGAAAAGTGCATAAATCAGCATGGTGAATTATCTCAAAGTGAACGCACGCATGTAACACTCTCCCACTACTTACTATTTTCACTTAATACCACATTGTGGGGATCTTCCCAATCACCATATAGATTTCAAACTCACTCTAGGCATATATAGGGGTCTATTGTAGGCTTGAATGTATAATTGATGTAATTAGTCCTGGATCTTTAGGCCTTTTGTATTATTATTTTACGGTTAGAAAATGCTGCAATGATTATCCTTGTGCATGTCTTTTTTATCACATTTATGAGCATATCTGAAAGTAGAAATTTCTCACTGTCTAATGCCAACTTCTCCAAGTCTGCTTGGCAGGCTCTCCTTGGTTCTGAGAGGAAGTGTGACGTACGAGCTGGAAGGCTACAGCCTGGCCTTTGTTACCTCCAGGCTCCATCATCCCCATAGATATTTACGAGCTCAGCTCTGTACCCGCCTCTCCCACTGTCATCCCAGCCTCTAGAAGAGCCACTGAACTTCCTAGTGATGCTGCTGCTCTCTCATGGGGCAGGCCAGATGGCCTCAATGGATGTGATGTCCTTGGGGTGCTCCTAGGGAGCATCACCCTCAGGGGAACTTCTGGATTCCTAATGTATGCATTCCAGCATGCCTGCCTGCCTCAGCCTCTTTATTTCTTCTGCCTTCTTCTAGGACAACTCAGGCATGTCCACTTCATTTAGTGTTGCCCATCACTTTCTCCAGCCTTCAAAGAACTCCCTAGTAGCAAGTTTGCTCATGGGGTTAAGCTTGCTAGAGTTAGTGAAGAAAATACAGAATGTCGAGTTAAATTTGACTTTCAGATAAATAGCAAATACTTTTCAGCATAAGTATGTCCTAAATATTGCATGAGATATACTTTTATCTTATCTGGAAACCCTCCCTGGGGTCCTTGCGAGGGGTTTAATTTCGTGCCTCCCGAAGTGTCCCCAAATCAATAGATAATTGCTTATCCAGTCTGTGTTCTGTTTCCCTTGATCAAGCATGCTCAAAATCCAATACCAGGGGTACCCTGGCTCCTATCAGGGCATTCCAGGTAATTCTTGCAGCTCCTTCCATGTGTCTTCTCTTTCTTCCCTTATCAGGTCCAGTACATTCCTAGCTAGATGATGCTGGAATTTAACCCTAGGTATTGGCCTGGAGGCTAAAACAGGAAGTGGAAGCAACACCTAGTACTTTACAGAGAAGCCTCTGCAGCATCTTTGAGCCTGGGGAAGTACTGGCTCTTCCTAAGGAAGGGTGGGCATGCTGTGCAGGTTCTGAGGGTCTGGGTGATCTGCACAGCCATTAGCTTCTGGAATTTGCATCCAGCCATCCCATCCCATGTTTAGAATCCCAGGCTTTGCCAGCCATGGCCCTGATTACTGGTATGCTGGTTGGTAAGTGTTTAACACCCAGCTCTCTGAAAAGGGGGAGGGGGAGGGAATCCCCCTGAATCTTAGTATTTGCTGATTTTCATGGTACAAATCTTCTACCATGGCTGATTTCAAGCTATGAATATGATTTCATTGAACATGGAGCTCTGAAGAGGCATTAATAATCATGAACTAGGAAAAGCTAGGTCCAGCATACCACTGGCCCTGTCCTTAGCATACCAGACTTTGGCTGAGCATGTTTAAACATCTCTGGAGCTCTGTGACTCTATCAGGGCCTGTGTCTGTTGCACAGCTGTGTCCACTCTTCTGCTGCAAGAGATAAGGGCCTCTTTGTAAGCTACAAAAGAGGCCATCTGCCTCACACTTAGCTTGCTAATGGCCCTCAGTCTTCCATTTTCCCTCTACAGAGCAGCTGTACAATATTGCAGTAATCAGACAACTCTGCCATCCTTGTAGACATCGTTCTCCCCATATTTTTCAAATACCTGAATAATTTCACCTACAAGGACGTTCTCCTCCCCTGGCACTTTCCCCAAGTCACCACCAGTAAAATCTTTAGCAATTGGATTCTTCTTTGTCTAGAGATTACCTCATCTCACAACACTCAGAATGACAATCTTTTGTCCACTAGGAGGTAGAGGAACCAAGCCTAATCTTTTACTGTCTATTTTCTTGGACAACTCCTGGCACCATTAGTGTTGGTTCTGGTTCCCCAAGAAGCAGAGGCCAAAATGGGATTAAATGAGTAAATTATTTACTGAGAAATATGCCTTTGAATTATAAACGAAAGGGAGTAGGGAAAGGTGGTGAGCTATGAGACCATGATGCAGGTCTGAGCTCTCTAAAGGAGATAGGGAAGGAAGCAATTGGGAAGTATAATCATAGATTCCAGTGCATTTTTAAGAAAGTTTCAACTGGGCTGATGATGAAGAGCCCTCAGTCAAAAGTTGCATGCCGGAGAAGTCCTGCAGCTCACAAGAATGGCCTGCACTAGGACCTCGAGTGTCTCCACAATTGACAAGTGGGATGTGGGGAGGGGAAGGCAGCCGTGCAGGTGTGGATCCAGAAATCCTCAGTCAACCACAGCCTCTACAACAGGAGAGTTGAGCCCTGCATTGCACAGTTAGCTATGTTTCCTGGAAATTGTATCTAAGGTATATCAATATGGAAATTATATCTAAAGACTTAATGGATTGAATTTAAGAATTTGGGGCCAGAATGGATCATTGGTAATGTTGTGGACCTCAGATTGCATCAGTTTAGAAGGCTCATGACATCTGATGTACCTGCAATTAGCGATGTTCATACTGACTCTTGGGTTCAGGCAGTAACAGTCTCATCACTGAAGTGCTGTCATCCTCGTTCACAATCTTCCTCACCAGTGACCTCCTTACACCTACCATCTCAGCCACCCATGACCATCATCTTAATGTGGAAATTGTCATTTCTGAAACCTTGACATCTTCAAAATACTCAAATGATCGTCCCCAGCGTCATGTATCCATTTGTCAAGCACATTTTACAAGCGTTCTGCCTGGTTTGCTCCAGGGTCAATAATATAACTTTTCAGTCTCATCAAGAAGTAAGTTTGGTGGAAAATGGTGCATGTTTCTTTAGCATTTACCATCTTTCAAGTTCTATATTTGACTTTGTAAATCTTATTTAATTATCACAAAATCGTCTGAGGCAGGTGTGAGTGTCCCTATTGTACAGATAGTAAATGCCAGAGCTGGATATGAAACTGCTGGCCTTGGAGTCCATACCCAGCTAACAGAGACAGCCTGACAAGGCAGGCAGAGGAACTTATACTCAATGTTGTAAGTTAAAAAAAAAAGAAGAAGAAGAAGAAGAAGGAGGAGGAGGAGGAGGAGGAGGAGGAGGAGGAGGAGGAGGAGGAGGAGAAGGAGAAGGAGAAGGAGAAGAAGAAGAAGAAGAAACCAATGGGGATTTTTAAGTAGAGAAGTAATGTAATTCAAATAGTATATTTTAAAAACCAGTGTGAGGATATAAAGCAGGTGGATTAAAGGAGGGGAAAACGAAAGACCTCTGCGAGCTCGTTGGGAAGGCAAGCATGCTTATCTGGAGGCTCATATGGGGGCAGATGTATCAGCTTAAAGAAAAAGGGACAGGATTTGGAAGGTGAAATTTTGCCTGACATACCAAGAGTTAAGATTAAAAATTATTTCAGATTTTGATGCTAGGTGACTGGGAGACCTGGGTTGACCTTGAAAGCATGGAGAGAGGGAATGGCTAGCCTGGGATGCATGGGGTGTTAGTGGAGTCAGGAATGGGGAGGAGTGCTTCTGAAGAAGCCGTGGGACGAGAGGGCACATGGCCAGTGGCCATGCTTTGGGGAGGAGAGAGGGAGCTGAGATTGCAAAGCAACACAAAGAGCCAACAGTGAATTTGGAGGAGAACCAGACAGTGCAGAACCAAGAAGTGAAGTGTGTAAATTGAAATCATGTTATTTTAAAGATTTTTACATTTTCCGAAGTATTTGAAGTAAAGGCCTTATAAACAATATTCAGTTTAGCATGTTTGGCTGAATAATACCATTAATAATAGGGCTTTCTTTTTAATGGAAATTTTTGCAATTAAGCCAGGGATGTGACATGTTCCATAAAAAGAAAGACTAGATGTGGTTGCACAATTAAGTTTAAAAGGCCAGTAATTACAGAACAACCAAATAAGTCTTCAGACAAAGAGAAGTCCTGTTCAGAAGAAAGGTGTTTGGAGTCTGGCCACATTTACTCATCATTCCTGAATGTATGGATACTTTTAGAACATCCTGTCCTCAGCCAGCAACCTTGACTCCCAGCCCCTTCTCTAAAATTGCAGCTCTGGTGATAGCTGCCCCCGAAATACTGGCTTTTCTCCAGGACTGTGGCAAGTAAATATCGCTTGGTTTCTTTCCTTTGAAAATTGTGAGATTTTATGTCTTTTCAGGCTTTAAAACTCACACAGCCTTTGCTGGTGTTTAAGCTGTCTCTACCACTGGTGTGTTCCTCTTTACAAATGTTTAGGCAAGAGCTCACCGAATTTAAAAAATCCGCTGTACAGATGTGCCAAGCACATTAAACATAATAAATAAATAAAATGAAGCCTCACAGAACTGGAAATTGTTCATCAGGAGAGCTCACTGCCAGCCAAAAAGCCTCTGTGCTCCAGAAACAGGTACTTTGTGATACTGTGACTTATCATAACAAATACGTACTTGCTTCATCCCTATCTCTGGCAGGGTTCCGAAAACCTTTGGAAGTTCCTAAGTAAAGAGAGCAATAAGGTGTCTTAACATTCATAACAAGCCCCTTTCAACCACACCTGAGTTTATGTCAATAAGGTAACTTTGGAAAGCCCCTAAGGATGGGGGCTGGTTGCCAGAAGAACCGACCATGTGATTGGAGGGTTGGAACTTTCAGTCTCACCACCTGACCTTAGAGGAGGAAAAAGGGGATGAAAGGTAGTCAATCACCAATGACTAGTGACTTAATCAATCATGCCTATGTAATGAAGCCTCCATAAAAACTCAAAGGATGGGTTTCGGAGAGCTTCTGGGTTGGTGAACACAAGGAGATCCAGCAAGAGTGATTGCTGGGAGAGAGCATGGAAGCTCCATGACCTTTCCCCATACTTTGTTCTATTCATCTCTTCCATCTGGCTGTTTCTGAGTTATATCCTTTTATAATAAACTGGTGATCTACTAAGTAAAATGTTTCTCTGAGTTCTGTGAGCTGCTCTAGTAAATTAATGTTACCTAAGAAAGGGAACCTCCGATCAATATGCAGCTGGTCAGAAGCACAGGTGACAAACTGGGCTTGCAACTGACATCTGAAGGGCGGGGCGGGAGCGGCAGTCTTGTAGGACTGAGCCCTTAAGCTGAAGGGCCTAACACTATCTACAGGTAGGCAACGTTATAATTGAATTGAGTTGCAGGACATCCAGCTGGTATCTGAGTATTGGTTGGTGGTGTGGGGACACCTGACCCACTCACCCCTGACCATACTGGAACTGGACGCAGAACTCATACTCAAAGGCCATGCATGTAAACAATCCTATCAGTATTTCTTGCACTGTGTTCTAATGCAGGGTACACAGTTTTGGGGTTTTACTTTTATTCTAGTTTTACAGACAATTATTTCCCAACCCACAATAAATTAGTACTTAGTTGTGTGTGTATGTGTGTGTGTGTCTTTGGGTGACGGTGGGCAGAGTGCAGAAGGCCCACAGAGACAGAGACAGGAAGAAGACCTATCAGCAGGGAGAAGCAGAGCAGTGTGATAGTGAAGAGAAGACGAGAAACCCAAAGCAGAAATAAGAACCAAAATGAGTAAGGCTGCCCAGAGTCCTTTACTGTCACAGCAAACAGGCTTGATTACCAAACATAACCTCTGTTGTCCTAGAAGGTACCATTGCACAAGACAAAACTAAAGTTCAGTGGACACCCTCAGCCTTAAAGAATCACTTAGATTATATACCTTATTTTTCCTATCAAGAAAGATGTACTATATTTAAGAAAGCTATCCATCCAAAATGGATTTGTTTTAGCATTTTCCAAAAATATTTTGAGGCTTATTAAAGTAGGATTTGGTGACTTTACATTTTAAATTCGATAACTATACCCCCACTAATGTTGGATAAATGACGTTTTACTATCATACAGTTCTCCTGCTGTGTATAATGATGCCACACTGAATAATTTGAAATAGATGGAAATTAAAGGTTTTGAACTTTGACATGTACTAAACCCATTATGCCTCTAAGGTGAATGTCTCTGTACATGGAATCAAAATCTCTCATTGATTTATATGTTGAATTTACATGCTGAATTTTTTCCAAATCTTTCATAAACAGAAACAAAATAAAGAAAATAATCCAGTGCTTCTCAGAATTGACAGCCAGACAGTGTGAAACAACAGAAAGGCCTTCAGGGGAGCTGGGTCAAGTTTGGAGCTAGTCAAAAACTATTGGTGTGGCCTTGAACAAGCCTCTTTGTCCCTCAGAATCTTGGCTTGCTCACTTATGAACGATTCAAGTGTGTAGACACTTGTACATTTCAGAAGCATTTCTAGAGCTGCTAGGTCTCAAACACCATAAGGTAAGTAAGACAGGGTCTCTGGCTTAATAGGTTTTCAAAGAACCTGGAAACTATTTTGAACTTTTGGGATGAATAAAGCCAGAAATGAGTTCAAGACAAATGACCTGCAGATTTTAGTTGCAAAACACTAAAGAATACAAAATTCACCCCCTGTTTAACATCTATAGAAGAATCACGTTTCATTTCTCTTACCTAGAAGCTCGGTCTAGCTGGGGGTCCGTGCTGCCTCAGCACCACCTACTGGCTCCGGGGAGAATGGTCCGCCCACCCCAGCCCAGTCTGGCTGCTTCACCTCACCCAGGCCTCTTCATCAGGTGACCTGGTGGAAATGCTGCTGGGAGGTTGGGGCATCGTGATGCGGAAAGCTGGGAGGAACATAAGGCCTGAAGGCTTAGCACAGCTTCCCCGCCTGACAGGACCTCACGCAAACAAACCAATATGATTGGTCTAAATATTATAAGATAGGAATCAATTTTGTGTGAGAACATCTAATGTAGGCAACAATAAGATCACATAACTGAGAGGTGAAACTCCAAACCAAGCCTGTGACTCCCCATCCCATACGGGTTTCCTCTATGGACATGCCTGCTAGAGGGTGGCTGAGGCAGGCAGCAGCCTACACTCTCCTGTGAACCCGCCATGGCAGAGAGCCTGGTGTTGGCAGACGCCCAGGGCATATCTACCAGACAAAGAAGAGCCCAGGTCTGCCCCTGGGCCCCTCTTCTGATTCTTAAAGTCGTTCTTAACACTTAATACTTAACATTTAACCAGACTATATATTGGCTTAGTGATTTTCTATCAGGATTGTATCTGGTTTGGCGTTAGGGAGAAAATGAAATATTTGTTCCTTAGAAAGACATAAACTAAATACGAGTGGTGTTCTGCTACCTGGGTTCCTCCATGAAGCAGAGCCTGAGACAAAAACTTATGTGTGGTTGTTTTATTTCGTGGGAATGGGGTGCAATACAAGGAGCATAAAGACGGGAAGGAGGGAATGCTAATACAAAAACGTGTTCTCCAAGGACTTCTACTACTGCTACTGATGCTCTGTCCAACCTGGATCTTCTGAAAAGCATTCCAAAATGTGTCTCAGAACTGGGTTCTGCCGGGAATGGAGGCAGACTCCATCTTGTGTGTCCCACCCTCTGGATTGTACAGGTGCAACTACAGCATGGGCTCCCATCCTGCACTGCAGCCTCTAGTAGGCCCCAGGGCAAGAAGGATGAGGGATTCACAGGTGCTCATAGGTGTGAGATTGTACCTGCTAGAAGTATTCAAGGCCCTCAGAGAGATGGCTCTGGAGGAATATGAAATGTACACAAGAGGTGACCAGTTCAACTATGATCCTTTTTTGGCTCAGCAATAAAATGTTTTGAACATGTCACAGATGACTTATAACCACCAAAGTTATTAAAACATTATTGATGGACTTGGATGCTTTGCTGTGGCTGGGAATAAGGGTGAGTCACCTTTCAGCCTGCATAGTCTATAAAAAAGCACCTCTGTTAACTTTTGATGATCAGTGCCCTACCAGACTCTATCAGTCTTGCTGTGAATAATAACATTATATTTGGAAATCCATTCTGGAAACTAAGGCTATGCATGAATGGTTCCTAAAACACAGAGATTTATCATTTATTTGGCTAATTGTGTCTAACTAGGTAACTAAAATGCATAAGGATCCAAAGAGCATTTTACCACAATAAGGGATTAATTGAATAATTAATAGCCTTGTCCATTTAGCATGAATAATTAAGAAGCCCAAAGGATGTACAGGCTGAATTCCACTACAGTGAAAGACTTCTAGACCTATCCTCATGGCATATTAAAAGCAATATTCAATACAACCAAATTGCAGGACACACAAACTGTAAGCATTCACTTAGAGTTTGTGATAAGATGTTTTCACACTGGGCGAAAAAATCACTGGAGTTTTCCGCATTGCCATGTGAGGATACATTGTGTCGTCTATTCATTTCTTGTCTAGAAGCAAATCAATTGCTTCATTGTTAGTGTGGCATTTGGTGGGGAGAACGAGTCACAATTATTGACTTATTTAACACATGCATTTCTGGAGATTATCACACTTATTTTAAATGCCAATACGACATTACATATAAATGCAAAATACGCTGTGATTTTTCTATATCAGTTCGCATCAGTCTCTGTACAAGTTCCTCTTTGTAATCTAGTATCCAGAATTCCGTTCTACATGAAAACTTCGCTAGCGTGGGGGTCCTGCATAGCAGTAGGCTGTACCTTGGGACTTCAACATCTATTCCCACTCCATGGATTTTCATATAAAGCATCAAGGCTGTCTCTCCCTTCTTAAGCACATTTTCCTATAGTGATTGTGTACTGCCAGCAGGCAACACGAATTTCTGGTGCATTGAATTACAAGGCAAGTGCTTTGGGTAAAATCCAAATTAAAATCATGGTTTCTCTACTGATCACCTGTAAAGATACAATTTAAATAGTTCCTTGACTAAAAGATCAATATTTTAATGTGTCTTTAATAAAGATGCATCTTAGATTTGACTTGAATATTTAATATCAATTGTCTGGTGAGCTTTGCAATCAATCTTATCATACAAACATGAAAATACTGTCCTAAGTAGAGCAACAACACACAGATCATTGCACTCCAGGATGGTGCATAAAGAGAATTTTAAAGCAATGTCATGTAAGGCAGTGCTTCTCAATTTTTCTCCCCTCCAGCACATCTGTAGGATGTACCGTGACTATAGGTGTGGTGGAAATTTAAAAAGACTCCTAGGTTGGGTGTTCGTTTTTCCTCCTCCCTCCCTCCCACATTTTTGAATAACTACACTGTGTGTGCTGCCCAAAGGGCCTAAACATTACAAAGTCTGCACAAATTGTTGCGGAAGAATGGCGGAGACCGAGAGACTCAAGCGGCGCGCAGAGATCAGGGAGAACACAGCTTTATTACGCCAGCGGGCTCAGCGGGATTATTCCCAAAAAGACTGAGCACTTACTGGGGTCAGGTGCTTTGTTTTATAGGGTTAGGCCTCCGGGTTTTGGGGGGGGATTCACAACATTGCTATTGTGGTGCTAGGGATTGCTTAAATCTGGCCAGGAGACCCTTCCCTAACAGCTGTGATCGCTCAATACTGTTTTGACGGGAAAGCCTCTAACTGCTGTGCTTGCAGGAAAACTGCTCTGATAAGATATTGGAGGAAGGAGGGGGACGGAAAGCTCCCAAGGCTGTGCTCCTCGGGAAACTGCTCTGATAAGATATCGAAGGAGGGAGGGGGTTGGAAAGCTCCCAAGGCTGTGCTCGCAGGAAAAAAACCGTCCCAACAAAATTGCACCTCCTCTCTCAGCCCTTCGCATTTGCCATCCCTACTTTATATTTTCCCTAGCAAATTGCACCATGTGACATACTAATTGCTTCACATGTAAGGTCCCAAGGATGGGAATCTTTGTCTGTTTTGTTCACTGATAAACCCTAAGAGCTTGTGCTGGTCTAGGCACATGGTAGGCTCAATAAATGAATGAATAACCAGTTGAATGGATAACTATTCTAATGGGAAAAGATGAACAAGCAAATGAATGAGTAAACCAAATAACTTACAGGTTGTAACAAACACTGAGTGATGAGAAAGTTAGTAATTAGGGATGCCCCTGGTGGGAGGGGAATCTCCTGGGAGAGGTGACAAGCCGAGACCGAAGGATGAGTGTGCAACAGAGATAGTGACAGCACATGCGTTCCAGGCAGAGGCAGCAGGGAGAGTGAGTTCTGGAGGAGGAAATGTTGGGGTTTTATTGTGGAGGAAGATGGACACTAAGGTTCATTCCAGGTAGTTGTCGAGAGGAGAAGAGTAAGAGATGAGGCCCGGAAGGTCAGACCAGCTGATGCCCAGCCTTGGAGGCCATGATAGAGTTTGGATTTTATTTCTAAAACAATGAAAAAATCATTGAAGGATTTTTAAGTCACTCCTTGAGCTACACAATCTGAAACTTTTTGATTTTCCCTCCAGGGGAAGTGTTCACATTACCACTTGAAAATCTCTGGTCTAAGCCAGAACTTGGTACTTATTTCACTAATCCTTGAGTATTATGATTCCTCCTTTTCCTCCTTTATGGTTTCAAAACGAGAAATCCTTAGCAACATCTTCTAGACCTTAGCAACACCCCCTCTGTTTCTGTATAGCTCTAGGCTCCCTCCACCATTTCAGGTGACATCAAAGCCCTTGTGTGTCTCTGCTTGGGGAGAGGGTATGCCTTCTTTACTAAAAGATCCGCATTCTTCCTTCTCTTTCTCTCCCTCATGCCAACAATCCTCTCTCTATTCTCTTTTAAATGACTACTCCAAAGCTTATCTGGATAACCAGCTTTAATTTGCATTGCTAACTTCTTGTCTCTCAGCTCTTTCTAGAGCCCCTATTTTCTGTGTGAAGCAGGTTACAACCACTCTTGTAATTTCTATGCTAAACACAATTCCACCCCTTCTCTTTCCCCAAAGAGAAGTTACATTCCTGCCTTATTTCATCCCTCACCTTTTGGGAGAACTCATTTGCAGCCACCTATTGAAGACAGGACTGTCAGGACCTCCCTTACCATCTCCATGGCAACAGCTGTGCTGCACTGGTGATTTTTGAGATTGCCCTGGCTTAAAGTTACCCCAAAGAGTTCTCTGAGAAAGCCAGGATCTCATCTCATAAAAAAACCCCATCTTTTTAGTCAGCTTTCTGAATATAGATTTGGTTTCATGTCATTCTCATAATAGAATTAGGGTTCAGTCTTATAGTGATTAATTTTAGCCTATTGTAGTACATAAGCTTGAAGCCAATGGCCAATAAACAATGACAAAGTTGACATTCCTTCTGAAGGCATAGGCACTTTTTCTAGATGGTACCTGGAGATAATATGAAAACCTTTTTCCCCCCACCTCTGCTGAGGTAAGACATTCTCCAATGTAAATAAGGGACAAATGAGTGGATCATACATGTGAAGTTTATGGCCATTCATGTTACAGCAAATCTTAAAACACTAGAAGACCAGTCAATGCTAGAAGTCAAATTTCTAATGGCAGCAATGTTTCTGCATGATGCTCAATCACACTGACATACCCCTACTTTGTTTTTCAAATAAAATGTGTTCCATACTTCAATATCCTGATTGCTTCTGTCACTGTGTATATTAGATTGGTGCAAACTTAGTTGCGATTTTTGTAATTATTTTTAACCTTTTAAACTGCAATTACCTTTGTACCAACCTACTATTTACATAGACCTGAATATTGGAGGTCTTGTTACCATAGGCCGAAAGAATAGGGCAGCAGAGAGAGGGGTAAGGAAGGAAAAGAAGAGGTGAGAGGAGACAAAGGAGGGAGGAGATGAGACCATCCTTAAGAAAAAGTACAGCTACCAGACTGTCCAGAACTAGATTTCTGCTGCCGAGAGAGGATCCAGGAAACTATCTTTGCACTTTAGGTGAACTGTAGCTAATTATAATGGATTATACTATATTATTAGCATTGCAGGTTAGGAAAATCTCTACCCTATGTCACCATGACAGTTCTGACAGAGCCAAATAAGATAAAAAATTCCTCTTCCCTATGGGAAGGAGCAATCAGCGAGGACCCGCCTATAACATTACCCCTAAATCATGACTATTTCGTGTCTTCATTTTAAGTGTAATAAATTCCCAAGCCACACTTCCTTTGGGGCAGCTGCTCGTCTCCGAGCCTGCCTACTCTTGCCATCCGGAGAGTGTACTATCCTTCTTTAATAAATCTACTGATTGCTGGGCTTATTCAGTGCCTCCTTGAATTCTTTCCTGTGATGAACACCAAGAACCCACTCACTGTGATCTTTGTTGATTAAACCTGGGTCATGTGCTCATCTCTGGAAAAGGACTCTGTTTAGTTCTAGGTGAATCACATGAACTGAGAGTGAGAAAGGTTTTTCAAAGGAAAATTGAAGTGCTGTTACCAGAAGAAGGAGGAATGAAGACGAAGCAGACATAAAATTAATCAAACAACAGATGTACACTATACAGTAAAATATCTAAAGAAAAGTTTAGATAATTGCTGCTATTTTTATTGAGTGTCTACTACATGTCAGGCATTGTCTAGGTATAATATAAACATATAAATTTAGTTTAATTTTATATTTGTTCTATATCACAAATATCTTTCAGTTCTCTAAATATCTAGATTGACATTAGGTCTAAAAACTTCATTAACTCAAAAAAGATAAAACATCATATGATTCAGGGGAGGTAAAAATAATTCAACTTAGAGATCCACCAATTTCAAGCAACTGAATGACTGACCCATATTACAAAACTCCTGAAAGACTTATACTCTTTCTTAGCATTACCTATGAGGAATTTCTTCCAAATGAATACAGTTAAGTACTCCCTTAGCATCATCAATAGGTTTTGCAAATTTAAGGGTAAAGAATATGTAAAGAAACCAATTGTACCATAGGTGAACAAGAGTTAAGTTCCTAAACAAGAGTTAAGTACCTAAAGTATCTCATAAACTTTATAACGAAATGACATTGAATGAAATGTTATTCCTTCAATGAATAACATTGAATAAATAGCAACAATACCTGCTGTACTCTCAATACTGGGGATTATAATACTGTATATGTGCTATGGTGTAAATGTTTGTGTCCCACTGCAAAATTCATGTTGAAAATCTAATGCTCAAGGTGATGGTATTGGGAGGTGGGGGTCTTTGGGAGGTGATTAGGTCATGAGGGTGTGGCCCTTATGAATGAGATTAGTGTCCTTAAAAAAAAGGTGGAAATGGGCTCTCTCCAAATTCCGGATCTGCTGACCCCATGATCTTGGACTTCCCAGCCTCCAGATGTGTGAGAAATAAATGTTTGTTGTTTATAAGCCACCCAGTCTGTGGTGTTTTGTTATTATAGCCTAAATGGACTAAGACAATATGTTTCATCTTCCTTCAGGAGAAACAACACACAGATCATCAACCATGATGCCTTTTCCTTCATCCACTTAGAGGACCCATATGAAGCTCGTATTCTTAAGCCAGTCTGCCTCGATCAGGTCTCAACCTTGCCATTAATTGTCAGGTCACCTTAGGATATTTCACTTCTTAGTCTCAGTTCCCTCATCTATAAAATGGGAGTAATTAATAGTACCTACTTCAGGGAACTGTGAAATTTAATTGATTTAACAAAGCTAACTGACTTATAGTAATGCCTACCACATAGTAAGTTGTCATCAAATATTAATTAGTATTTGTACAATGAAGGTACTAGTATGCTAATTTCCACAGGCCAGAGAGAATTCATGATATATTGGAAAGTAAGAATATGGCCAGAAGACACAAATTCTAAACTTGCTTCTGTCTTAAAGAGCCTCTGACCTTGGACAAGATACCCATCTTTTCTGAGCCTCCATTTCCTTATCTATAAAATAGAGATAATATCTCCTCTACCTATATCATAGGCTTATTTTTAATCTATAAAGAAATAATAAATTGAAAGAATTTTACAATATTTGTAGTGCAAAGCTGTTGTACTGTTAGGATTTGGTTTTGCTACAAATAAGAAACTCCCACAATAGCAACTTAAATAAGTGGAAAGTTTATTTTTTTCTAGTGGAAAAGAAGTTTGCAAATATGCAGTCCCAGAGCTGGTAGGCAGCTCCCGTACACCAGAAACCTGGAGACGACAGCTTCAGAAATCCTAGTGCTGCTATGTACAGGGAGTGGCCCTTACCCTGGTGGGTGGAGATGTGTGGAAGTCCCATACAACACATCTACTTACAGTTTATTGTTGCAAAGGAAGATTGGACAAGTAGTCTTGTAGTTAGATGGCAATATGCCCAGATAAAAATAGGAATCCGTTTATTAAAGAGAGGAAGAGACATATGTATTATAAGCAACTGGCAGTCTCTGCCACAGCAGCTATATATTGTCAGTATCTTTACATTGATATGATTTTCCCAAGAGTGAGTTTGCGTTCAGTCTCTTTCTTCTTTCCTCCCCTCACACCTCCTCCTCATCTTCTTTCTCCTTCATCTTTTTTTTTAATGTTTAATATAGTTATAAATTGGTTGGTCAGTATTACAGTGATAACTTAGTGTGTAATCTGTATTTTTTTTTTTTGTAATCTGTATTTTTAAAGTCTTTTTCTTGCTGAAAATAAATGAGCTCTTTGAGGATCAAAATCACTATTTTCATTTTATTAGAATTATCTCTTTAAAAAATAATCAAACAAAATGGCAGCAACTAAAAGCCCCAATGTCGCCCAGCGCAACACAGGCAGTGAGCGAACGTGAAGGGGCGTGAAGGGGCGGTGAAGGGTTAAGAAAGTAAGAAACAGAAATCAAGAAAGTTATGAAATAGAGGCCAAGAGTCTCACAGCCTCAAAGGACTGAGAGCCCAGAAGGGGGCTGCAAGAAAGCAACATTGTTTTCTCCAAGGTCTGTGATTTTCACACATTATACTAAGAAACTGATTTGAACTAATTACCCATGCCTGTAAGCAGTGGAACAGGAACCGTCAGTTTCAGGATGTACCTCCCCAAGAGACAAAACCTTTATGCTGAAACTTACTGAAATGGATAGATGGAGAACTGATGTTATCACATCATTGAATCTCTTCCTAAGCAGATTGTGGGAGGGAATGCAGCCACAAAGGCAGAAGCTCTCCTTAGCTGGGGAAAGGTGGGAGTCTATGCCCACCTCTGTCAACCCCATGGGTTCTCCTGTTGGTCTCCACTTGGCTGTGCCTGGCTTGGTTTTTCCCTTTCATGGGGAATCTTACCCGTCATTGGCTGACCAGCCATCCCTTGGGGCCAAACAGCGAGATATAAGATGTAAGCACAAAGGTGAAGCAAAGTCCCTGAAAGGATTAGTCTCACAGACTCTCCTTTCTTTAGGGGCAGGTACGAGGGGACAGACAGGTAGGCTGCCGCGTGATAACTCCCCAAACTCCAACTGATCATTCACAACTCTCATGCCATTGGTCTCAACAAGGCTAGGAGAGCTAGGTGAATCAGAGCTCTTCCTGCCAGAACAACTCAGTGGCATCATCTTCATGGATGCAAGACAAAACACATTGCACACAAAGTTTGCTCATTATCTCTCTCTCTCTTTTAAAAATATAATACTATTTTGTATACTTCCAAAAAAGCCAAAGAAAAATATCATGTACCAATAACTAAAAAACAAAACAAAAAAACCACCCCAAACAAAGATTTCTTATTAAGGGGTGACGCCAGCACAACAGAACAACAATGTGAATTTACTTAATCCCACTGAGTTCCACACTCAAAAATGGTTAAGATGATAAATTGAATGTTATTTTAGCACAGTTCAAAATTTTTAATCCAAACATAAGAATTCTAATTAAGAAATTACTTTGGTAACACTTCATCAAGGATTCTGCCTTTCTGGATTCAGACGCAACCATGTCGTATAATTATTTTTGCTCTTTGTACATATTTATGCTCTTTCTTAGTTCTGAAAGGATTTCTGGTGGCTCAATCACATCAAGTAATAAAAAACCCAAAATACGTCATACACAGAAGACAAACATGTGAAATTAAATAATTCAAAGTATTCCAAATGACATCAAACTAAAACTTCATTTGACTTGTTGATGAGAAGACATGTAAGCCAAACTCTGAAAGCCTTACTGTCTTCAAAGTGCTAGTGTTCTACATCTTTATAAAGGGCACTAGCTTTTTATAGTACTAAAGTTTCCTAGACTGCAAATTTTCATTCAAATGAAAGTATTGTGGGAAAGTACATCATCGAAGATGTATGCACTTAGTGTTTTGGGTCACTTTCCAACTTCATACACGAATGGGTACCTACATGTTACTTGTCTCTCCTGACAAATTCCATGGATGAATTATCTTTTTCTCATTAGAAAGTTAGTCTCTGATTGTATTAGTGACAGGAAATAAAGTAGGAAAAAGTCAGAAATAAAAATGTTTATTGTTGAGCTAAAAGTATTCATCCCATGTATGTATAGATACATATTATAAAGGTTATGCAATGGAAATGTTAACTGCACTGTCAAAGTGTGTGTACTAAATGCAGCTTCTACTAAATATAAACAAAATAACTGCCAGAAAAACAAGACATGTTTCACCCCTGTGATACATTGCTGATAAAGAACAGCTTTATCCCAATGAAGCTTTTGACAATTTTTTTTTTTTTCAGTGTGTTTTTCCAGGACCCATCATCTCCATGTCAAGTCATTGTCTTCAATCTAGTTGTGGAGGGTGCAGCTCACTGGCCCATGTGGGAATCAAACTGGTGACCTTGGTGTTATGAGCACTGAGGTCTAACTGCTGAGCCAACCGGCTGCCCACCGGTGGCTCAGATCCAAGTTCAAGCCATTGTTTCTCACTGGCCCATGTGGGAATCGAACCAGCAACCTTGGTGTTATGAGCACCGTGCTCCAACCACTGAGCGAACTGGCGGCCCGCTTTTAACAATATTTAAACCCTCGGAGTTTTACAAAGAAATCTATATGTGAGGTCTAAAAACTTATCAAATCATAACTGGACTCAAAATGCCATAAAGAATAGTATGCAGAACCAAAGTGTAATATTTTTGCTTGAAATTTTTATTCTTACAATAAAGTTCCATGGAGAGCAGCTTTAAATAAAGATAACTAAGAATGCCTGTTACATTGTTCAATTTAGTGCGTCTACTGAAAAAAATTATTTACTTCTGATATTTTATATAGAGAATCAGAGATGCATTTGTTTATTTGTTTTATTTTGTTTTTCAGAGATATTTTTTTAAAGTGACAAAATGTTTAAGGAAGAGTAATCTAATACTCTAAATTTGATGAAACAAAAATATCTACGTAAGCTTTCTATCAAAACTTAACTGGAAAAACTTAATAATCAAGACAATTTGGGGGCTACATCTTTCACTTTGTCACAATTGGACCTTTTCCTCTGTGATACAATAGTCCTCTAAAGGTCTTCCATAATGATGACGTGAAAGGGCCTAAAATGCCTCCTTCTCAGTTAAGATGTTTGTATTTTGTTACTTACTCAGAGAGCACCTTTATATTCCACGTAATCAAATCCTCCTTACAAGCTAATACACAATATGAAATCACTCCAAGGTAATACCTGCACAACCAGGATTTTAACTCATCTTTAAGCTGCTGTTTCTATGCTGATTTGAAGATAATTCTGAACAGAGAATTATGTCCAGTGATCATATTATCTAAACTTATTTTATAGTTGAACTACATTATGATGGGACTCTTCAATATGAGTCCTTATAAACTAGCTGTAAAGTAGCAAAAACAACCTTCCCTATCTCCCTGTGATGGTGTGAGGATTACATGAGATAATCCAGAGTACAGTCCTGGCATGAGATACATCCTCCATGTGCATTAGCTTTTGTTAGTATTGCTAGAGGCAGCACAGCAACAATCCTTCTATGCAGAACAACTGCACATTCTGCTAAAATGCACAGGTACATGTTTTAAATTGTGTATTGATGAGCCAGCAAGAGTAAAGGAATCCTGAATGAGACACTAAATAAAAGTGGGACCCGGAGGGGGAAGCAGAGGAGGGAATTAGGCTTTTGTGTTGAGGGCAAGTGTGCTTACTTTTTCTTGGTTTGCTCTGTTTTTGTTCTTGTGGAAGTCGATGGGTATAGAAGTCAAGCCCAGGCCCCATCTTGGTACATAGATGAAGGAGTATAAGAATCAACCCCAGCTCCCATATGGTGTGACAAATGACAAGGAAATGTCTCTTGGTTCTGAGTGGGGACCCGGAGGTCAGCTAAGGAAAGGATCACAGTCTGTACAAGGTGCCTCTCAAAATGAAGCAACAGGAACCAGCTGGGGCTCAGGAAGCCAGACTTCAACCTACTCAGCAACCAGGTAGGGACAAAGTTTTGCAAAAGGACACTGTTGAACTCTGCCAGAGAAAACTACTGGCATCATCAAGTCACAGAATAAGTAAGTCTGCTGCAGAATACCTACATAAGACCAACCCCAAAGGAGAAAGTGGACTTTCCCACTCCTCACCACCACCAGCACTGAGAATTCAGAGTCAGGGACTGAAATGACTTCAATTTGAAACGAAGAAGACTGCGTTTTTTACATACCCAAACTTCTTCCTGTGAACTTTTATATCCATTGAACTAATAATTACCGAACACTTACTTTGTCACAAGAAATTGGGCTAGCTAATTATAGGTTATCTCATTTAATTTTCACTAGAACTCTATAAGGTGTACACTCTAATTATTTGCCCATCTCAAGTCTTGTTACTTAGTAAAAAGAAGAAACTCTCCCATCTCCATCCCTATATTTTATAGCCACAAATTGGACCTCACACATTTTCAGTCTGAATTCATACTATTGAGTTGGATCAACAAATCTCAAACCAGGAACTTAAATTCAAGTGACCCAGAATTGGAAAAGAACCCAGACAACCAGCAGATAAATATAAACCTTCCAGAGGTGTTTACCTTCAAATCAATCTTCAAAGAACTTCCACACATAAAGATCTGAAAAACAAACTCTATCACCTATTATCTTTCTATCTATCTATCTATCTATCTATCTATCTATCTATCTATCTATCTATCTATCTGAAAACAAAGACATTGAGGAAGAGTCACAGAAGTCAACACAATCAGATCTGCAAAGATTTAAGATATTATAATTAATAGATATAGAGTATTAAGTGTGTATTTAATATAATAAAATATAAAAGAAGGGTTTAAAATGTGTAAGGGGTACATTGATCTTTCTGTGTCTATCTGTATATTTCTAAAAAACACACGGATCCATGCTAATACTTTGAATTCCAATCCAACATCCCACATTCATTCTAGCCTTCTCCCCACTTACCTTATTTGTAACTCCTTTCACTGACACCGAGAAACCTGCCTCTCATAATCCACATTCTATTTATTTTCTCAATCCTAATATAGCCCTAAAATAGCTTTAGAATCTCTACCTATACCCCAGTGAAAAACAAATTTACTATCTCAAGTACAGGATTTGTGTACAATTCTTTTTTTCTTTTTTTTGTAAGGCTACACTTATAATATACAGCCAAGATACTGTTTTCCAAAGTGATTAGGTTAGTTCTTCCCCCAACTCACACACACCTCTGTCAGTATGGTTGTTATTAATTTGTATTACTGTTAAGCTAAATTGTCAGTTATTTGAGTCCCCCCAATGCCTGTGGATTTTAGTTTCCTATTTATCTAGAGGGCTATGTGAAGCATTATCACGAATGTATTTTTTGTTTAAAACCACAAACAAAACAAGATTAACATTTATCACCGTTTTATTCAACATTATACTAGAGGTCTTAGCTGATATAATAAGGACAGAAAAAGAAAATTTATCCTTTGGTAATGACTAAACTACTGTCTGGGTCTATGAGTTTTTGTTTCTTTATTTGTTTATCTTGTTCCTTTGTTGCTTACAGTTCTATATCCCATATATTAGTGAAATCCTATGGTTCTTGACTTTTTCTGTCTGACTTATTTCATTTAGCTTAATAATCCCAAGATCTATGAATGTTGTTGCAAATGGCACTATTTCATCTTTTCTTATGGCACAAAGGAGAAGGGACTGGTAGATGAGGGTAAATTTGATATAAACATATCAAATATATGGTGATAGAAGGAGAACTAACTCTGGGTGTGAATTGTACACTTGAAATATATATACTTTACTAACCATTGTCACCCCAATAAATTTTAATTAAAAAATTAAATTAGGAAAAAAATAAAGTTTATAAGGATTATAAAAAAAAGCTCGTTACTTTCAAATAATATTATTGTCTACATGGATAACTCAAAAGAATCTATAGATACGTTTTAAAAATTATTAAAAGTTTAATAGAATTATTGGCAAAACACAATATAAAAATCAATGGTATGTCTAGACAAATGTTAAGTAGATTTATTATAGTGATCATTTTACAATATATACAAATATTATGTTGTATACCTGAAACTAATTTAATGTATGCTGATTATACCTCAATAAAAAACAAATTATGTTATGTGTATACTTTAGTGATGAACATAAAACATAATAAAAATACCATTTCAAAACCATTACAATATAAACTGTATAGAAATAAACCTAACATAAAATGTGAAAGAACTTTAAAAAAACTGTATAAACATTATTGAGAGATGTAAAAGCAGACCAAAATAAATGGAACTATATTCCATGTCCATAAATTGGCACATTTAATAACATAAGCACATCAGTTCTCCCTAATATGAACTACAAATTCAATGTACTCCAGTCAAAAATCCCATTTTGGGGGGGCATGGGGAGGTTTTAGATGAAACTTGACGAGATAATACTAAAATAGAGGACAAATAAAAGTATAAAACACTTTCGAGAGAGAAGAATAAGGTGGGGGGATTTGCCTTACTAAATGCCAACACTTAATATAAATCTATAACAATTAGGACAGTGGTATTTGCATACGAAAAAAATCATCAAATGTAACAAAATAACAAATCCTGGAACATACCACATGTATATGAAAACTTGAGTCATGGTAGAGTTGGCTTTGCAAATCAATAGGAAAAGTATGGACTTTTTAATAAACGAAACAGTGTCAAATAATTATCCATATGAAAACAATGAAAATTGAATCTTATTTTTCATTAGACAAAAATGACTCTAGGTAGATTTAAAACATAAATGTGAAAGGCAAAACCAGAAATTCATGGAAGACAAAAAGGAGACTCCTTTTGTAATCTCAGGGAAGGGAAACAGTCTTAAAAATAGGCAAAATATCATAAATTTAAAAGGGAAATATTGATAAATTTAACTAAGTTAAAATGAAGAACCTCTGCTTATCACAAGACATCAAAAGAAAGTAAAAAGATAAGCCAAAGGAGAAGGGAGCCAAAGGGAGAGATAGGTGCAGTGCATATAACCAACAAAGGGTTAGTACAATGGTCATATAAAGAACTCCTGCAAACCGCCCCTCCAAGAAAGACAAATAACCATCTGGAAAAATGGATTCAAAATGTGAATAAGCCATTCATAGAAGAGGAAAAGAAAATCAACCACATTAGCAGTCAGATAAATGAAAATGAAAGCAATGAGGTGTAATTTTACAGCCAACTGATTGCTAAAAATTTTAAAATCCAATAATGTCTAAGTGTTGGGCAGGATATAGGGCAATCAGAACACTTATACCCTGCTTACAGGAGGATGTTTTGCTATGACCAATCAGGAGAACAATTTAGCATTATCCCTAAGTTAAAAATGACATACCATTGGCCAGGCCAGTCCTAGGTATATGCACTTGTTAACTTTTGTACTTGTACATCAAGGGATATGTACAAAGAAATATATAGCAAAAAATTAGCAGGAATCTAAATTGTAGACAACAATGCAATATATACATTAATGGTGGTCCAGTCATCCAAGGAGCTATTGTAGAATGGTGAAAATGGATGGGTTACAGCTACACACATACACACAGAGCTCACACATGTGGATTTGAACTCATTTACATAAAGTGCAATAACATTTAAAAATATATAACATATTTTAGGGATGATACTCATATTAAAAATCTATAAAGATAAGGCAATGATAAACACAAAATTCATGTGAGTGGTTACCTCTGAAGGAGTGTATGGGATAGGATTAAAGGAGCTTCTAAATCAATGATAAAATTCTATTTCTTCAAATTGGTGTCAGATGCTTAGGTGTTTGTTGTACTATTTTTCTGTATACTTCACACATATTACAGATCAGTGTATATCTATTTGAGATTGAATAAAATTTAAAATATTTTTAAAAATCAAATTGCAGATTATTCCATGAAGTATAGCACACTTTAAGTTAATATATTTACACAGACAAAACTCTACCCATCTGTGAGTATGTGGTTGCATAGCAGAAGCTCTGGAAGACTGTCCCCACAGTAATAACAGAGCCTTACTTCTAAGAAGAGAGGCTGCCATGTGGATCAGGGTCAAACCAAATTTGTATATAGTTTTGGTTTTGAATCTTATACAATGAGAATAAATGTTTGTATATTAATATATTATTCATTATATCATTATATTAATTGCATAATTAAAATAGATTTTATAAATTTGAAGATAATTGAAAGAAAGAAAGAAAGAAAGAAAGAAAGAAAGAAAGAAAGAAAGAAAGAAAGAAAGAAAGAAAGAGAGAGAGAAAATGAAAAGACAGTCTACTGAATGGGAGACGTTTGCCAATGAGACATCTGATAAGGGGTTAATATCCAAAATTTAAAAAGAACTCATAAAACTCAACCCCTCCAAATCAAACAATTCAATTAAAAAATGGGAAGACAACCTGAATAGACGTTTCTCCAAAGAGGACATGCAGATTGCCAATAGACATATAAAAAGATGCTCAATGTCACTGATCATCAGAGAAATGCAAATTAAAACGACACCCTCACATCTGTCAGATGGTCGTCAACAATAAATCAACAAATAACAAGTGATGGTGAGTATGTGGAATAAAGGGAGCCCCCGTGCACTGTTGGCGGGATTGCTAATTGGTGCAGCCACTATGGAAAACAGTATGGACGGTCCCCATAAAACTAAAAATAGAACAACCTTATGACTCAATAATTCCACCTCTGGGTATTTACTCAAAGAAATCCAAAACACTAATTTGAAAACATATATGCACCCCTGTGTTCACTGCAGCACTATTTACAATAGCCGAGATGGAAGCAACCCAAGTGCCCATCAATAGACGATTGGATAAAGAGGTGGTACATTAACATTGGAGTATTGCTCGGCCCTAAAAAAGAGTGAAATCTTACCATTGTGGCAACATGGATGGATCTAGAGGGTATTATGCTAAGTTAAATAAATCAGATAGAGAAAGACAAATGCCATACGATTTCACTTATATGTGGAATCTAAAGAACAAAATAAATGAACACACAAAACAGAAGTGACTCAGATACAGAGAACGAACTGATGGCTGCAGAGCGCAGGGTGTTGGGGGCTGGGTGAAAAATGTGAAGTGATTAAGAAGTATAAATTGGTACTTACAAAATTGTCATTAGGATGTAAAGTACAGCATAGAGAATACAGTCAATAATATTGCAACAACTATGTATAGTGCTGGGGGGTACTAGACTAATTAGGGGATCACTGCATAAATTATATAAATGTCTAACCATTATGCTGTACACCTGAAACTAATATAAAATAATATTGAATGTAAACAGCAATTGAAAGACAAGTTAACAAATTGAGAGAGAGAGAGAGAGAGAGAGAGAGAGAGAGAGAGACAGAGAGACAGAGAGAGACAGAGACAGAGAGAAAGAGAGAAGCAAAGAAGGAAAGAAGAAAGAAAGGAAGGAAGGAAGGAAGGAAGGAAGGAAGGAAGGAAGGAAGGAAGGAAGGAAGGAAGGAAGGAAGGAAGGAAGGAAGGAAGAAAGGAGAGAAAGAAAGAAAAAGAGGGAAGGAGGGAGGAAGACAAACAAACAAACAAAAAAGCAGGTCTACCTATGGTCACA
Source organism: Rhinolophus hipposideros (assembly GCF_964194185.1). Classification (NCBI taxonomy): domain Eukaryota; kingdom Metazoa; phylum Chordata; class Mammalia; order Chiroptera; family Rhinolophidae; genus Rhinolophus; species Rhinolophus hipposideros. The sequence goes on from NC_138063.1 coordinate 48,578,364, forward strand.
TGACAAGGCTAGAGAAGGAGGAACTGAAGCTGCAGCTGCTCCCCGACTGCTGGCACACTGCAGAGCTGCCTTCAAGTCACAGCTCTGCTGCCCTGACTTCCCTGAGGGAGCAAGCTCCAGTCACCTCTAGGAGAGTTTGAACTTCTCTGCTTCTGGGCTAGAGGGGTGGGGGCAAAATTTGAATGACTCAGATTCTGGGTGAATCAGCTGGTCCCAGGAAAGGAAAAAACCTGTGTCTAGGTTCTCAGTGGAGCCACCTTTTTTTTTTTTTTGCTTTCAAGGTGTTTCTTCAAAAAGTATGCTAATACACATCTATGGCTTTTAAAAAGAGAAAGAGAGAGAGAGAGAGAGAGAGAGAGAGAGAGAGAGAGAGAGAGAGAGAGAGAGAGGAAACTTCAACTTCTATTATTAATTATTAATAATGTATTATTTTTCCAGAGCAGTTAGTCCTTAAAAATGAATTCTACTTTTCTAAGAGATGAGGTGAAATTTTTATCTAATATTTTCCTACGACAGGACTTCACTTTTTGCTGAGCATTCGGCTCTGTCTCTTCTTGATTCCTCTCCTTGATTGGTAAATCTTTTTCCCCAAGAGAGTAATCAAATTCACAAATGAAATGAGTTTTAAAAATACTTAAAAATGCAATAGAATAACCCAGTCACTCATTGTTTCTGTCCAAATACAGTTTGGGTTTCAAGGCAGGAGAGATATTAATAAAGGTAGAAAGTGAATCTGAAACTCAAACACTTTAATAAATAAAGAGAACAGCTTTAAAAGAGCAGAGAAATGCACTGACCTTTTTCAAGCCTCTTTGTAAATGCAATATTATTTACAGCACACATATTTGTAATCACAATAGCACGTTTCTAACCTTGACTGTCATCTATCCTAGGAGTTCTGTTCCATTTGGCTGACTTCAAGACAGTGATTGGAAGGCCAGCAAAGAGTCATTTTTGTCTCATTGTTTGGAACAGTCAGTCACATCTGTTATGCAAGTATGACAACTAATGCATTACAGCATAGGTTCTGTTTTTAATTTTTCATAAGTCATAAATTATGTGTGCTTTGTAAATGGAATAATATATAATAAGCATTTTAAGAATGAAAGGGGGGGGCCAGAAAAGGAGGGAAAAGAAAGAAGGATGGAAATTGAGAAGGAAAGCAAACATTCTGATTAAATTTAAAATTGAAAGGGGAATCAAATATATGGTGATAGAAGGAGAACTGACTCTGGGTGGTGAACACACAATGGGATTTATAAATGATGTAATACAGAATTGTACACCTGAAATCTATGTAAATTTACTAACAATTGTCACCCCAATATATCTAATTAATTAAAAAAAATTTAAATTGAAGCCTAGACTTTAAAATAGTAAATGATGTTTTCTTACTGATGCATCAACATTAAGCAACACACAGACACTTTTTGCTTCCCATTGCTTGGATTTCATATTAGAGTCAAAATAGAATAAAATGTTGTGAAAAGTCTGTCTCATCATTACACACAATTGTGCCTCGCATGAGGTCTTCCCTCGACTCATTCATTCATTCATATATTCATTCAGTCATTCACTAAATATTTATCGAGCACCTACAACACGCCAGGTACTGTGCTAGGTGTATAGTGGAGAAAGGTGCTGCTCTCATGCAGCAGCCCTGTGTTTACAATGTGTCTCTCCTTCCTGTTTCACCTCTTCTCTATTCTCATACCCATTTTTCCAAGACCTTACCAAATACTATTCCTCACCTTTTCTGACTTATGTTCCAACCTCTACCCCCATCTACCAGCCTGCCCACATCACAACCCACATGACACCCAACCCAAAATATTTCACAGCAGTGCCCTGAGCTATTTGCCAGGGTTATTTGTGGCACAACACAAATGGGAGACATATGTTGAGTTCTAATCCCAAATTAGAAGCAGGTCTTCCTCTAAGGACTTAAAGACATCCCCAAGGCCACAGCAGTCAGAGAACACAGCCATTAGGTCAGCTGCACATCCCACAGACAGAACAGATGGATAGATTTCAACACGTGCTCAGGGCAGAGAGACAGAGCTGCAGCATTCAACATGCAGCCATTTCTGGGTTAAAAACCATCTGTGGTCAGGTCTGAGTTCCCTACGGTAAGACGCACACATCCTGGTGCCTGGACATCACAGAAGAGGATGCAAGTAGATGATTAACACCCTGAGGAAGTGTTTCCACCAGTTCCAGAGATAGTGGCCTGGACACGAACACCAGTATTATGCTTTATGACTCACTGTGCAAGAGGGCGTGTGGTTCTCATTACACAATATAGGTGTATTCATTCTAAATAACCCTTTTTTCCATTCACAGGAAACCCCATGTTTAAGGATCATTTCTGGGTGTTAGACACTTGAACTGGGTGGACCCTTTGATTATTAGAGTCAAAGTTCTGATACCCAGAGTGAGCGTTATCAGGTGAGCGATCTCCCTGACATAACTTTGTCTTAATGAACCAGGGTTCCACATCTGAGTGCTGTGGTCACTTTCAGATGAACTTCCCACATGTGGCTTTGTGTTATAGTTACTTGTATATTTAGCATATTTTCCTGCAAACATACCAAACCACATGTGGGCGGGACTACTTCACCTTTCCATCTCCTGTAGTGCTCAATACACTAATCATAGTGGTGATGATGATGATGGTGATGATGGTGATGATGGTGATGAAAGCAACAAATATAGTGCTCACTATTTACCAGGCATTGTTCTAAGTGTTTTATCTTTATTAATTCATTTAATCCTTATGACAACTTTTTGAGGTGGATGCTGTAATTACTCCCATAAGGAAGGTGAAGCATGGAGAGGTTACATATAGTATCCAGCTCCTGGTAAGTTGTTGGCAAACATTTGCTGGGTTGAATTAAATTTTACCCTTCTGAAATTGAGTGATACGAGTCTTAACCTAATTTTGCATATATAAAATATATTTCTATATTAAATTTTTACTCGTTTAGGAAATTAAGATATTTTCCTCAGTGTGTATCTGAAGGCTGGCACATGATGGTTTCAAAACTATATGAAATGGAACGCTTGAGTTACATATGTAACTATTTCTGATGTCTTAATACCTTTCTGAAAGTTTTGGTTTATCATAATTAATGACAAATTCCACTTTTGCTTTTCCATATTCTAAGCATAATCCATCTTGTGTTAGATGGTAATAATATTTTCACAAGAACCCGTAGTCTTTTTTTCCTGTAATCGCTTTCTTTTCTTTTTCCCAGGGGGTGAGATTGCTAAATTGCTGTTCTTAAAATTGTCTGCTTCTGTCACTTCCTAGTGTAACCCCATGTAATGGGACCTCACATCACCTGTGAAGGTGAAAGCCAATCTGAATTCTCCAAAAAATTTGGGGATGCCAAGTAGGTGGCTGTTGTAGATTAATTTGTCTTTGTGAGGTAAATGTGCAACGTGCTACAAGTTGATATATGCATCTGAGAAAATGTTAAGCCAGGTGGGATGTTGAGTACGTACACCTGTGTCTCTGTCTCTACCATTGTGTTTTCTTTGGTGTATAAAATTCTTACAGGACAAGGCAATTAGCCAAATAAATTTAGCAGATTTTGATAGTTTTGTGATTTCTTTGAGCTACAGTCACATAGAGTTGCTAAGAAATACGTGTTTTTTTCATGTTCCCTTGAATAAAAAATAGAAATACCATATTAGCAGCCTTTTTGTGCAGATTGGTTATGATTCAACAGTTCAAAATGTCCTTATTTCAAACTGGCCTGAGAGAAGTCTGGCTAAAATCAAGACTTCTGGGAGACAAGTAACACGACATTAAACAAATTCTGAAGCTCACTGTTTATCTATTTTCAATTTTGGATCCCATATGTGTACTTTTTTCTAGACTATCTAGAATCAAGTGGATGATTTTTTTTGCGTTCAAGGAGGCAAGCATGGGTGCTTACTGGCAATACCACCCCAGAGAGCAAGGGGCATGCTTACAGGAGCAAGAGCTGTGCAGAGTTGGCCTGATGGGGTTTATTAACCTAGCACTCTTCAACATGGCTGGAGGTGAGTGTGGGAACAGAGCCAGGAGTGCAGTTTCCAGGTTCTCACCCTCATGTGGAAAGGTGCTCACTCAGGTAGTAAATGGCCATCAACTGTAATTGGATGGCCATCAGCTGTGACTAGTTGGCCTTCAGCTGTAACCAGTGAGCCATTGGCCACTAATATATCTGCTGTGACCACGCTAGCAGCAAATGGGGGCTAGCAAGAAGATGGTGGCTGAGTTAGCAGAGCGGAGTGCAGAGAGGCGTGGAATATAGTGATATGATTCCCCTATCTATGGCTCCTTGGGTGTTCCTTTTTGGCCTCACCATGTCCTACATTCTTATATGGGGAGCAGGAGCTGAGACCCCACATGCCACCCTGCATGACAGTGAGCCTTGAACTTTATACCAGAAAACTTCCTGCAATCCCAGGTGTCGGAAATAAATAAATCAAACTCCATTTTTAGAAATTAAAATATAAGGTAAATGTCTTAATAAATAGAGAATTTAAAACAATTTCAGGGACAGAGTCCCGGAGAGCAGTTTCCAGGTTCTCGACCTCACGTGGAAGGGTGCTAGCTCGTGTAGTAGATGGCCATCAGCTGTGATCAGTTGGCCATCAGCTGTAACCAGTTAGTCATTAGCCACTAATATAACTGCCATGGCTAAACTAGCAAGCGCAGATTGCGGTTAGCAAGTGCAGTTAGCAAGCAGATTGTGGATTGCGGATTGTGTTGATCCTACTTCCTGTATCTCATCCGGCTGCCAGCGAGAATATAGTGGTATGACTCCCCTATCTATGGCTCCATTGTTCCTTTTTGGCCTCACCATGTCCTGTGTTCTTGTGCCGGGAACGGGAGCTGAGTCGCTGCATTACACAATCTTCCCACTTTATCGTAATTTCATTTTTTGCATCCATCGATGGAGATGAAATGGAAGGGATAAAGTAACTTGTATTGGTTCCAAACAAACAAATATCACTTTTCTTGGCAGATATGTGGCGCACAAATATGGTTTTCCAAACCAGAAGATGTGTCATATAGTGGTGGGATGAAATTTTAAAAAACGAAAGTGTGGAAAAATCTAAGTAATGTGGTTCTTTGGTTTAAGTTCCCATAGAGGCAGACCCTGAGACAAGGATTTAAATATAAATAGTTATTTGGGAGGTGAAGCCAGAGAATACTGGAGGGGGATGGGGACATGAGGTCGGGAATTGAAGGAAGCCCACTAGGAGGCAGCATAGAGCACGCCTTGGAGTTATCCCAGGTGAGGGGTAGGGCAGGGAGGGTATTTTACCCACCAGCTGTTCATCGTCACTGGTTGAGGGCTGCTTTCAGGAGTTTATCTTTCCAGCACTTCTGCCTTGCCCTGTGAGAGAACTAAGAGCCAAATGTATCTCTGCAGTTAGAAAGAAATCCCTCAGGCATTGTCAGAGGCGTTTGCAATATATAAGCTACCACCACTAGCTTTGGTGGTAGCATAAGCAACCACACATAAAGCAAATCATTAACCAAATTAGGAAAGACTGCTTCTTGAGGCTTTTCCTTTGCTCTTATTCACCTCCACGTGTTTTGTTTTTACTACATAGTCAGCACCTTGACTGTGCCTGGTACGTAGTTCAAACCAAGTTGTGGAAGGAAGGAAAGAAGGAAGGGGGGGGAGAAGGAAAGGAAGGAAGGAAAGATTTTTATGTAAACTGAGATGATGACTTGACTTTGTTTCCTTGGTTTTTCCCTTTTTTTCTACTTGCAACTCAGATAATACTGTGACACATTTTACACCTGTCCACCTGCCACTGTGATGAGTACTGCAAAACTCTCCGGGCCCTCCAGATAAGCAGTACCTTCTCATTCTGTGATAGCTGTGGACGCACAGGCAGGCAGCAGGGCTTTCCTTCTTAAGATCGTGGGAACCCTGCTGCAACAGTGGGATCTAACTCTTTGGTCGGTGACGCGTTAGCATTTCTCACACCAAAGTTCATGGCATGTAATGCTCAGGTGTGTACGCGGATAGACCTGCAGCACGCAGAGCTGCTCTTTTGTGCTGACATTCACGTCTCATACGAACCTTTACTCGGAACCCACGGTGTGCTGAGCAGATGTCCAGGTGCCTGCTCTTTGGTTGCAGCCTCTACCTGTGAGGGTGTACTGGAGTTTCTGTTAATGGGAGCGAGCACCATTCTCAGGGATTCCCCACGCTGGCTAGTTGTCTCGAGGGGGTCATGAAAACAGTGGACTTAACAGGCTCTGAAGATGGGCAGTCCAAAAACATAATTTGTTTGTTTAGCACAGATTTTTTTAACTGAATGACATCGGTCGGGGCATGGTGGCTCCAGTTTGCAACAGTTCTTACCTTCATAGTGGGCAGGGAGCCCAGCACTTCACTATTGAGGCTTTTGGTCTGGCCTTGAGAGACAGTTTGGCTTTGCACCCTCTGAACTACAGCTTCCCACAGCGTATGCCTAAGGCAACCCACAGACGGATGGGTGTTGTTTGAACCAACTCTCTCTTTCACGTGAACACTTTTTCTTTGCTGAGAGTAAAGTTGGGGGAAACCTAGAGGATGGTAGTAAAAGGCAAGGTGATATGGGGAAGAACCCTCTATCTTCCTAGCTCGAGGACCAACCTATACACACTCTGGTCCCAGGTTTCATATTTTTCCTAGATCCTATAACTTCTGTCCTTCTTCCTGTCATCCCCACATGTACTTTACCCCTAACATGTGCCTCTTAACCTCTCACTCCTGAAACTCTCCCCTTTTCTCCTAAAATTTAACACTCAAAAAGTCTTTATTCTGCCCCTGACTAGCACCCGAGCAGCAGGTTTCCAATCGCAAGCAAGAGTGCCCCATGGGCATTAGTTTCTTTAACATGGCCAATGGAGGAGTCAGCTCTGGCTCGCTCTGCATTGGAAGGTCAGGAATGGGAGAACTGAGTGCACGCCTCAGGGACGGGGGATAGAGGCAGAGCTACCCTCTTATCTAGGGAATAAGACATAGAGCTTGTACCTTCATATCAGGGTCTTCACATCTCCTAACTAAAATATAACTGGTTGTGAAGGTGAGAAGTTAGAGACAGCTGATGGGTGGTGGCAGATTCTAGAAGATCAGCCGTATATTTATTTTTATCTGTGTTTACTGGAGTTGGATGTGAAAAATGGTAAATGATTAATATAGAAGATAAAGAGTTATAAGATGAAAATATTTTGTAAGTATTATCTGAAAGTAGCAGAAAGCCACACAAACCTTTGGTGATTAGATCGTAAATAAGGGGTGTTATATACACCTGCATAATAAGGGAGAGTTTATTCAACACTTGAAACTTTTTGACCAGCATGAGCTCATCCCCAAATCTGCTAACACAGCATGTCTTTTGGAGGGGCACATAAACCCCAGGATAGTGTCATTAAAAGAGTAAGGATGTTCAAACCCAATCCCCTCAGGACCTATAAGACTACCTTGCATAATTGGCGAAAGCAACCCAAGTGGCACACATTGGTGCCTGAACAAATTACCCAGAAATTGAATGCCTTTAGTGCAAACTAATTTAATCTCAGAATTTCACCTTCTTGGCAAAGCTGTCCTTCCTCAGAGGAGGAAAAGTGAATTAAACAGCAGTTTCCACCAGATCCATCAGCCTACCCATTCCAGGAAAAAGTCCATGTTACCGAGTGACCATCAGAATTAAAGGGATTCATTTTACATATTTGGCAAAGGACTTGGTGTTTGTGTTGGCTCCTCTAAAGCAGCCTCAGTAGCAATCAGATTTACAGAGATGGTTACTGCTAGAAAATGACCATCAGCTGCAGGTGGCCACCCACCTTTGATGAGCTGAAGGATTGTTCCCCAGACACTCACTATACTCCTCCAGACTTCTGGCAGCTTCAGGTAACCATAACCTTGTATAAATGGTCACCTGAAGTGAGGTCGACCCTGGTGCTACTTACAATCCCTTCAATGTATGATCTGTTCTTTTCTTTATGCACTTAAGATAGCCAGAATTAGCATTATGCTCTATCATATTCTTTCAGAAATTCACACAAAATCTGAAGTGGCTGAAGGCTGTGAGCTGGATTGTGGAGGTCGACGATAGGTACTTCAGTGATCCCACAAGGTTCAGAAACTGAAGATAGTTGAAAAGCAGTCAACAGCCAATAAACTAGAGTTAAACACATGAAGTGTTTCCCCGAAAATAAGACCTGCCCTGAAAATAAGCCCCAGTTAAGAGCGTCAGCCAGACGGACGCATTTAGTATGTTATAATGATGTTCCAGAAGAAGATATGACTGTATTTGAATAAATGTAGATTGTTGTACATACAAAAGTAAGACATCCCCTGAAAATGCACCCTAATGCGTCTTTTGGAACAAAAATCAATATAAGACCCGGTCTTACTTTTGGGGAGCCATAGCAGTTGTTTCAGAGAATATCTGCTGTCTTTCCTTTTTGCTTCCCAAAGAAATACTATAAACCAATGTTAGTTCCTTGAAGATATATGGTTTCTTTTGAATATTATTTTTCATTTTTATTGAGGTATTATTGATATAACATTAGTTTCAGGCATACAACATAATGGTTTAATATTTGTGTATATTGCAAAGTGATCACCACAATAAATCTAGTTAATATCCATCAGCATTCATAGTAACAAATTTCTTTTTCTTGTGATAAGAACTTTCAAGATCCAGTCTTATAGCTACTTTCTAGTATGCAATACAGTGTTATTAACTATAGTTATCATACTGTACATTACATCATGACTGACTCATTTTATAGCTGGAACTGTGTACCTTTTGACCCCATTCACCAATTTGTTGTTAACTTGGCGTCTCTGTGTGGGGAAGGAGGGCCCAAGAGCTTACTAGTCCACAATCCTGTTGACATCACTCCTGGATTTTTAAAAAATCTTACATTTTAGCAACAGTAGATTCTCCTCACCAAAACCATCCCCTCTATCACTATGGAAAATATGTCTGATGAATTTCTCCGCCAGTCTCTCCTACCCCAACAGCAGACCAATGAAGCAGGTAGCAACTCAACCTTGAGAGGTCCCTACCCAAACATGTCCTTTTCTACCTTGAGTCTGCCATGCTACCTAAAATCATAATTATTATTTCCATACACATATGTGAATGGGGAAAGAAACAAATTATTACAGCTTATCAGCATCTAGGGAAAAATGAAGTATGTATTCTTTATTTACCTATATCCCAAATATATGGGTATTATTTACAAAATAAATCTTTCCTGCTGTATAGACTCTCATCAACAATACGAGTAAATTGAACATGTTATTTTCCTTGTTCTTCTCAAAGGAGGATAATGTAGTCCTGTCTTTCTTGACTTCTAGGCCCCTTTGAATTAGATAAGTCAATAGCTTTTGTGGGTTTTCAAGTGTGTGGCCTGCCCTGAAATGCTCCCCCACCACCGTGACCCAGGACTTTGCTTCAAAAGACTGGATTACAGTGGAGGAGGAGGGTTTGACCCCACCTTAGAAAGTTGTTGGATCAGGACACAGAGAGGAAGCTAAGTGTGAGGTCCTGGGAGGGATGGAGGCCTGGGCCTCACCCACAGGTCCCTTGGTGGGGAGATGCTGGTAAGGAGGGCTGTGGTAGCCAGTCACTGATCACAAGGACCCAGGGACCATCCTGTCCCTCAGGACATATGGTGGGCATCACTAGCTTCTGCTTTGATGAACAATATGGATCTCTGCAGTACTGATCAGGATTGATGGATAATCTTCATTTTCCTGGGCCACCTTAATCCCCTGTGCTAGCCCCACAGGAATGGAAAGAGAACCACAAAAACATGATGTACGAGGTCTGACAATTAAGTTCATGAACTCATCCTAGAAAAAGTGCTACATACCTATTGCTGAATATCACTACGATCTTCTTCGAAGTACTCCCCTTGGGAAACTATGCACTGACGCCAGCACCTAGTCCACCCTTCAAAGCAATTTTGGAACTCTGTTTCTGGAATAGCCATCAGAGCTGTCATCATATTACCCTTGATGTCTTGAATGTCATCAAAATGTCTTCCTTTCAATATTTCCTTTATCCTTGGATAAAGAAAGAAGTCATCGGGGGCCAAGGCAGGTGAGGAGGAAGGGTGTTCCAATATAGTTATTTGTTTGCTGGCTAAAAACTCCCTCACAGACAGTGCCGTGTGAGCTGGTGCATTGTCGTGATGCAAGAGCTCCTTTGGGACCATTTTTGCACACACCTTTCTCATGCCAAGATTTTCAGTTAAGATTTTCCTGTTTCTCTATTGACGTTCATTTTGTCTGCTGTGCTTCTCACAGTCAGCCGACGATTTCGACACACAATTTGATGAATTTTTGCTATGTTTTTGTCAGTTCTCTCATTACTGGCCACCCTGACTTCTCTTTATAAGTGATGCATTATCTCCCCTCAGAAAAAACATTTAATCCATTTGTACACTGCCGTTTTCTTCTTGCCTTTTCCCTATAAACTTGGACAAACAAGTCCCTGATTTCACTTCCACTCTTGCCAACTTGAAGAAGAAATTTAATGTTTGCTCGTTGCTCTAATTCAAGCTCAGACGTTCTCATGACCGCACACAAAAACATGCAACAACAATGAATGCCACTCAGCAAGACACTGCCACATGTTGACAAAAAAATAGCTGTGAGACACTGATATACCAAGGTTATGATACCTTACTGAGCTGTTTGTACAGTGTTGCCAATGTAAGTGCAGTGTCAAGTTCATGAACTTAATTGTCAGAACTTCTATATTGTAGTTTCCATCGCCTTGTCAAACAGAGGCTTACAGCTTAATATGACTTAATGTAGAAAAATAAATTATGTACCATTTATCATTCCTTGAGAATTGTGGATATATATGTGTGTCTACACATATATATTAAAAATGGAGTTATAAATTGCCTTTTCACTTAATGCTGTATTAGGATTATCATTCAATGACCTTAAATATTCCTTCATAACATCATTTTTATGACTACATAGTACTTTATTGAACTCTTTTGAAAGAAGGGTATGATTGTGTCATTTAAGAAGTGTGGGATAGAGAAGAGACCTCTCTGGCATGAGAAAGCTGGTTGTGCAGTAGCATGGTAATACCTTCAAAGGACAGCTCTTGGTATCATATTTGAGCCCAAGTCCAAATGTGCCCAAAGCAACAAACTGTCTTTATTACACCAGAGACTTAAAAAAATTTGACCACGTTTATAATAAAAAAATACATTTACATATCTACCTAGTTTATTCATTTACCTATTCATGCATTCAAATTCATTAATATTTGTTGAGGCCTACTATGTACCAAGCAGTTTTCTGGACACAACAGTGAACAAAAGAGAGAAAAATTCCTGCCCTCATGGAGATGATATTCAAATGGGCAAGACCCATGAGAAAACCAAAACCTGAAAGTAAATCTACATAGCATTTAAATACTAAAGTATGCTGAAGGCAGGGAGACACAAAGTGTGCATGTACGGGTAAAGTTTAGATTGGTGTCTAGGGAAGGAGTTACTGAGAAGGTAGATTTGAGTCAGGACATGCAGGAGGTGAAGGGCACCTCTCTAGGGAAGGGTCTCCAGGCAGAAGTGGAAAGCCCCTGCAGGAAGAGCCTGCTGGTGGGTTTGGGAAACAGCAAGAAGGCCAGTGTGGGCAGAGATGGTAGAGCAGACTGAGACAGTGGCAGAAAACGGCAAGGACGGAGAAACGCAAGCGGCACACAGACATCAGGGAGAGCGCAGCTTTATTTCGCCGGCGGGCTCAGTGGGATCGTTCCCAAAGACAGAGCACTCGCCGGGTTCAGGCGTTTGGTTAGATAGCACCGGGCTTCCGGGTTTGAGAGGGTTCACACCACTGCTATTGTGGCGCTGGGGGGTTGGTTAAAGCCGGCCGGGGTGACGGGAGAGTTTGTAAGGGCTGTTATTGCCCGAGACTGCTCTAACAGGCTGGGAGAGTCCCTCGCGGCTGTGATCGCCGGAAACTGCTCCAACATGATGTCGCTGGAGACTGACTGCTCTAATGTGTCCCCCCTGTTGATCATCGGAAGGGCAACCCTAGAGATCATCATTTAAACTGAGAGGGCGGTAGCCCCGTAGGGCAAGGATGCAGGTGCTGGTCAGACGGGAGACGGTATTTTCAATGAAGCGGACAAGGGCATTGATGATGCAGGCCGATGGCAGCAAGGAGGAAAACGGAGAGTCAGGGGCCCGCCAAAGGGGGGAGCCAGGGAGTCCAGGACTGAGAGCCAAACCCCCCGGAGGCGAGCTCCTCACGGCGGCGCTGTTTGCGATCCTGGAGCTCACAGACCTTGGTGGCGACGATCCCAGACTGGTGCATGTAGTAGCAACATTCTTCTTGGAGGAAGAGACAGGTCCCGCCCTTTTCGGCCGTGAGCAGGTGCAGGGCGCGCCGGTTCTGGAGGGCGACAGCCACCAGGCTGGAGAGTTGGGTCTGGAGTGACGTGAGTGAGTCCGCGACCCGCTCCATGTCATCACTAAGTTCCTGAGAAAGTTTGTAGTAAAAGTGGATGGAGGTCCCACGGCCGGAGGTACCTGTGGCGACCCCTATGAGGAAAGGGATGACAGCTGCCTGATGGGCATGATGAGAAGGGGAAATCTGAGATAAACTGCGAGTCCGTGTACAGGGAGGTGGAGGGGGACAAAAAGGTGAGGATGCAGCCAGTGTCAGTGTCACTGGCACCTCGGCATCTGAAAAGTAAGCCACCTTCGGAGAGGACAATGCCGGGAGGGGCACAGTAGGGTAGCGGCTTAGTGAAGCTGAGGCAGCGGGGGCCAGGGACCCGTGTACTGCCTGGGGGCAGGAAACAGGTTAAGTTCCAGGCAGGAGCTAGGGGGATGGGGCCCCGATCCGGCTGGGGATGATGGGGGTGCTGGCGATGTTGGGCAGCAACCAGTGGGGGGAACCGGGATACCGGAGAAGTCCAAACGGGCCAGGGGTAAACAAATCCAACAGGCGGAATTGGTGGAGGGGGTAGTAGAATGAAGCCATAGTCGGTAGGATGTGTTGAGGAGCTGCCGGGTAAGGTCCTGGGTATCTGGGAGTGGAGTGAGCAAGCGGAGGGAAGTTAGGTTGAGGCCACGGTAGCAGAGCTGGGCAGAGTAGCCCGAGCTATCGCAGCAATCCGGGTTGCTGCAATGTTGCAGAGGGCAGTGTCCTGGGCACCTCCACCATCGGAGGACACGGCCTGGGCCAAGTGTGACCAGCAGACAGACCCTCGGGGGAAGGAATTGCAGGGGGACTGGAAGGTCTGAGTCAGAGTGGTGGTCCAGTAGATGTGGTCGGATTCTGTGCAGGTGGTGAGTGTGGTTCCTCGGTAGCATTCTTGGGGCATGAGGGTATAGAATTGGAAGTAGGCTCTTGTCCCAGACCCCCGGGTGTAGGGACATTTCGAGGAGAGACTTAAAGGGAAAGGCAAAGGAGACTTAAGAGCCAGAGGGCCACAGGCAGGTAAGCATGAGCAGAGGAGAAACCCATAGTAGAAATCTGAACAGGAGGAGACCCCTCTGGCCAGGGGTCCTATCAGGTGGGGTCACAGAGATGAGCAGAAGAGAGGCCAGAAGGGTCAGCAGACAGAGGGTGGCAATGGTAAGGGGGGTGCAAATGAGAACTGTCATTCAGGAGGTCTTCTTTAGTGTAATCTTCAATGGTTCATCCGGTACCAGGTGTGGGGTCCAAGCAGGCTGGTCCGGTTCCGCTTGCTTGACGCTGGAATGGTGGATCCACAGTGTGATATCAGAGACCTTAAGGGCAGTGGGGGTGACAAGGATTACTGTGTGTGGGCCCGTCCATATTGGGCAGAAAGGCTCATGCTTCCAATCTTTGACCCAGACCCTGTCACCTGGAAGATGGGGATGGACGGGGGTCCCTAATGAGACAAGACCTCACATCTTTCTAGCAGATGTGAGTGTAGGCCCGTAAGGGTCTTTCCTAGGGCAATAAGCTGACCTTGGAGGTGGGAGTTGCCTACTACTCTGAGGTTGCCTGGGATGGATGATAGCAATGGGGGAGGCCGGCCATAAAGAATCTCAAATAGGGAGAAGCCATCTTTCCGAGGAGTACACCAGGAGCGGAGGATGGCCAAGGGAAGTGGGTCCATCCATCCTAGAGAAGTCTCTTCTCAGAGCTTCTCATCCTAGACAGGTCTCTTCTCTAAGAGCTACAATGTTTCTTTGAGGGTATGGTTCATGCGCTCTACTTTCCCTGAGCTCTGGGGTGAATAGGCCGTGTGAAGCTTCCAGGAAACATTGAGGGCCGAGGCTAGAGTCCGTAGTACATCTGACACAAAAGCTGGTCCGTTGTCGCTGTGAATGGTGAGGGGAAGCCTGTACCGTGGGATGATCTCATGGAGGAGAACCTTGGTGACTTCTCTGGCTATCTCAGTTCAGGTGGGGTAAGTTTCCACCCAGCTCGAGAAGGTACAGACTAGGACAAGAGGTATTTTGTCCCTCGGCAAGGGATCATTTCTGTGAAGTCTACCCTGAGATCCTCAAAAGGGGCAGATCCTGTTCGTTGGACCCCAGGTGGTGGGGTCGGTCCGGTCTTGGGATTGTGCTCAGCACAGGTAGCACAGCGCTCCATGAAAGAGCGGCATAAGGCTGCGAGTCTGGCTACATAGAAGTTTTTGGCCAACAGCTTTTCAAGTCTAGTCTTCCCTAGGTGGGAAGTAGAGTGATGTTCTGAAATGACGCGGGGAGCGAGGGCGGTCGAGATAAGCAAGCGGCCATCACGCAGTATCCACCAACCCTGAGGATGCCGGGTGGCCCGTTCATTCTGTGCCCAGCTGTCTTCCGCTGTGGTGTAGGTAGGGCTTGGCGTGGCTAGGGTGGTGGAAGCAATGATGGCTGTGTCTGTGTCCCGGGCGGCTGTCTTTGTGGCTTGATCGGCGAGGAGATTGCCGGCAGCCGGCTCATCGTTCCCTTTCTGGTGTCCTCAGCAGTGGATGATAGCTAGGTGCTGAGGTGCCCAAGCAGCTTCTAACAGCTGTAAGATTTCACCTTTGTTTTTGATGGTTTTCCCGTCACACATGAGGAGGCCACGTTCTTTGTAGATGGCCCCATGTATGTGTATGGTGGCAAAAGCGTACCTGGAGTCTGTACCTATTGACCTTTTGTCTCTTGAAAGTTATAGTGTCCATATGAGAGCCCAGAGTTTGGCTCATTGTGCTGCCCACCCGGCAGGGAGTGCTTTTGCCTCTAGAACCTCTGAGGCTGTAGTTATAGCATAGCCAGCTTTACGCAGCCCATCCTGTAGAAAACTGCTGCCATCAGTATAGAGTATAATTTCTGTGTCCTGCAGAGGGGAGTCCTGTAGGTCAGGCCATGTGGCATGAACCTCAGTGATGACTTCTAGACAGACGTGTTCTGGCTCACCTTTGGCCGTAGGGAGGAAGGTCGCTGGGTTCAGGGTTTGAACAGTCTGAAGGCTTATGCGAGGATTTTCCAGAAGGAGCCCTTGGTATTGGGTGAGCCTGGCATTGGAGAGCAATCGTGGACCCTGACAGTCATGAGAGTAATTACAGAATGGGGAACCTTGACTTTGAGTTGTTGTCCGAGGGTGAGCTTGTCAGCTTCCTGGATGAGGAGCACTGTAGCGGCTAAGGCCCACAGGCATGGGGGCCATCCAGAAGTGACCGGATCCAGTCTTTTGGACAGGTAAGCGATAGGTCTCATCCAGGTCCCAACTGTTTGGGTTAGGAGCCCCAATGCAGTTTTGTCTTTTTCATGGATAAATAGGCAGAAAGGTTTTTCCATATTGGGTAGGCCTAAAGCCAGGTCTCTCCCGAGCAAGTCTCTGAGCTCCATGAAGGCCTTTTCCTGTGCCTCTCCCCATTTTAGGGGCTGTTTGTCCTGTCCAGTGAGTGACTCATAAAGTGGTCGGGCTATGGCCGAGAACCCGGGGATCCAGATCCGACAGAATCCAGCTGCCCCCAAAAATTCACGTAGGGCCCGCTTAGTAGTGGGCCGTGGGAGGTTGGTAATAACCACTTTTAGCTGTGCGCTGAGGGCCCATTTTCCTTGGGTGATTATGAAGCCCAAGACTTCCTGTCTGCAGTGTTGAGCCTTTTCCCAGGACACTCAGTACCCTTTGGTGGCCAGATGTTGTAAGAGGGCAATTGTGGCCTGGTGGCAAGCCTCTCTGGTCGGGCGACAAGGAGATCATCTATGTATTGCAACAGGGTGCAGTTGACTTGTTCTCGTGGGAAACTCGCGAGGTCAAAGCCAGGGCCTCACTGAATAGTGTGGGGAAGTTTTTAAACCCTTGTGGAAGCCTCGTCCAGGTGAGCTGCATTTGTCACCCTGAGTTAGGTTCAGTCCACTAGAAGGCAAAATTGGGTTGGTTTATCAGGGCCAGTCGGATGCAGAAGAAGGCGTCCTTGAGATCCAGGCATGTGAACCAGGTGGCCTCCGGTGGGACCTGGCTGAGAAGGGTGTAGGGATTGGGAACTACTGGATGTAGAGACTGAGTTGTCCGGGGCTGGCCTGCCCGGACCCGCCCAGACATTCCCGGACATGTTTGCACCTGGTTGCCCCTGGGCCAAGCTTAAGTTTCGATTCTATTGTTTAAGTTTAACTTTCGATTTCTCAGCCAGCCCGCCATGACGAAGCACCCTCTGATTGGTCGGTCCCCATATCGGGAGACCAGGCGTTTCTTTGATGTGCCTAAATCTATATATACAAGCTGTTACCTTCAATAAAGAGAGACTTGATCAGATTCCTGTCTTGTCTCCATTTCTCCCGTACCCCTGTTCCCCCAGCCCCTATTTCTCCCCCAGGTCTTCCGTTGTCGATCCTGCAGGTCGGGACACTGAGTTACTTGATTCACCACACAGAGATCCTGAACTGGGCGATATTCACCATTTAGCTTCTTGACGGGGAGCAGCAGTGTGTTCCAGGGGGATTGACACTCAACGAGGATGTCCGCATCTTACAGCTGTTCAAGATGTATATGGATGCCTATCTGGGCTTCCCTGGAGATCGGGTACTGTAGAAGCCATTGCGGCTGTGCTCTGGCCTTTAGTTCAATTATGACATGGGCCCGTTGGCTGGCAAGTCCGGGAGAATTGTCCTCTGCCCACACCCCTGGTACCTCAGTTTGGTAGAATTTAGGGTTTGTCTCGACGGCCTCTGATTCAAATAGTCTCTATTCTTTATCCCTAGGCATGTTGAGGGACAGGATGAGCTGCGGTTCGGTGGGGCTCAGGTTCATGGTTGTTTGGCTGGGAGACTCGAAGGAAATTTGTGCCCCTAACTTGGTGATTAGGTCTCTTCCTAGCAGAGGTATAGGGCACTCTGGTATATATAAGAACTCATGGGATACGACATGGCCTCCTACCTTACAGGTTTGGGACCGGCAAAACGGCTGACTTATTGCCTGATCTCCGGTGGCCCCCATGATGCTTATAGTCTGATTAGTCAGGGGAGCCAATGGGATGGTAACTACTGAATGTTCTGCTCCTGTGTCTACCATAAAGGTTATCTTCTGGCCCTCTATGTCCAAATCAACCCTGGGCTCGCTGGGGCCTAGTAGTAGAGAGCCCGGTCCCTGTCAATCAGAGTCTATGACAGGCCAGGCTGATGAACTCAGGTTCGTTTTCAGCAGGAGGGGCAGGCTGCCGATGGTTTCTGGGTTGAGGCCGCCCCCGATTAGGACATTCATTTTTCCAGTGTCCCATCTCCTTGCAGTAGGCACATTGATCATTTTTGAGCGTCCCACAAGGCTGCGTTGGATTTCTTGTTTGTCCTGCAGTTTTCCTCGGGTTGGTGTTTTGTTGGAGTGCTGCCACCAGTCGAGTTACCTTCTGTCTCATCCTTTTATCGGCTTCCCGTTTGGCTATGTTGCCACGGTTGCAGAACACCTTGTTAGCTACTTCTAACAGTTGAGTGATGTTCATCCCAGTGAAGCCTTCGAGCTTTTGGAGTTTTCGGCGGATGTAGGGGCTGACTGCGCAACAAAAGCCGCATTTACCATTCGCTGATTCTCTGGTGCCTCTGGGTCAAACGGGGTGTATATGCAGAAAGCTTCGCATATAGTTGCTCGTAAAAATCCCCGGGCGTTTCTTCCCTGTCTTGAGTTACATCAGCCATTTTTGACATACTTGTTGGTTTCTTTGCTCCCATTTGTCGGAGACCCCGCAAAATGGCCTCTTGATATCTTCTGATAGCGCCCCTACCTTCCTCTGTGTTGAAGTCCCAGTAGGGCCGATTCTCAGGGGCAGCCTCGTTAGCCCATCTCCCGATGTCCATGACGGCTGTTGGAACCATCTCCTCAAGCCATTTTCGGGCTTCTTGTAGAATTCTCCGCCTCTCCTCAGTGTTGAAGAGGGTACCAAGCAGCTGTTCGCAGTCTTCCCAGGTAGGCTGATGCGTTTGGACGATGGACTCCATGAGGTCGATCATGGCCTGAGGTTTTTCCAAATATGCCGGAGTGTGGTGTTTCCAATTTAGGAGATTAGTGGTTGTGAAAGACTGATCTACTATTACAGGCTGAGCCGGCTGAAGGGTGCTATCTGGGCCCGAGTTCAGGACCTCGGGTCTCGTGGAGAGGCATCTGGAGACCCAGGAAGTTTCGCGGCCTAAGGCGGCAGATGGGAGCTTGGGGTGTGGGCTCTGCAGGCCGATTCGCAGGTTGAAAGACCAGCAGCGAAATGGAGGGTGGTGGGGTGTCTAGGATTGCATCCATGGTGGGACGTATGGTGGCGGCGGAATTGGCAGCTCTCTTCAGGGTCCCCTTGGTGAATGGGCTTTGTCGGAGGTGCTTTGGGAGTTCCTTTCGGAACCTGGGCCACGAGAATCCTACACTGTCCCTTTTTACTAGAGCAGAACCATACCCAAGGTTGAAGGGTCCTGGCAACTTCCAATCAGGAGTCGATGTATGGAAATTGATCCGGGTGACCAGGATTGCCGGTCACCACGATGTAGACGCGTTGGACGATGGCCAGGTCTAGGGTCCCTTCTGATGGCCAGCCGACGTTAAAAGTGGGCCATTCTAATTCACAGAGGGTTCTTAATTTTCCTGGGGTCATGCAGACTCCATAGTCTCCACCAAAACCCTTTTTAAAATTCTTTAACATGCAGTCTAACTCTAACATGCAGTTCTTTAACATGTTGGCTTGCTCTGTTTCCCTCCGGTAGTGTACGATGTTGCAGACAGGGAGAGGGATTCACTCAGATGCTGCCCCGCTCGCGTCCCTCGCGGGAACTTAAGAGCGTCTTGGCTAAGGTGTATCCGTATAATGCCCGGACCAGGTCACTCCGTGGAGTGAATCACCGTTATCCCGTATGATGCTCGGGGAGACTCAAGCTGGAGCCTACTCAGATTCCGTAGCCGGGGCTGTGGAACCAAAAAATCAGGCACACAATCAGGCACTCACACAATTATACGGGGTGGACACCCTCCCAAGGGCTTCCCTGTCTGATAGGTTATAATAACCTACCGAGAGGTGATCAGGCTCCCCTTCTGTCACGTGGGACAGGACTGACTTTGACAGTGGCCTGGGGCTTACCTGGTCCAAGAGGAGGATCTGGCTAATTATCCCCAATCCCTCTCAGCGGGTCCAGCTGGGGAGGTGGGGGGCCATGGTCATCCGGGGAAGGGCTGGTTGGGGATCCGCCGAAATCGGCGAGGTGCGCCTCCACCCTTCTCGGGCTTCCCATCGCCCCGTGTCTCGCCTCTCGCCCCACACCGGTGGCGCAAGGGGCCAGCGCGGTTGGGTTTCTCAGTCAGGGAGCCAAATGTTGCAGAAAACAGCAAGGACCGAGAAACTCAAGCGGCACCCAAAGATCAGGAAGAATGCAGCTTTATTTCACCGGCAGGCTCAGTGGGATTGTTCCCAAAGACGGAGCACTCGCCGGGGTCGAGCATTTGGTTATGTAGTGTCTGGGCTTCCGGGTTTGAGAGAGTTCGCGCCATTGCTGTTGTGGCGCAAGGGGGTTGGTTAAAGTCGGTTGGGGTGACGGGAGAGTTTCTAAGGGCTGTTATCACCGGAGACTGCTCTAACATGCTGGGAAAGTCCCTAGCGGCTGTGATCACTGAAACTACTCTAACGTGATATTGTTGGAGACTGCTCTAAGAAGACCAGTGGCAATGAAGTTGGGCCAAGAGCAGGGAGGGGTTAAGTCATTGTGTAGGGCCTTGTAGGCTACTGTACAGATGTTGACTTTAACTTTGAAAGGCATGAGAAGTCAGTGGAGGATTTTAAGCAAATGAATGAGATGATTAATTTGTTATGTTGAGAAAAGACTGTAGTCATGGAGGAATTGGGGTAGTGGGTGAGGACAGAAGTAAGGAGGTCAGTTAGGAGATAGTACAGTAATATTACAAGGGAGAGAATGTGACTTGGAACAGAGTGGCAACAGTGCAGGGGTAAGAGGAAGACCAGTATTGCTGGTCAGCTAAGCAAGAGGAAGGTTGAGAGCTTACCATTAAATTTGGAACTATGGTCATTTTTAATGACTTTGGCTACAGTAGTTTTCCTGGAGTGGTGGACTCAAAAGTCTGAGGGAAGGGCAGTCAAGACAGACTGGAAGGAGAGACATAAGAAAGGATAGATATCACTTTCAGGAAATTTGCTTTAAAGGGAAAGAAAGAAGTAAAGCAGTAACTAGGGTGATTAGTGGGATCAGGAGAGGTTTTGTTTTAAAATAAAATAGTTGCATGTTTGTAATAGTGGGAAGATTCAGTAGAGAGAGAAAAACTGATGGTGCAGGAGATTTTTATATTAGGTAAAATGTTTTCCCAAAACTATACTTACCCTTATGATATGCCATGAGATCCATTCTGATACTTCCCACTTCTTTCCACTCTGTTCTATTCTCTTCTATTCTATACTGGTCATGCCATACAAAATTGGTTTCACAATTCAAGGTTTGAAAAAAGTACTGTATCCCATCATGCTGTCTAATTTAAGTTCCTTCCTCTTGCTTAGAATTGTCTTCCTGTGATAATAATACTTACCATGGAGAAGACTTGGTCCAGGAAACTCAGGCTAGGACAGTTGACAGACACCTGAGAAACTCAAGAATATTTTGTTTTACAGACTGACTGTGCTGACAGCCTAAAACTCAGTAGCCTAAGTGTTACTCAAAGCAGTCCATCACAGTGCTAACGTCTATGAGTCCATTCTCCCAAAGTCAGGCTTAAGGTGATTTAAAAGAACACGAAAACTTTAAAAATGAATGAAATATTCATATTTCTGGTAATAGTTTGTTTTGTGTAGCCTTGATGTTTGCTTTCACCCCTCTAATATGAATGTTTGACATTTTAACACACTAAAGTGACATTTAAAAATGAGTGGTTCGGTGAAGCTTCTTTTCTAGGAGTATGAGATTTTCTTAATTTCGTATGTGTGGGAATGTTAAGTTAATTATTACTAATGGTAAAACAATAGAGAATAATGCAGGGGTGCCCAAATGGCTCAGTTGGTTAGAGTGTGAGCTCTTAACAATAGGGTTGCTGGTTCGAGTCCCACATGGGCCAGTGAGCTGCGCCCTCCACAACTAGATTGAAGACAACGAGCTGCCAGTGCGGCAGCCAGATGGCTCAGTTGGTTAGAGCATGAGCTCTCAACAACAAGGTTGCTGGTTCAATTCCCACATGGGATGGGAAGCTACGCTCCCTGCAACTAGATTGAAAATGGCAACAGGACTTGGAGCTGAGCTGCGCCCTCCACAACTAGATTGAAAGAATGACTTGGAGCTGATGGTCCCTGGAAAAACACACTGTTCCCCAATATTCCCCAAATAAAAAAAAAGAATAATGCACACATGAGATTATAAAATAACAGGTATGCTAACAATTAAAAGTATTTTTAGAGTACATCTTGCTCACGTATATGCATACACACATATATACACACCTCAACTAAATTGTTCATAAGTCAAGCCTGGCATATAATTGGAGGTACTTATCAAATATTCACTAAGTGAATGAATGAAGAAATGAATGCATGAAGAAACAAATGGATGAATGAATGAACGAATCCAACCTAACTTACCAAGGTATGAGGTTTGACTTAACTTTTTCAGCTTAAGTTTTCTTCCTCCCCCACCCTCCTGAATCTATTTAGAGAAAATAATTTTTACCATTCTCAAATAGGGGTGTGATGTGAATATATATTAGAAAAATTACCATGAACTTTAAAAAAGAATAAGGTGTTTTGAGAATGATAATGCTACATTGCTACCTTTCTGCTTGGCTCCAAACCATCTAGTCGGTAATCTTGGCTTGTGATAAGAACATTGCACATGAATTCTTATCCTAGAGAAGAAATAAGACATTCTTATGCAAATAGAGTTGAATTTGGAAATGCAAAGATGTTAAACTCCAGTAAACTAGGTTATTCAAATTTGCACCAACAGTCATCCTAGTTCTCATTTCTCCTCACATTGAGACATCAAGATGGTATTGATTCAGTACAGAAAACTAAGTACACAAGTAAGCATGAAAAAGGGTTTTACTCCCTGTGAGAATGCAAGGATGCTCATTAAGGGCTGACAGGATATGCAGAGTAACTTCCTTCTGACGTTTAAGAAGAGTTTGGGTTGATGCCACTGGCCCACCATTGGTTGAGCACCATGAGTTAATTTTCCAAGGAGAGATTTCTTTACAATGACCTGACTTGCCCAGTTTCACTTGGGACAAAAACCATGCATTTCTGACATGACTGGCTGGGATAAGGAGTCCAGCCTATAGATATAGGTCAAGTAAAACAAAAGGCCAAAGTAGGCATCCAATGCACTGAATAAGCTCCAGGAGCACAACCTGTCATCAGCTAAATTAACCTGGGAGACACAATTCACTCCTAAACATATAGGACTATAGCTGGGGTAAAGGTCTATCCTTGTAGTTTGAAATGCAAGTATGAGAATCAAGGTATAGGAAGGATTCTGGTTGGAGACAACCATTCTCTGACTTTAATGGCCCAAATAACAGCTTCCGTTACCCAAGAGTTGGATAGTGAGCAACGACACATGAAGCTATAAAGCCAGCATGACGCTGATGTCAGTACTATGGACTGGGAGATTGCTAGTCTGCACTGGTCACTCCCCTGTAGGCAAAGCTTGACTGATCCATTCAGGAGAGCTTCTTTCCAAAGCAGAGATGCAGCAGGCTCTAAAATGAACCAATGAGACATGTGTTGTATATAAACTTAGGAGTCCTTCAGTTTTGTCATTGTATGAAATCTCACATTCTGTGATGTAAGAAAATCTTTGCAAATATCTGTAACCTACATCATTATCTAAACTGGATTGTAAACTCAAGCATGCATCAGAATAGAGAGCTTCTTAGAACATAGACTGCTAGAGACCAGACCCAGGGTTTCTGATGCAGTAGGCCTGGGGTGGGGCCAGAGAAATTTGCCCTGGTAACACATTCTCTACTGGTAAGGATGCTATTGGTGGGGTGAGGTGGGGGGCATACTTTAAGGACCACTGGTCTAAAGCAAAAAAAGAAATAAAAGGAAAAGAAAAAACAGGATCTCTTTGGATGATAAGTTGTCTTAGAGCAATGCATGGTTTGCTGAGTGAACATATGTAAACAGTTCTTTAAAAGCAAAGATATGTACACATAAATACTTAATTTTTTTGGTGTTTGTTTTACACTGAACTTGTACAATCAGGGTTCAAAGAGAAGAGCAGAGTCAGTAGGAGATTTTAAATATGGTGCAATGTGGGGGCAAGCTGAACAAGCCTGAAGTCTACAGTGCATATGGTCAGGAAAAGAATATTATGAGAGGGTGACCCCCACCCAGGGAACACAATATTTGGAGTCTCTGAGTTGAGGGAAGGCCCCAGCTCTCTTTAAAGAGCACACCTTATTAGGTCAGGACCATGAAGGATATCCCTTTTGACTAACTCAAAGTCAACTGATTGAGGATCTTAATCACATTTGCAAAATACCATCACAGCAGCAACTAGATTAGTGCCTGATTGAATAATTGGGACTGTAGCTCAGCCTAGCCAAGCTGATAACCCCAAAACCATCACATAACTCTGTACAGATGAATCTGTTTGGCTTTGAGGATGAACATTACATCTGAAATCAATTTTTTTTTTCTTTCATTTGCCACAAGCAGCCTGTAGCCAGTAGCTCTACACATTTCATAAGGGTCAGTAATGACGCCCCACATTATATATTTACATGTTTTTCTCAGCACCAGCAATAATAGGAAACATACAAGAAACAGAGTGGAAACAGCATCAACTTTGAGGAACATGGAGCTTTATCCAAATCTACTTCTATTGCTTTTAGTACTGTGCTCTTGAGCAAGTTACTTAATATTCCTGAGCCTCACTTTTCTCAGATGTAAAATGCAGACAGTGTCTACCTTGTGTGATTGCTGTAAGGAGCAACCGAACCATGGGAACAATAGAACATCACATGGCTTGTGGTGGCTCCTTGATGATGGTATGGCTGTTCTCTTCACCTCTGTGTTTTGATCACACCTTCTTCAGAGTGAGATTTTGTGACTCTCCAAGTTGCTAGTCTGGATTAATGGTTCTTAGTCCTGGCTGTGCATGAGAATGGCCTGGAAACTTTAAAAAATACCCACGATAGGCCCTCATTCCAGACTAATAGAATCAGAATCTTTTCCGGTAGGGCCCACATTCTGTAAAAGCTCCCTAAGTGATTCTGGAGTATAGTAGAGATTAAGATCCACCGGTCTAGCCTAATTAGCAACCTACCTCCCACCTTCTCATGTCCATTGCCTGAACCTACAGCCTGGATGCCCCTAGCTCCAAAAGCACTCTATTCACTGTTGCATGGTCTTTCTTTTCTTAGCAATACTGATTTCCCGAATTCCCTAAAACGGGAAACGAAATCCAACTTGAAAACCTTAAGTTGTCATTTCTTTCATCTCTTCATTTAAAATCAATACAGGTGCCACCTTTAGCAATTAAAATTAATTTTAGAAGTACCTAGACTGCTGAAAATCTGATGAAGCTAAAATTTATTTTTCTGATGATGATATTTAAAAAGCAGGGCTTCTTTTAATGTGATTCTTAAAGTGAAATTTTTTATAAATATATTTACTTTGGTATATGTTCACAAAAAATTAGATATGTAAAAGAATTTGTGTTTTAGATATTTAAATTTAAATCTATTTATATAAGTAAATTATAATATAAATGATTTAATATACATATAATTTATATAATTTATATTTAAAGTATATTTTATTTAATATGGACATTTATTTTTCTAATTTATATATTTTTAGCAGTGGTGTAGCAATTTATGTACACATGCACCCATATAGAATATGGGGTGTAGAGAAAGAGGATTTGTTGGAAAGTATATAACTGGAAATAGGTACCAATCTACATATCTTCACCACATGATAAACAGTACTATATTCTGTTCTGTCTTCTATTTATTTAACTCATCCATGTCTATTGTTTAGTACATGATATATTTTTATCACTTGATTTTTAGAAAGGAAAAATGGAAAGGACAATTGTATTAGGATCATGGTGGAAACACATAGAAGACATGGCAAAATATGTCATAGAAAGTATATTAGTTTTCCAGCACTATAGTAACAAATTACCATAAATTTCGTCACTTAAAAAAACAGAAATGTATTCTCTTACAGTTCTGGAGGCCCAAAGCCCCAAATCAAGGTGCTGGTAAGGCCAGGACCCGCTGAAGGCTCCTGGGGGGAGCCCTCACTTGCCTCTTCCAGCTGCTGGTGGCTGCAGGTGGCTCTGGGCTTGCGGCTGCATCACTCCAGTCTCTGCCTTTGTCATGGTCCTCTGTTCTTATCCCGTGTCTTCTCCTCTTCTGTCTCTTGTCATTGGCTTAAGGATCCACCTGGATAACCCAGGATGACTTCATTTTGAGATTCTTAACTTTACTACAAGGTTTTTTATTTTGCTTTTGTTTTGTTTATTTTTTGCAAAAAGATCCTTTTTGCAAAGATCCTTTTTCCAAATAAGGTCACTTCCAAATAAGGCTCTGGGGGTCAGGGTGTGTACATATCTTTTTTGGGGCCATCATTCAATTCATTATACGTCTTAGGGAACAAGAAGTCTGCCTCATTCCTTCTTTTCTCCCTGACAGAGTACAAAGATTTTCATCCTCAGGCTTTGTAGCTTCATCACTGCATGATGTTTTCTGTACCCCAGGCCAGACATCCACGTCCCAGGCAAGAAAAATGGGAAGGGAGCAAAAAATCCAAAAGAAACAAACAAACAGGCCATCCCTTTCATAAAAGTTTTCCTGGAAGTATCGCCCAGTGACTCCAACTTGGATTTCATTTACTAGAGTGGGTCATATGGCCATTCCTTGCTATAGGCTGTGAGGGAAAGTGACAATTTTATCTTCCCAGACCTTGTAATAAAGGAAGGCAAGGATACAAGCAATTGTGAATGGCTTGTGGTGGTCAATCCTTAGTGTTTGCTATAACTGCTAATAGGGAGAACATACTATTGGCTCAAGACCCAGATCTTTTAGAAAATGACACGCTGGAACTGGACTAGAATGCCCCCTTCCATATGTCAGCTATTTGGGTTTGACTGTCCTGCATTGATGTTGGATAGTTGCATAATATTGTCTGAATGTTGATGATACATGCTTTTAGTCTTTAAGGGGAGCCAATCGGGTTGGCAGATTTGCAAATAAAATATAGGACACCTAATTAAATTTGAATTTCAGGTAAACAGTGAATAACTTTTTGGTATAAGTATGTCCCAAATATTGCATGACACATACTTGTATTCAACAATTATTCATTATTAATCTGAAATTCAAATTTAATTGAGTGTCTTATATTTTAGCTGGTAGATCTAGTTAGAAACCTCTACTCTAGGCCAGAATATTCACCCATGCACTAATTCCTCAGAGGTACAACTATTGATTATGCCTATCATTGTTAAAGATAAGTTTCAAAGTTGTTAACATTGATTATACCATGTATGAGATCTGTGCTTGGATAGAAGGAGAGAAGAACTAATCCCTTTAACAAAAAATACTTAGAATTCAGAGATATTCCTTTTAAACATTAGTGTTGTCCTTTGAGGAACACTCCACAGGCTATCTAGGAAAATGTGTTCCATGAGGAAGATGATCTGTTCATCCATACTATTCAAATATTCTCAGTCTATGGTCAAAGGTCCAGATATATAAGTTCCTAGACTGTGGGTGTTAAGCACTCTCAAAATAGACCATTATGATTAATCTGTTCTAATTTTGCAACATCTTTAAGATCTCCTACTGGGAATTAAGGTCCAACTTTCAGGGTAAATGATTGTACAGAACTGCGGGCAAGTCTGTAGTAATTGTTGTCATCCTTGGTCTTGGGACTCATTTTGTCTAAACTACTTTATTGGCATTTGTGGTGCTTTGTTACTAAAGAATGACTTTAACTCTGGCAAAGAAAGCCCCTAGAAAGAAGTATGAACTAATTTCATCTGCCATGGGACTCATTTAACAAATGAGCTGTCTGCCCCTCACACTCATGGGCTTTCACAAAAAGAACTAAGAAAAATGGGGTGATCAATATTACTGGAAAGAAAAAAGTATACAAAATGAGACAAGAGTATTGTCTCACTAATGTGTGTGCTACATCAGGAGAAGGTAGCAATACATCCTTCTCATTGATTTTAGAAAGTGTATAATCGAGGCCAGTGTTCATCATGAAATTGGCTAGAAAAAAAAATGCACCTGGAAAAAAGCACTTGCCTTGAGAATGAACATGGTCAACCCACTGCACAGTTACAGGTCAGCAAGTGGGTACAAAATTTGATAAGGAAATTAGAGGCTTAATGTGCAGATATTGAATGTTCTAAAAGAAAAGATCATTTCAATTTAAAATTACTGGTCCACAAAAATGGTGCTGATTAAATTAGATTAGATTAGATAAGATTTATATATCTGCTTATAAATTCCAGAGATGATTTCA
Organism: Rhinolophus hipposideros; assembly: GCF_964194185.1. Lineage (NCBI taxonomy): Eukaryota > Metazoa > Chordata > Mammalia > Chiroptera > Rhinolophidae > Rhinolophus > Rhinolophus hipposideros. Next base: position 48,606,312 of record NC_138063.1, read on the forward strand.
AAAGTACACATTTCTACTTTCCAAATAACTGCTTTGTATTTTTATTAAATTTTCATATCACTCTTGCCCATTGATGTACACATTTAATAGTATTTACTTTTATAATCAAGATAGGAACCCCAAAATCTCTTTCTCAATGGATTTGTGTACATATTTCCCTATGAAATAAAAGTTCTATTTGTGCTTGTAAAAGTCTCAAATTAATAATGGCAGATTAGGCAATCCACCTGTCATTGCTATTGGCCGTAGCTCCCAGGACCCCCCCCCCAAGGGTCATTTGCCTTTTTTTCTCATTTCAGTGGCCACTGACAAACCCCAGCCACGTAAACTTGGGATTTTTCCACCACAAGAAATAAATAAATGAAGATCTTCAAATGCAATTAGTTTAAAATAGACTTTTAGCTTTCAAATCTGAGTCACAAAGAATATCATTGACTTTAAGAGGGGGCATCTTTCTTTTGTTCATTGCTATAATATTTTATCAGTGATTGTAAATATTTTTTTTTAGGTAATATCAGTCTTCAATTGCATTTCCTTCTCTAAAACTTAATGCTAATGTTGAGCTGGCAGGGACTGGTAAACTAAAGGCCCATTGGCTGTGCCATATCTAGTGAACTCATTAATCTTACACTTTTATAATTCTCTCTAATATAGTAGACAGAAAAATTGTTCATCCTCCTGTAATATCAGTCTAACTTCTTGTAAAAGGCATTAATGGACTAAGCTAAGGCAGCCAGTTTAGAGGTTGGCTTCAGAAAAAGCTCTTAGCTGAATGGTAAAAACAAAATGTGAATGCAGAAATAGTGAGGACGATGGCTAAAATGACTGATTTCCTGATGTATGAGGGGTCCTACCTACTCTAAGGTCTTGGGTGTACCAGGCACAAGGAACAGATAGATGTGGGACCCCATGTTGTCTGCTTTGTGGCATGGTTTTAAAAAGAGATAGCAGGCTCTAGAAAGGTGGCCAAAGGAGTTCAAGGTGAGTAATCAATCATGTATTAGAGCAACAACAATGGTGGCTACTATTTACTGACTACTCACTTTGGACCAGACATTTTTAGATGGGGAAACTCAGGCTTTGAGCTGTAAAGTTACTTGCCCAAAGTCACAGAGTCATTTGCCTCCTGGTTTCTCTGATTCAGGGCAGTGACAGGGGCATGAATAGAATGTTTACCAGTTTTAAAATACTATTTCCACCATTTTTTCAGTGTTTCTTTGTGCTGTCCTCCACCACCACATAATCCTCACATGTCCCCTTCACCTAAGGGGCACTAAGAGTATTCCTAATGGCTCAGTGGGTGAGTAGCTTGAATTCCTCATCACATAAGATTGTACCACATTCAGCAGCATTATAGGAATATCATGTATTTGGATTTTGGAGACCTGGGTTTCAGTCCTGGATATTGCTTATTCCTTCCTTACTTTATTCAACAAATATTTATTGAGTGTCAAAAACTAATTTATTATGAAGCTAATGAAAACTTAACCTCCAGGGCTCCTCACTTGGAGAGGCCCTTTTCAAAGTCTTAGGCGAGCCTGTATCGATGCATTCATTTGGTCATGCTTTTTGTAAAAAATCTCAATAATAAGATATTTCACCATAATCAGTTAAGACCATTGTCACTTTCACTCAGACTTCCCCTTGTGTTTTCTGGGAATGGAGGGCTCCAGGCACTTCCGGGGATCTGGCTAAGGGATAGCTGACTGAAGATGCATTTAGCTTGGATTTCGTGGCTATTTGTATGTAGTCCATAGTCACTTCTGTATGTGGTCAGGCTACTGCTAAACATCTGGGGTAGGAAGGGTTTCCAGGAATACGCCTACTGCCTACTGCATCAATCTTCCCAAGGTTTTGCTATAAAAGTGACCAGAGATCATGTTGTTGAACTATGAATATGTCCTATAGTACTTAACACCATAAACATTGGATAGGAGAGGAGAAACTAGCCAGAAACTAGCCTTTGGAGAATTCTTCCAATTGCCAGATACATAAAATTCAAAGTAGAAAATCAATTCTCATTGACTCCTGGTCAAAACAGAAGTTCTCTCTGGTCAGGAATATAGAAAAAAAATGCAATGGATGCAATTATAAATGTGCCAGGCAATGCCTTCTTTTTGATGAGAATTGCATGTACCAGATTTTATCAGAATTCCTAGTTTTGTAGGGTGCAGACCTAGGTACTAAAAATAATGAATTAGTATGTGAAATTGAAAATTTATCAAAATGAAATACTAACATTTACAAAGATAACAAGAAACTCCTATTAGGCCATTACAATGAGGACATCAAAGACAAACTGTTGAATGCCATCAGTTCAAAGAGTAGTTAATATTAGTTACTGCACAAGAACTTGAAATCCTACAACTCTACATGAAAGAAACATGATAGGCATTTTTCCAAATTGACAACAATCCTAATGACTTATGTGACATTACCAATAATGAGTTTTAAAGCTGAGCTATCAATACAAACTAGACAGTGAATCAATCAAACAATCAATAAAACAGAGGAAATATCAAATTGCTTTCCAATTTTCTCTATGTAATATTTTCTCTAATACCTCTTTTTGTCATAAAAATTTTGTATTGGTAATTTTGCATTTTTTTTAAAGGGAGTCCTTCAGAATGTATACGAGATCTGACAATTAAGTGCGTGAATTTGTTGCAACTATGTTGCTAACTTTTTCGATATCAGAGGGATTATTCATTATGAATTTGTACCAACAGGACAAATAGTTAACCAACTTTACTATTTGGAAGTGCTGAAAAGGCTGCATGAAAAAGTTAGACGACCATAACTTTTCACCAACAATTCATGGCTCTTGAATCACAACAATGCACCAACTCACACGGCACTGTCTGTGAGGGAGTTTTTAGCCAGTAAGCAAATAACTGTATTGGAACACCCTCCCTACTCACCTGATCTGGCCCCCAATGACTTCTTTCTTTACCCAAGGATAAAGGAAATATTGAAAGGAAGACATTTTGATGACATTCAGGATATCAAGGGTAATATGATGACAGTTCTGATAGCCATTCCAGAAAAAGAGTTCTAAAATTGCTTTGATGGGTGGTAGGCACTGGAGTCCATGCATAGCTTCCCAAGGGGAATACTTGGAAGGTGACCGTAGTGATATTCAGCAATGAGGTATGCAGCACTTTTTCTGGGATGAGTTCACAAACTTAATTGTCTTACTTCATATATAAGCTTTAGGCCTCATAAACCTAGATAAACCAGCCCTGCTGGTCTTTCACTAGGTACCAGTGATAAACACTGGAATTCAAAAATTATGCCTGCCCCTGCCTCTGGAACTACATTCTGACAGGGTCAGCTATTAGAGAACCACATAAAATAAAATGCATAATGAGTTAGATGATGATGAATGCTCAAAAGAATAGCAAAGTAGAGAAAGAGAATGAAGGGGTATGAAGAGATTTTGCAGCTTTTAGATACCAGGAGGAAAGACTTCACTAAGAAGGTACATACCACTGAGAAAGGAGGGGTGAGATGAGGGGCTATGGGGCAAAATGGGTGTCAGACAGAAGAAAAGGCCAGGACAGATGCTTAGGAGTGAGCTGGTGTATTACAGTTCAAACTGTCTGGAGGGGGGTTGGGGGGGGGAGAGAGAGAGAGAACGAGAGAGAGAGAGAGAGAGAGAGAGAGAGAGAGAGAGAGAGAGAGAGAGAGAGAGAGAGAGAGAGAGGAGAAATTAGTTCGGAGAGCCAAGCAGCAGGGACCCACAGAGAGTGCAGGGCCATCAGCAGTTATAGGGATGTTGGCTATTACTGAGTAGGAAGGAAAATCATTGAAAGGTTTTGGGCAACAGATTGACATGATCTGTCATAACATTGTAAGAGAATCATTCTAACTGCTGTTTTGAAAACTGACCAAAGGCAACAATTAAGGAATCTGGGAAACCAGTTGGAAGCTATTGTAATGACCTAAGGGGGAGATGGTGGTGACGTGAATCAGGGTGGCTGTGAGGCTGGAATGAGATGGCTGGATTCTGGATAGATTTTGAAAACAGAGCTGATGGGGTTTACTGACATAATTGAGGGAGCTTTGAGAGAAAAAAGGAACCAAGGATGATTCCAGCATTTTTTGTCTGAACAATTGGAAACATGACATTGCTATTTATTGCAATGGATAAGACTTTGACAAAACTAGGTTGCTCAGTTCTTCTTATGTAAATTTTGAAGTGATGTCAAGTAGGTAGTTGAATATATGACTTCCGGAGAGCCATGTAGACTGGAGATATAAAAGGGAGCTTTCTACGTGAGTGGAAGAGTATGCGTAGAAATACTCTTTTCCAAGGTTGGAAAGAGGCTAAAACAACAACAAAAACTAGGCAGTACACTAATGCTTAATTTCTGTCATTTTTCTAAGTGTTCACCAAAGTTCTATACATTTTACAAACATTAACTCTATCATCACACTCTCTAAGTGAAAATTAGTCCACTGTTTGTGTACTGCCTCAGGTTTCCAAAAAACCAGTGAACTACTTAGGATCTCTCACACATTGCTGATTTCATAATTTAAAAATATTTCTAAATACATATGGTGTATGGAACTCCATGGAAGCCACAACTTGAAATTGTTTTTTTGTTGTGTTTTTTTTTTTTAATTGAATTTTGTCTCTTCTTTTCCTATAAGCATTGGAGGTTGGGAGTTTTAGTTTTATCATTTTTTCTTTGCACAGTTGGTGAGTACTGGAATTTAAAATATTTTTAATAAAAATATTGAAAAAAGTTACACTGAATCCTGAATAAGGTTGTGCCCTGGTACTTTCATCATTTTCTGAGAGCTCACTGCTAACTGGGTTACTGACTAGCTCCTGAAGAAACCCCAGTCAAGATTTGATATATAAGAAATTTTCCAAAGAACGTGCTTAACATTTGGTCCTTTAAATTTTTTAAACTGTCTCCTTAAAATGAGTTAGAGCCTGTGAAACTATCAATATATCTATATGCCATTATATAGCACTGCCTCCAGAAATATCTTTAGTAAGGTGGATTCAGCAAGGGACGTTTACGAAAAAGTCAATTACTCAAAGAAATTTTGTGTTTGTTTTTTTATACTACAGTACTGCATTTGAGAATATTGCCAAGTAAAAATTTCACAATCGACACGTGTCCCATTTGGGAGACCACCTCAGGGATGCTGTAGATGCCTGATCACTGCACTGTACACCTGAAGCTGAACAATAATGAATGCCAACTATAATTTTATATATATATGTATATATGTGTATGTATATACTTACAAGAAGTGGAGTACAGCATTAGGAATAGAGACAGTGGAAATGTAATGGCTCTGTGCGATGTCAGAGGGATAGTGGATGGGGGTAGGGAGGTTCACACAGTGTGAGGGATATAAATGATAAACGTCTAAGTATTACTTTGTCTTGTGCACCTGAAACTAATAAAAAAAAAAACAACAACAGCTTAACAAGAGAAAAAAAATTTATATTCTGAGTTATTATGCTATATTATCTTTCAAGCTGCTTACTTCTAACTGTTGACAAAATGCTGTTCTGAATTTGTTGTTAAATGACTTGAAGGTTTTAATGTAATACTCTCTTTTTAATAAAATTAATAAACTAATAGACTTTAATAAATTTAATAAAATTAATAAAATTTAAAAATTTATAAAATAATTCAATATATATTTCTGAATTCCTTTTAGATTTTAAACCCCTAGTTGTTACTGTTTTTCTGATGGAGTAGTCTGATTCCTTTAAAGAAAAAAATCCATCAATCCTGTTTCTATTTTTATCTTAGATTCCATGAAGCTGAGGAAAATTAATAAACAATTGTGTTTTAACAAGTAAACCTGAACTTGAGGTGTCAGTAGAATTCATCCTTTGGAATCAGATATACCTGGTTTTGAATTCCAATTTACTGTTATTGTATGATATATTATTTAACTTTACTAATTCTTTGTTTTCTTGACTGTGAAATGTGCATAAAATATGACCCGCAGGGAATATTAAATTAGTTAAAATATGTAAAGCATTTCCCATTGTACTTGACTAATTATCGTTAATTTCTCTTTCCATAAAGATAATAATATTGATCTTTTCTTTTTATATGAATGTTCATTTTACTATTTGTTGCATATAATAGCCACTTGGTAAATATTTTTGTATTGAATTACTTAAAGCTAACTCAAAACTTCATTGTAAATAAATAATAATTTCAGTAATAATTACAGCTAATATTTACTAAGGGATTTCTCTGTTCCAGGCATTACACTTAAGTGCCTTATGTGCATGTATTCATTCATTCAATCCTTGGAATAAACCTTCAATCTGTGGAATAGATGAGGCCTATTATTTTCCTACTTTACAGGTGATGGAGTCTAGATACAGAAGGGTTAAGGAATTTGCCCAAGGGCATGGTATCTAGTCCAGTTTAATCTTAAACAGTCTGAATTTAGATTTGGTGTGTGGCCTTCCATAAGATTTTATTACCATCTTCTAAGAGAGTATGTGTTTCCAATAAGCACATTGTTTTACAACTAATCAAAAGCCTTGTTGTTTTAAAGGCTCAGATGAAGTTTACACATATATTAGGAACTCTGGAAATCATTTTGATAATTTCATTAGTTTAATTTTCCAAATGGACAAAAATGTTCATTCCACACTGACCATCCCTGAATGAGAACCTCCTGTTTCTCTAGTGAGGAGTTGGAGCGATTTCAAGAATAAAAGAAGGATGTACTGATTCTTCATTAAAAGTGGGGCAATCAAGTGCTATGCAGAGTCCCTGTCCCTTCCTCTCTGCTCTCAACCACATATGATGCCTCAGGGAAGTGATTCAGTAGCTCCTGTCCAGCGTGACACATACTTTCCATCTTCCCTGTTGTAATTTGGGTTACTCTGTGCTGTGTTGAGTCTTGCCTTTTATTCCCTTTACTCTTATTGAGCCTGCATACATCCAGAGACAAAAATATAAAAATCACATTACAATTGCATTTTTACTTGGATGAAATGAAATCTGTGAACAGGATCCCACAAATAAATATTTATACCAAAGCAAGACACAATCACAACTCAGAATCAAGAAAACAAGGAACACGGGACAGACATGCCAAAGCATAAAAAGCAGAGACTAATGGCAATGGGCTACTACTTAGTTGTGATAAGAATTGTTAGGTTTCAGAAAAGAAAATACCTAGGTTCCCCTGGCTAGTGGCCCCTCATCATATTCTTACATTTCCAGCAAGTACAATACTTTTTTTTTTTTAATTTCAAGCACATAATGTTAAAATAAAATGAAGTTTTGGAATCCACTTCATTTTAACATATTCCCTCCTAACAAGATTCAATGTTTAACCCACAGGCAACATGTAATAGAAGACTCACCTGATTGTGACATTCATGCGACTTTCCTCTCACAGGATTAGGAAGAACACAGAGAAGGCTGTGCATTGGTCACCCAAGTATAAAATTGTAACTCCAACGCAACTTTAACTCTCTTGTTGTCCATTAATTATATAGTTAAGGCTGATCTCAATTTATCTGAAAACACTTTGGTGTTATAAAGTTCCCAGGCCCTGAACTCTGAAACTAGCAAGATAATGAGCCTCTTCAGGATTTTAATCCTCTATTATTTCAATTTCCAAGTATATTGGACAGATTCTCTTGCATCACTCTTTTGCATGTGTATTTCCTTTTAACGAGGTAACTGCCAATCTCCCTTCTCTAGATTCTAAGTAACTTGAGGCCAAGAAACTGCTGAGCCCATATTTGAATCTATTGCAGAATTTTCAGAAGCTCAATAAATATTATTAAACTGAAATACACTAAATAAGTATTTATAATGCCTAAAAACTTCTCTTTTGATGGGTAATATAATTTCCTTTTGACCCACCTCAAATTTATAAGTTATGTCATTGTTACCAAAGATGAGAATTTCTGTCTTGAAGAGGAATGCATGTAAATGAGCATATGAATAACTATTTTTAATTTCATGAAGAGAATATTCATTGCAATCCTCAATTTGCATTGTAAATATTGTAATTAGAACAGAGACAATCCCTGGCAATCTTTAGAGAAAAGATGATTAAACAGTTTTAGAGAAAGCTTTCATTTTCCTAAGCAGCCTACCGTAGAGGTTTAATATGATTATTTAGGTCAGGTCTAATAGATGAGATTTTATAAAGCCTTAGCAAAACCCATCCATCTTGCTAATCCTTTACCTGAAGAATGTAAAAATAAAAATTTATTTCATTTTATAAATATTTACTCAAGTTAGCTTTTCTCTTTCTCTTTTTTAACTGCAAATCTTGTAATTTTTTTTCAACAACATCCAAGGACCAAATCCCCTGCCTGTTAGAAATGATGCTACATCATCCTAATATTTTATGTAAAACTGATCTTAAAAATAACCACTAGATGGCAACGAATCAGCATAAAAATGTAGGTCTTGCACTAAGACACCCACTGATAGTTCCAAAGGGCAAGAAGAGAAACTAGTTCTTCATAGATGCTTCACCCTTTCGTCTCCCTCAGCATCTACATAGTCTTGAAGGATGAGAGGAACCATGGCTCACCATTGATGGCACTGGTGGATGGGGACATGGTGAGAAGGAAGCAGCAGAGAAAGGAAATAAACATGAGCTTTGGAATCCGGAAGACCTGAGTTTGAATCTTTGCTTTATCACTGATAGATAAATGATCTTGCATGAATTGCTTAACTTTTCTGGGCCTCAGTTGCCCCATTGGTAAAACAATAATATTCATACCTTATTCATAGGGCACAATGAGGATCAAATGAGATGAGATGATCAAATGCATATAGTACCTTGTATGTGAAAGGTGCTTAATAAATGGCTGCTATTACAGGGCCATTATTTGTTATCTGAAACCCCTGGGGCCAAATTTGTTTAATAATTCAGAATTTTAACTTATTTTTTAAATATTTTATTGGGAAGGGGAACAGGACTTTATTGGGGAAGAGTGTGTACTTCCAGGACTTTTTTCCAAGTCAAGTTGTTGTCCTTTCAGTCTTAGTTATGGAGGGCGCAGCTCAGCTCCAGGTCCAGTTGCCGTTGCTAGTTGCAGGGGGCGCTGCCCACCATCCCTTGCAGGAGTCGAGGAGTTAAACTGGCAACCTTGTGGTTGAGAGCCCACTGGCCCATGTGGGAATCGAACTGGCAGCCCTAAGAGTTAGGAGCACCGAGCTCCTAACCATCTGAGCCACCGGGCTGCCCAGAATTTTAACATTTTTAAATGATAAAATAAAGCATAAATTATATACTTGTGCTCAGTGGGGAATAGGGCAGAATTCTACGATCAAACACATTTATATTTCTATAGAAAAATATGTTCATACTAAATGAAATAACTAATGTATCTAATTATCAGTGCAGGCCAGATTTTGTCACCAGTGAGTTAGAAGAATGCCTCATTTTTGGAGCTTTGAGGGTTTTAGAATTGTACATAAGGAATTGCGGGTCTGAACTGTCCATTTATAAACCGTTTCTGCATGGTCCTATTGGCATGAATGCCCTGAGTGAGGGGTGGGGAGAATGTTGAGCCGATCCCTTTAATTTCTATGCAGTTCCCATCATTCTGGGGAAACTATGGCGTTGACTACTTTCTCTAGACAATTTTGTTTTCAGAACTAGCATCTTTCAAAATAACTGCATAAAAAGCTGGGGAAAATACATAATTTTCTTTACCTAAGCATGAGAATTCTTGGTGAAGAAATAGGCTTCTATTAGAGCAAGCATTAAGAGGTCAAAATTAGAATAATGATATTTACCAAGTAAAGTTATATTTTAAAATTCTTTACCTCATGAGCTTTATTTTAAAAGCATTGATAAGGCATAGTGGCATGGCCTGTTCTAGGAGGGATATCACCTAAAAGATACTGAAATCTTGTTTTGGGGAGATTGTGTGTTTGAAGAATATCACATTCAAATTTCTCCTTAATATATTTTTAATGAAGTGTTTTCAATCATTTCATTTGTGCTTATGCAGCTTCTCAGTGAATTGTCAACTCTCAAAGACAGAAACTATCATTTTCTCCTGTTCTTTTTAATCTGTAAGAGGCTTTTAACTTGTATAGTACTGTGTTTGAAGATGTTACATAAAGGCTGGCTTTTTTTAAAAATTCTAAATAAGAAAGATTCCTCCATTATAGTTCAGATACTCTCAGGGAATAAGTTAGACACATTTGGGAGTTACATTAACTCTTTCAGAATACAAATACATGATATACGGCCCAGGAAAAGAAATGTATCTTAATGGTTTGAAAGAGCTGGAGGCACAGTTTATAAAACAAGCAAATCTGCCTAAATATACTCTAGAGGAAGATTTCTCCTGTATTTTGTACACATAAGATCTAGAATGCAAAGTGTTCCTAAATGGCAGTAGCATAAATTAGGAACAATTTCAGGTATGATTTATCAAAATTGGTAGCGTGGGGGTAACCGTTCCGATAGTGCTGGGTATAAAGCTGCCTATGATGTTTCTGCATAAGAAAAATTGGTCCACGTCGGCACTGTGACTGGGAGAGTAGAGGCTGACACTGGTGAACTGAACAAAAACTGATTAGGGACTTCCCTGGGTGAAAAGTCTCTGATGGTCCCCAAATCCCATAGCATGAAGCCTGAATTCCTTACCAGGGAAATCATGGCCGTTTACAACTTGCCCTTTCCCAATATCATCTCCCTGTTTGGAAGCCACTTTGGGGTATTTGCTCAATGTCCTTGGATTTTCTTAAACTGTCTCTGAGCATTTGTAGGAATGTCCTTTCACCTCTTCATGCCTCTCTCCACTTCTCTGCTGGAATAGTCTCCATGTTCTTCAGACCAGGCACATATAAACACCACCTTGAGGACATTTTCTGGGCTGCCATAGCACATTCTATTTAAAAGCATTTTCATTGTTCTGTAATTTCCCCATTTGTGAACCCTAATGTGTATAAGGGAAGGAGTACTTTTTACTTATCTTTCTATCCTAGTAGTGAACACAGTACTTGGAAATTCATGGACATTTAATACGTATTTGCCATTACTGATAAAACAGTGGCGTCAAGCATGGTCCAACTCTCTAGCACAGAACCTGTGGTGAATGTTTAAAGAGAAGTACAATACTGTTCCTTTGTTACCATGTTTTTCTACTCAATTTACAGATGAGGAAAGTGGGATCAGTTCAAGGTTACACAGCTAATAAGTAATAAAGTCTTGGCCCTATATCAAGTATCCAGCTGGCAATCCAGTATGCTTTCCAAGGCTCAGCCTCCTGCAAATGAAAAGACACAAAGACAATTTCACTCTAGCAGGTCAGCATCCCCATGTGGTACCACTTAATGGCTTTCCAAATGACTCTGTGGATAAATGTAAAATATGGTATGCTCGTTTCTTCTTTCTCTTAACTGGGTAAGTTAATATTCCAGAGGGAATTATTTAGGCATATGGAAGAATTATTAAAGGAAGTTTAGTTTGTTAAATCTCAGTGGGGATGAACTGTTTCAGAGGTTTTGTTTTATATGCTTCATGCAATCGTAGTGGCCACTTTGCAAGAGATTGGCTGATGGAGGACCGGTAAATCAATGACTTCCTTGTATCTGCAGAAATGCAGGAACTTTCTTGATGCTGACAACACATTTATGTTAGGGGCTCTTATTTAAGTTTTTCTGGTTTTTCCCCCATTAATTTCAAAGAGAACTGCACAAATATATCTGTTTATTTATTTTTTTTTGATTGTGCAAATATAACACAAAGTGTCACATTTATCATCCATTTGAGTGACTGGGTGAATTTTCCAGCACAAACTTGGCTGCAGTGAAGATTATATATCTTCTGTCTAACTTGGTAAAATTCCAACTTCATAGTTTGTCACAATTTTTGCCAATCTCTACCTACTTTATGAGGATTTTTCTAAATGAATTTTTCAAAAAGACAGCCAACAGGCACACAGTTAACATAAACAAAGATTTCGTTGTCTTTCTTAGATCGATAAATTTTGTTCACCATGTAGTTTGTCACTCTCAAAACTATTATTCTGAAAATCCATAATATTTTCCTATGTCTATTCTAAAGTCTTTTATCTTTTAGTTAACTACTACTGGTAGCTTGTTTATTGATTGCTTTATGTAAAATATTTTTGTTTTCATATACTTAACATTTTTTATTATGGAAAATTCCAAATATATTCAATAATAGACACAATAAGTCATTATGTACTCATCATCTAGCTTCAATAATTATCAACTCATGGCCAATCTTTTTTCTTCTGTACTCTCAACCAATACATGTGCCTCTGAATTATTCTGAAGCAAATTTCAGTTGTCATATCATATCATCTCTGAATGTTTCTCTATGTATATTTTTTTAAAAACAAGGACTTCCCTTCTTAATATCAATAATCCCTACCTCTCCTCCCCCACCAAAGAGTAATTCCACACTATTGTCAAATATCCAGTCATTATTCATATTTTCCTAATTGTATCATCAATAATTTTTATACTTTGTTTCTCTGAATCAGAATCCAGATAATGTTCATACATTACAGTTGATTTACTTCCATCGGGAGATAGACTGTCTGGTTGACTCTCTTTAAATAATGTTAACTACATTGATGATCACTTCCTGGATCCTTGGAAAGACAGGATAAATGTTTGATTCCTTCCTTTCGATTACTAGTGCGCGAGTCGGTTCACTAATATTCCCTAAACAGCAACCAACACTAAATATAGTTGATATGATTCAATTCTCTGTGTTGTTATCCCCGTTGATGCCTTAATTGTCCCATACTTCGCCAATGGGAGCTTATTTAATTAGGATTCTGAGTACTTTTGATATGATCCTAGTTATGTTTGATAGGTCCTTTGACATCAGGTTTGAAAAGATGTTACAACTCCTGATTCCTTTTAGCGAACTATGGTATGTAGATACCACAATCTGGGTTCAGTGGATACTTTATTGCGACTGGATTTGTCATTATTTCAAGGATTTTCAGTAAACAGAACTAGGTAATATGTACTGCCTTTTAAAAATAAAATACATCAGGGGTTAATACTGATATTTTCACTTTATGTTCAATAATGAATGTATCCTATATCGTTATCTCCTTTCTCCCACACAAAAAATCTTGATGTTCAAAGACAGAAATATAATTACTCATTTACCTTATCTCACATGACACACACAGTCGTCTCAGAATAATACCAACACTCTCATCAAAATTATTATTAGAAAAAGTTTTAAAATTATATTATTATTATTATTATTATTATTATTATTATTAGCTATGCTTATTTTACTTAAGGTATAGCCTACTAGAATTGCTCAAAGTGCTAGGTATAATTATTTTTTTAAGATTTTTATTAAAAAATATAGCTAACATACATTATATTAGTTTCAGGTGTGCACCATAGTTATTCAACATTTATATACCTAAGGATGTGATCACCACGATAAGTCCAACAACTATCTGACACACCATCCTATGCTATCACAATATTATTGACTATATTTCCCATGCTGTACATTACATCCTTATGACTTATTTGTTTTATATCTGGAAATTTGGACCTCTTATTCCCCTTCCACTTTCACCCCCTTTTTAAATTTATCAATTACAGTTGACATTCCATATTATTTTATATTTCAGCATTATATTTATATTATAGCATAGAGGTTAGGCATTTATATAATTTAAGAAGTGATACCCTTGATTAGTCTAGTCCCCACCTAACATTATATATAGTTATTACCATATCATTCGCTATATTCCCTATGCTTTACCACATGGGGGTGGATTTACCCCAGCAGGCTTTGATGGCTGTTAAGACCACCTTTTGTGTGTCCCACTTCTGGGCGTAATTAGGCAGTGCTCTGCTGTGGTCTGAAGCCGATCTCCAAGTATATTGGTTCTGGGCCTCTCGGGAGGGGCTGCAGTGGAGGTCCAGGTCTCCCACTGCCTGTGACCAACCAGGGACTACCTGGTAGGAGATGTAAAGTGATCTGTGGCTATTTACTGCCTGTGCTATACCTGGAGAGGCATTGCTGTGAACTGTGGTTGGCTGCTCCCAGTACCAGGCCTGGGGTAACTCCACAAAAAGCAAGCACACCCAGAGGCCTGCTGCCACCCGCTGGCTCCCTTAAGTTTCAGCTGCGCATAAAGCCTCTCGCAGTGCTCCAGTTGGGTGGGGCAGGCTCCCAGCTGAGTTAGCCAGGCTGAGCAGCAGAGCTCACCAGGCCAATCAAATTCAGATTTGGCCCATGGGGGGTAGGGGGGTGCAGGCTCAACACAGGCAAGATATTGACTGCAAAGAAGGACCCTTCACCAGGAAAATGCAAACTAGTCCTCCCCCTGGAAGCCACACACCCCAGTGTGCTCCCCTATAGGTTTCTGAGGCCCCCTAAGTCACCATCCCTCTGATGGAGTCTAAGGTCAGTGTCTGTCAGCAAGTGAGTATATGGGCAGGCCATTTCAGAGGATGTCTAGGTTTCCTGCAGTCTTCCATCCCACCTGAACAGTCTGACTCCCCACTGTTTTCACAGCCAGATGTTGTGGGGGTTCCTCTTCCCAGCATCAGTACTCTGGGCTGGGGAGCCTGGTGTGGGGGCTGGGGGTCCTCGCTCCTCTGGAGCAAACCTCTATGGCTGAAACATCCCTCCTGATTCTCAACCATCACACAGAGGTTTGGGGCCCAGTTCAATGACTCCACTCCTTCTACCAGTCTCATTGTGCCTTCTTTATATTTTTAATTATAGGACTTATGTTTGGCTAGAATTTAGATGGTTCTCCAAGTTGATTGTTCTATAATTTAATTGTAATTTTAATGTATTCACAGATGGACAAAGGCACAGTATTTATCTACTCTGCCATCTTGCCACAGTCTTGCTAGGTATAGTTCTCTATGTCCTTATGCCACAAAATAGAGACTGAATTTCATTGTTCAATGTTATATATGATTTTAGAATTTACATTTTTTTGCTTTGAGCTAAATTTTACTTAATCACATATAAAATATCTACATGTTTCACAGGCATATTTAGAGAAATATAGCATTAATCTCTGTCCCTTCCACCTTATATCGTCTCTCTTCCTATAGGTAATGATTTCAACTTTTTTTGTTTTATTTGTATTTGTTTGTTTATTCGTTATTTTTTAAATAAGAGCAAACCATATATTTATGATTTTATATAAAATGTAAATACATGTCCTTCATGTTTTATTTTCAATCTCCCTTTGGTGTATCTTTTAAATGGTTATCTCTCGCCTTTAGTCTTTCTTTTAGCTGTGGATAAATTCTGAAAAAAACAACAACAATTGTCCCTTAATTCTCAAGGCAAATGTATTAGTAGCTACTAACTATTGTAGGATAGTGCATGCTTTTCTGAAATAATGTATTTATCCAGTAAGACTGATTTATCCATCAGCAAGCAGCACGTCTTTTCATTCTGATGGGACTAGTCTTTGTTCACAGCAAAAATAAATCCAGTAGAAACATCTAGTACTTGTATCTGCATATTATTGAATATTAAGTAAGAGTTACTAGACTTAAAGGAAAAGCTACTCTATTTAAAGAAAGCTGCTAAATTGTTTTCTCTTCCATGCTATTCACTAGCCTATTTTTCTGCTATTAACTGAAAAAATGTACCATCTCCAGGATTCTGTGGGATGCTATTTTCTTAGTCCATGTTATCTTCATAACTTCCACTTTGATAATTTGCAAGAATTATTTTTTAGTTGGTTGCACGTAGGCAACTTTATTATTAGGTTTTTAGCAGACAGCAGATGTATTGTCTTGGGACCACAACAACTATTTGAGAATAAGATTGATAGGAGTTCCATTGATGTAGCATCAGCCTCTTTCTTGTAAGCCAATTCCCCTTCCTTGAGCAGGAAGAAGCAGGACAGTTGTGGAAGCTGAAGAGGGAAGGTGCTTTGCTTCTCTTGCATAGGATCAAAACAGATGGAGAGGTCATGGTGCTGTGCCAGGAGAACACGTGACCAAACATGACCCTCACATTTCAGTGGCTTTCAAATTCTTTTCACTATGACTCAAAAGTAGAAATTTTTAAGGAAAGATGATATAGGAGCATTTGTGACAACATGGATGGATCTTGAGAGTATAATGCTAAGTGAAATAAGTCAGACAGAAAAAGCAGAGAACCCTATGATTTCACTGATATGTGGTGTATAAACCAAAAACAACAAAAGAACAAGACAAACAAATGAGAAACAAAAACTCATAGACACAGACAGTAATTTAGTGGTTACCAGAGGGTAAGGGGGTGGGGGGTGGGTGATGAGGGTAAGGGGGATCAAATATATGGTGATGGAAGGAGAACTGACTCTGGGTGGTGAACACACAATGGGATTTATATATGATGTAATACAGAATTGTACACCTGAAATCTATGTAAATTTACTAACAATTGTCACCCCAATACATCTAATTAATTATTTAAAAAAACCTACATTTAAAAAAAAAGTAGAAATTTTTCTTTCATTTTAAAAAGTTGAGGAGAAATTTATTTAACATAAAACTAATCATTTTAAAGTGTCAAATTTAGTGGTATTTAGTACATGGATAATGTTGTACAACTACCACCTCTCTCTAGTTCCAACACATTTTCATCACTCCCAAGGACATTCTACCAACTCAGCAATCACTCACCATTCCCCATCACCCTTACACCCTAACAACAACTAATTGTACTTATCTCTATGCATTTACCTATTCTGGATATTCAATGTAAATGGAATAATACAATGTGTGAGGTTTGTGCCTGGCTTCTTTCACTTAGCATAATGTTTTCGAGGTTCATTTATGTTGTATCATGAGTCATTACTTCATTCCTTTTTATGGCTAAGTCTTGATTGTATTGGTATACACACCTTGTTTATCCATTGATGACTTTGGTTTGTTTCAATCCTTTTGGCTATTGTGAATAGCTCTGCTGTGAACATTTAGGGACAAGTATTTGTTTGAATACCTATTTTTGTTTTTCCTGAATGTATACCTAGGAGAAAGATTGATGGATCATATGATAATTCTATGTTTAACTTTTGGAGAAATTGTCAAAGTTTTCCACAGTAGCTGCACCATTTTACATTCCCATCAGCTATGTACACGGGTTCCAATTCCTTCACATCTTTGCAAACACTTATAATTTTCCATGTTTTTTAAAAAATATATAGCCATCTTAGTGGGTGTGAAAACAATACATTTAAAAAATTGTTTACATTTGAAATGGAACCTCTTATACACACACATAAAAAAATAATAACTGACATAAGAGCTTCACAAAATAGTGTTACATTCTGATATTTTCTATTCTATCCTAGTATAATCCATCTTATTTCATTTTTTTTAGGAATATGCTGATTACAACTCACTAAATTGATTTCATTATCCATTACAGGGTCGTGGTCTGTTATTGAAAATCATTACATTGTTGGATGCACACATTTTTCTAGGAGTTTTTTTTGTGTTTGCGTGAAAAATAGGAATACTTTCCTTTTGTGAGTACTAGAAGATATCACACTATACAGCAAATAAAATTCATAATTGTAATTTATATTACCAGCAAAGTATGCCCAATAACTCAATGTTATTGGAAGAGTCCTACTCCAAAGCTTAGGAAGCCAGGGTTAATTCTGACCCTGAAACTTTCTTTTCATCTTTGGATGAATAACTCCTCTGGGATTCATTTTCTGAAGTCAGTAAACAAATAAAACAATAAACAACACACTGGCTGGAGGCTTGTGATGAGGTTTGCATAATAACATAATGGATATGGCTATTGTTTGAAAGCAGTGAAATACTACAAACAGTGAATTGTTACTTAAGTGTTTCCACAGGAGCCTCCTTGCACAGCACTAGTCAATAACAGTCAAGAAATAGTAATAGCCACATTCATTGGTTGCTTACTGTAGAACCACGCCAGGTGTGGTTCTTAGCCCTTTGCCTGCGTTAACTCATTTAGTCTTCATAAGAGCCCTAGGAAGTACTGTTAATGTTAGCCCCTCTTTACAAATAAAAAAACCAAGGTACAAAGTAATTTGGCAACAAGTACCTTCAAAATTCTATCTCTAGTGAGTGGCAGAATTACATTTGGACCCACGAAGTCTAGTTCTTGTGCTTGAATGCTTAACCACTAATATTATACTCCCTATTTAATTAAGGCAGAAATTGGAAGTCTATACTAACTGTGTCTGACCATTAATAAAGTTTCCTGTAGTATTTAGTGTCTTTACAAACAAAATGTTTGAGAATAATCAGTGAAGAAAAAAATGTACTTTTTTGCACGTTTTTGTGGAAATAGGAATGTAATCAGCAAGTCACTGCAAAGAAGGATCAGATATCAGCTTTGAAGCTTAAAGATTCACAGAAGGTGTATGTGTATGTGCAGGAGTGTGTGTGTGTGTGTGTGTGTGTGTGTCTGTGTGTGTGTGTTTGTGTGCGTGCATGCCTGCATGCACATTCGCTCATGCAAGCTTCAAAAAACGATGACCGGCTGGCTAAAGATGTCATTGTTCAGGAAAGTAATGCAGAGATGAGACCAGTGGCTTAGCTGTTGGAGTGCCATGGCCTCTGAGTCCAGCCATACTGACCCCACACTGACATTAAACATCCCCGTGCCTGGGAATGCCGCTCCTGGCTTGGCATCCTGAGAGCCTGTCCAGCCTGCACGGCAGAGATAAGACGAACTCTAGCCTTTGATTCCGGACACCAGCTAAGGCTTCAATCAGCTCTAGAGACTGATTATTTTCAGCTGGAGTGACTAGAGACATGGGAGACTCTTGCTTTGATTTATTACTCATTTCAGTTTGGTTTACGAGTCTAGGTAAGTGACTGTAAATGCCCGAGGGAACTTTCTGAGAGGTGAGCCGCTAATCCTTGTCTTTCAAGCCAGAGGCAGAGTCTCACAAGGAGGTGCTATCTGTGTACAAAAGGTGTTCTTTCTCCTCTGTCCTCCCCATAGGAAGACTTCGCTGTTGGAGACCTTTCTTCTGAGCGCCGCTCTGGGATGCTGTCCAAACTCTGTTTCTAGTGAACTGTGCTGCCGAATTGAGTGAGAGCCAGGCTCCTCTTAGGAACTGGGTGAACTGGGCTAATCAGAAACAGATCCATCTCCTTTGTGAGCCTGTTCTCACCAAGGCCAGGAGGAAAGCCCTGACCTTGGGCTCCCACATGCTGTGTGGTGATGGTCAGATTTAGCTTGGCTTCGCCATCACCAGGTAAGACCTCCATGTCTGCAAAACCGAAAAAAAGATTGTGTTGGCTTACAAATTGCTGTCTTTGTAACGTGTTCCTGAATTAAGATGAACGGATGGCTTTTAAAGGTTTATCTTTTTTATTATTAATGCAGAATGACTTCCTGCTGACAAATTCAGATTTTTATGAGTGTTCTTTGCTGATGCAGCCCTAGTCTGCCATCCATGCGAAAGTATAGCACACATTCACTTTAGTGTATGGACCTTTGTGACCCAGCTGCTAGCGGGGTGTTCCTTGAGTACAAAGAGAGAATCCACTGCAGTCATTTGCTTCCATCCTGTGAATCTCTCTGCAGGTTTCAGAATACCTGGGTCTGAATAGAGAAGGTTCAGAATGCCATCTCTGGCTACAAAACTCTTTCACAGTGTGGGGAGAAAAGTTCCCAGTCTCACTTCACAGATACCCAGAATTCATAAAGTCTGAGGACTTTCTCTCATTCTGCTTTCAACTAAAAGCTCAAGCATAGAAGAACAAAGGCTCACAGAGAGAAAGATCAGGACCTGGCACTATGAGTCGATATGCGCCATGAATCCCTTGTGAAATTCCATTACTTAGCAAATCTTTTTTTATAGCTCATTTGGTCTGTTTTCTGTGCCCAATACTCACAGACTACGTTGCATAAATTCATAGATTGTTCAGATGAATGAAAAGTTCAAGTGTGTTGGCTTATGTAAATAATTCATTCTAGATGACTCCTTTTTTCAGTATTTCTTCCATTTCTTTTCCTCTCAAGCATATCTACTTCAGGAAGCATGGAGAGAAAAGAGCCTGGTGGAAAAAGTATATCAAGTGATAATGACATGCTCTGATGGAAAAAATTCTGGGGCAAGCAGATTTGGGGTTTTACTGTTAAGCTAACATGAGATTACCTACCCTAACAAGATTTAAGCATTTTGTTTTTCTAAATGCTCTTTGATTTGTGTTAAAACAGGGGAAAATATGACATCTAACCCCTTTTTCCTGAGAAAATAATCACCATCCTCCATGCTTTGCCAACAACAATCCTTCTTTTTTCCCATTTGTTATAGGAGCTCCTGTATCTGCAGTATGGGGAAAACACTACCCTAACTGGGGTAATTGTTTTTTGTTTTTTTGGTTTTTTTGCTTTTGGCACTATGAGTGTGAGATGTCTGCACATGTGAGTGTGTGGATATACATGTGTGTGGATATACATGTGTGTGGTGTGCATATGTGTATTAATTTAAGGTAAGGACATTTTAAGGTGTAAGAAACTACCACAACTTGTTTATAGGAAATGAGTTATTCATTTTCATTCCCAAGACTTTTTATAATTTTGTGTTTTTCATTTTGCACGAAAGTATTGACAACCTACTATTTTTTAAAATGTTTTCTAAATTTGTTCATAAGATGAGATCTATTTAGTAATTGCCATTAAACAGTTTTCTCTTAAATTAATCATTTGTTTGTAACTCTTTGAAGAGTAGATTTGCTTACTCGAGTTATGATTTTTCCAAAGGATACTCTTAGTTTATCTATTAAAAACAAATAGAAAAAAAATATGGAGAGAGAAGATGTGGGGGTAGGAGTGGGACAGAATATGAGAGAAGCCTGCCCTTTTAGCATATAGAATTTTGAAATAAAAGACTAAGAGAAAAAACACCCAAACTGTTGTTTGTTTTCTGCACTTGCTGATTGCCCTTTCTGGAATG
Organism: Rhinolophus hipposideros; assembly: GCF_964194185.1. Taxonomy (NCBI): domain Eukaryota; kingdom Metazoa; phylum Chordata; class Mammalia; order Chiroptera; family Rhinolophidae; genus Rhinolophus; species Rhinolophus hipposideros. Next base: position 48,627,235 of record NC_138063.1, read on the forward strand.
GTATGGAACATTTTCACACTATCATAGGAAAGAGCACACTCCAAGGTGGATTCTGATTTCTGTGGCTGAAATCTGTATCTTCTATTCCAGAAGCAGAAACACACATGAGGTCCGATGTCCTTTTGGCTGAAAACTGAATCGAATAAAAAAATACGTAACTTTTGTGCATAGAAATAAACACATCCACATAAGCAGATGAATACAAGTAAAATGGAGGAAATCTGAGTAAGAGGAGAGGATTGTATCAGTGTCAGTTTCCTGGTTGTGATATCGTACTATAGGTTTAACATTGCAGAAATTGGTTAGTAAAGATCCCATGAGCTCTCTGTATTATTTCTTATAATGCATGTCAATCTATAATTATCTCAAAATAAAAAGTTTAATTTTTAAAAACTTAGAAAAGTAACAAGAGAAAAAAACTATATATTACTTTAAAAATAAAAAGATATTTGACATTTGTATTTTGAAAATAGTTCAATTAAAAGCCTTTAAAAGATCAAGTGGACTTTTTTGCTAATGTTTTACAAATCATTGGTATGTTATCATAGCACCTAAAAAAGGAAAGAAAACAGACACCGTATACTTCAATTTATAAGTTCAGAAGCTATTTTTGGTATATTAAACAAGCTAAATTATTGTAAAAAATATGGAGATAAAATTTTAACTGGCTGCTTTCAGTATTACTGCATTATTTTTACATGGTTCATTTTGTGAAAATTCATTAATCAGAGTACTTACAATTTGTACATTATTCTTCTGTATCTATGCTATATTTTAGTAAAAAGTTTAGTTTAAAAAATCAATAAAGTAGAAAAAAAAATTTAACTGGCAATTTATGTTGAAGGTGAATTTTACCCTGATTGGCAATACGTAGGTAGAACTGAATCATTTGTAAACTTTATTTGAAAAAAATGGTAGAATTAGATAAATTAGCCTTAATGGCTGTAAAAAATAAACTTTGCCAATACAAAGAACAAAGTATGTTTGCTTTTCAGGGATGAGAAATAAAGAGCTCTAAGAATAACTGTTAATGCTTCCGAATGGAATGTGGGTGTTAACTGAAAAGATAATTGTTACACATGTAACTGGCCTTGTGTGCTCCTGCAATGCTTGAAGAGGTTGAAAAAAGCAGAGCCTCTTTCTATTGTTCTATCTATCTGTCTATCAGAAAATGTTTATTGCCTAATTCTGATGATACTTTTAAACTTTTTACTTTGAGATAATTGAATATTATATATATACACACAGAGACATGTATAAAAAACTTCATCTTGTGTAATAATATGTGCACACATACATATTATCTGCATCTTATGTAACAATAATATTTACATCTAGGTGCATATTCATATATATGTTCTATATCTTATGTAATATGTAATAACATTATATTATATTATTATAGAAGATGCAGTTGAATGAAATAATACAGTGAGATGCCATGTGCCTGTCAGTCTTCCTAGTGGTAGCGCCTTGGATAATGTTGTACAGTATCATAACCAGGAAGTTGATATTGGTAAAATCCACCAACCTTATTCAGGACAAATGATGCTTTTTGATAGTTTTAAAGATATTGACACGGGGTTTTGAAAATTAATTTGGGGAACGTAATCAATCATGTTGTAAAGATTTTGTAGGATAGCCAATGGACACGTGTGCCATTTGGGAGACCACCTCAGGGAAGATGTAGATGCCTGATCACTGCACTGTACACCTGAAGCTGAACAATAATGAATGCCAACTATAATTTTATATATATATATGTATATATATATGTATGTATATACTTACAAGAAGCGGAGAGCAGCATTAGGAACAGAGACAGTGGAAATGTAATGGCTCTGTGCGATGTCAGAGGGATAGTGGATGCGGGGGGTTGTCACTGTGTGAGGGATATAAATGATAAATGTCTAAGTATTACTTTGTCTTGTGTACCTGAAACTAATAAAAAATATATATATTAAAGATATTGAAACAACAGCTATTAACTACAAGCATACTTTCCAAAAAACATATCCTATCTCCTACAGATAACTGTTTCTAAAATTTACTTCTAATTTTACAGACTCAAAAAATTTTTCTTCCCTTATTCCTTCCCTTCCTACTTTTTGCTGTTTCTCCTTTTTTCTTTTTAAAAAATGATCACAAGCCATTATGATAGAAACAAATTGCTTTAGATATTCTCTGACATACATTTACATTATTATAAAGCTTAGAGACAGATTATTTGTAGCAACATTTCAGAGACCATACTTCATAGAAATAAAATAATTAAATCCCCTGTGGAAGGTATTTTGCTACCTAACCTAACAGCCTGTCAAAGCCTTTGAGATTTGTTAAATCCTTACTACAACACAACAAAGTTATACAGACAACCTGAACTGGAGATTTGGTTTTGACATGTTATTTTGTAAGGCTTCGAGAGAGTGATGATGTTGGGGAAAAAGAAAAAAAAGAGAGATTTCCCTTTAAAATATCTTCCTTAAGAAAATGGCTTGGAGCAGGAGATTGGGTCTCCTTTTCATCCAATTCAGATTAGACTCTAAGAAGCAGTTCAAAGTCATGGCAGCTGTCCACATGACAGAATGGTTTCTCAATAAGAAAGAACTTGGTACTTGACAGTGTTGAGTAGCAAGAACGCTTATAAGAGGGAAGGTGACAAGGCTAGAGAGGTAAGAAACAGCCCATTTTATTTGAGTGAAGTGATCAACCTTAAAGGGTTTTAAGCAGCAGATGATGAAGTGATCTGAATTATAGTTATAATAGAGTGAAGGGGCAGGAGAATAAGCAGGGAGTTCATTTTGAAAGTGATTGCACTGGTCCAGGTGATAGATGGTGGCTGGGTTGAAGTGATACCAGTGGAGACGGGGGGCAGGGGGGGAAGTGGACAAACTTGGGATAAATTTTGATGGTTAAATCTATTAGATTTGTTGATAGATTGATATAAGGAGATGCAGAAAAATATCTCTGGATTTCTGCTGTGAATGACCAGTTAGATTTAGGTGCCATTTAATGAGATAGAAAAAAAAAGGGTGGCATTTATAGAAAAGAAGACAAAAGGAGGGACTAATTTTGCTTGGAAAAATAAGAGTTCAGCTTTGAACACGTTGAGTTTGAGATGCCCATGAGACATCCTAGTGGAGATGTCAAGTACTCAATTGAAAGAGAAGTGAGAAGAGAAGTCTGGGTAGAAGAGGACACCAAAGACTTTCTGAAGATTCTGAACAAACAATCTAGAAAGGACTTACATTCAAAGTGCCCCTTTAGCCAAATGAAGTTCACTGGTAGCTTAGCACAGGCAATTTTGTTAGTTTGGTGGAAGAGAAGTCAGATTAAAGTAGTTTGCAGAGTAAATTTGAAACAAGGGAGTAAAGAAAGTGTCTACTACCTATGGAGGAAAATAAGCAAATGGAAAAATAGATAAATGGTGGAAGAAATAGTTTCAAGTAGAGACTTAAACAAACAAACAAAAAAAGATAAGCGATACTAGAGCAATCGTTTTTAACCTTAAATGTACATCAGAACCACCTTTGGAGAAGTTTAAAATTGTGATGCCCAGGCCTCTTTCTATTATAATTAAGTCAGAACCTTTGTAAGGTGGAGCCGAGGCATCTTTATTTTTAAAAACTATGCAGGTAAGTCCAGTATGCAGGCAAGTTAGAAAAACACTGAATATGCTTTTAAATCACCTAAGGAGATGGTTAAAATGCAGATTCTGATTCAGAGACCCGGAGAGGAGCCCAAGGTTCTGAATTTCTAACAGGTTTCCTGGTGCTGCTGTTGCTGCTTCTTTGTGGAGATACTGTACAACTGAATGGGAATGGTCCAGAAGAGGAAGAGGTTAAAGATGTAGGAGAGTGCCTAACCCAAGAGAAGGGATGGAATACCAAGCACCTCAGGGGGATTGGCCTTGGTTAGGAAGAGGGAATTGTAACTGGACAAGAGAAAGAGGACATAGTTGGGTTTATATATTTGGTGGTCGGGAAAATTAAGGAGTTATGGCCCAGGGGTTTTGACTGTAATAGTTTCCTTGCACACATTTTTTTTCTCCCTGCACTCTGCCACCTCAGACCAATCTCCTTCACTGGGACCTCACCCACTTTTTATGTAGGTTAAAGATGTAGTACCTGAGGTTTGGCAGGAACCCTAGTAGGTAATTTAGCCCTTATATGTCTCACATTACAGATGAGGCCCAGAAGGTCATCTTGTCACATGAGAGCAGAAAGATATTGCTTATAAGGTTGGTGACTCTGAGTAACTCTGAGTAACTTCTCTTTGTTCCTCCTTTGAAAGGTCAGAACTAGCCTGAGTTGCTATGGTGAATAGATGAGGGTTATGTCGGCTTGACCATCAGGGTTGGGATGGTAAAAGGAGGCTGGGCAAGGGAGTTAGGCCCCAATGGCTGGTTATCAGGAGGAGTACTCCAAGTCATCGAGCCCTAAGGAGCTACTCATGTCACAGTATGTGGAGGCTGAATGGCCAAATCTGAGTAAAAGTACATGGCTGTGTACACCCAGAATAGGAACTGAAACACGTAAAAGATGAGGGAAAGCCTGCAGAGAATATGATGAATGACCAACCACTTCTCTTTGCTAAAGACTTGAGGAATATCTTTTTTTCTATTTCTGATATTTCTTGGGGGAAACAACTAGGCAGTTTGTCAGTGTCCAATCTACTATAAGACAATATTACTATTTACTGAGCATCTACTTACGACATGTCAGCCATTTAATGTGGCTTATCTCAATTTATCTTTACAACAACCTATGTGGTAGGTACTATTATTATTTCCATTTCACAGATGAGTAAACTGAGGCTTACAGAAGTTAAGGAACTCGCCTCAAGTCACATTCTTTCAAGCAATAAACTAGCATTTAAAGTCAAACAGTCTGACTTAGACTTCATGCTCCTTACTACTATGGTATATTGCTCTCTCTATATGTCAACTAATGAGGCAGGTACTGCTCGGTGACAATTCTTCTTGGGTCTGTAGTATTTCTGTGTGTCTTTCTAGCAGGGGCACTAACTGCCTTTGTTCCAGACTATGTTTTTAAGGATGTTAGTAGAGCAGTGTTGTAAGGTAAATATACTGCCTCTCTCCAGAGCAAAGAGCAGGCTTGTTTAGTGACTAGGATAAAAGATTGGGGTTCCCTATATTCAAAGTTCCACTACTATATCTCAACCTGCTGCATCTACAGGTATCATCTGGCTCTGTTTGCACTGCCCTGTGGGAACTAAGGATGAAGAACCCAAGAAAATGCTGATACTCCAACTGATGTATTGCTGTGAAAAATAAACTGTCTTTTGTCTCTGACAGAGGAGTCTCATATTTTCTATCAACATCCATGAAACTGTGGCAGACTAACCTAACTCGAAAGTAGGGCAAAGTTCTTGATAGGTACTACGACCTCCATGATATGGACGGGTAAACTTAGGTTCAGGGAAGCCACATACAGCCTGTAAAAGGCAAAGGTGGGTTTAAACTCATGCCTGCCTCAATCTAAAGCATGTGCTTGTACCAACTATTTTATGATAGTAGAAAGGGGCCAGATTAGAAGGAAAATAGTTGACGGGCTCTATAAAGATGGTCTTACAGCTCCCACAGAAAAGCAAAGAAATGTTTAATGCAAATTAGTGAATTCCCTGGGCTTATTGCCCAAACCACTTGTCTAACCAGCTGTTTTCTTTTGGATTGTTTTAATGGACACTGAGGTGCCCCACCCGGATCTTACCTTCATCACTGAGATACTCATTTCCCAACTGCTGGCAGGATTAGCAGCTAAAGGCCCTCATCTGAGACTCTCTCCATAAATGGTCAGGCTGAAGATCACTGCCTTCCCGCAAGACACCCCCCTTCTATGGGTCGGGCTGGGCAGAGTGGAGGGCAAGGGTGGGGCCATAGAATGTTCTGGTGCCTTTGCTTCAAGGCAGGACAGCTCTCATCGTAGCCCCAGAGCTTCCTGTAGGAGGTGAATCAATTTCTGCCTTTTGTACAATAACATCACACTTTAACTCTTTCCTCTGCCTAAACCTTCCTTCAATCCCCACACTGTTGATCTTCAGGACGCTTCTCTGTAGATTTTTAGCACACAATCAGCGCATACATTGTAGAGAGCCTTTCCTGAGAACAGACCTAAAGCAGACCACTTATAAGTCAAGACATGAAAAAAAAGATCATACGGAAAATGTGCTTCCAAAGGTTTTGTGTGCTTCATGTTTCAATTTTTGATATCTGTAAGTTTAGGTAAGTCAGTTAAAATATCCCATACGTTCATCAAAATAATATAGTTAATCCAAATTTTGATAATTACATTAAAGATAAGAAATTGTACTTATTAAGCATTACAGCTGTGATGATTTTGTTGTATGCTCACTGAATTGTTTTTTCTGATACATTATTCTACCAATAAATAAAGCAATAGAAAAATCATTAGCTTATCCGATAATGCCCTGATGGAAATTTTAGTGTAATTGGATTTCTGCTTTCCCTTGAGACACAAACACTGTGAATGTTTCATAGGTTATGTAAATGGAACAGTGGGAACCATTTGCAAGTCACACCATTTAATGTGTCCAGGAAAAATATATTATCCTCCCCATAGAGTGTGGCAAAAAGATGATATGCCTTGTTGGAATGGAAAACTTAGGGTTTTGTGCAACCTCTCAAGAATAGACTTGGAGGGGAAAGTGACAATGAATGTACTGAACCAAGCTCCTTGTTTCTGACTTGAGAATAATAAGCCAGTGAAAACAAGGCCAGTGAGAATGACAGCCAGGTAGGGAAGCAGCAGGCCCATGTCATGCCATTAAGGGTATGGAGTCCAACCTTTTGTCTAATGATGTCATGAACCTCATTCCATCTTCTCAAGGTTGTGCAAACACCACATCTACATTCATATCTGACTCTGATGGTGAAAGCTCTGGCATGGTTGTTGGTTGTTTCTGATTCCAAAACGAAGTGTTTCAAGAAGAATGCCTCCCTCCTATTCTGCCAAATAAGTTTTGTCCAATTTGATAAGCAAATCAGGTTTTCATCCTGTTGAGAGAGGCTTAATTTTCAAAATATGTTGAAGGGAAAACTATTTCTTAATTGCATAAATGGAAAATCCACACTAAACTGAAATATTTTAAAGCTACATTTTATAAAAGTTTTACATGAAAGGTTCATGTTGCTCATAAACACATTGTGTTTACAAGTTTCATCTGTGTAATGCAACCAGTTGAACCAGTTATTTTTTATCAAAGAATGTCATACAAAGTCTAATATTTAACTCAGTCATGTAAACAAACAAGGCTGCAGAGTGCTTCAGAGTGTGTGAAAAATTTAACATGCTTAGAACAGATTGCCTACAAAAGACAACAACCTTTAAATTAAATTGAAGTCCCAGAGGTAATAAATACTGTTAATACAAATATAAAGGAGTGTTTGGTTTAAAACCTTGCATAGCTTATTAAAGTTACGTACAGAGTTGCAGTGGTCTCTAAACAACTAATAATATGTTGCTTCATATTCCTGGTATCTTACCTTCCTGTCACTGGACCAAAAGTGAGATAACAGATTGAACAAGTTTGTATGGAGGAACAGCAGAAGTATCATCCACAGAGATGCTTAAGGTGACACAAAAAAGAAATTTTGGGAACACATTCTTAGGGAATCATCTTCTCTAATGAAATAAAAAGCTTCAATATTTTTGAAATTAGAGATACACAAAGCTCTTTATTGTTACTAAATTCATCATCATTGCTTAACAATTTTCTAGCAGAGGGAGCAGAGGCAAAAGTTTAGCCAACTGAAATTCAGGTACTAATGCAAAAAGCAGCTATGTTGAAATCAGCATTCTAACTCAGAGGTAAAGTCTACTGTGTGTGTGTGTGAGTGTGTGTGAGTGTGTGTGTGTGTGTGTGTGCTTTAATGATCAAGGACACTTAATAAAAACCTAAGATTCCAATGTTCTCCTAAGGAAGGAAATGTACATGAAATGCCACATATGATGCCAGAACATGAAGAGGCCTCAATACATGTCAGCCTGCAATTAAAGATAGATGGAAATACGGCCTATCTGTCTGGATGCCTAGGATGGATTGATTACTGTCAGGCTTGGACTGCAGCTATAGAAAATTCTGAGCAGATTTCTTTGATACTTGATTGCTCTTGAAGTCAATCCAGACAGATTCTTCAGACGCTTGTTACAGTAATATTCTTTCTGGCTGTTCTGGGCTGTGCTCAGGGATCACTTGGGAGTCTCGGAAGCTGGGAAGAATCTCCCTAAAGCAAAAAGATTAAAAATAATGTAGGGCAACATGGAGAAAGGACATGAGCTTCTTTCCTGTGGATGAAATAAGAGAGTTATGACTAATGCTAGGTTTACTCATCCTTGGCTGAGAGCATAGTGTTTATTCAAAGTTGAGTGTAGAGTGAAAGAGGGTATAGATATATGTAAAAGGTAAGGGAAACTTTTCTTGAAAGAGATTGACTTTTCATTTCAAATTCGTTATTAGATGTATAATTACACAAGAATACACAGAACTTTCTGGCTCAAATAGGAAATGGAATCAGAATATTTCTATCCTAGCAAAGTTATTTTCCTTATTACTTTCATTGCTTGGATTATGAATTTCAGTAGATGCAAAAGGCATTACTAAATCTAGCTGTCAATCAAAAGGAATGCTTATCTAGAGTCCACAAAAGTCATATAATTCTAGAATTCAATTTATTCTGCTCTTAATTTTGCCAATGAGTAAACTGTGAACCATCGAGAAGGAGTTGATGTGAATAGGAAAAGCATCTAAAACTATTAAGTGGAACAGATTAAATTAAATCTTGCCTCATCTGACTTCCAGTTCAATGCTTTTCCTTTATCAGATCTTACCATTCAGAAAATCTTTAGCTTACTAAACTCCTTCATTTTGCGAAGATAATTTGTCATGGGAAATGGCTGCTATATGGAGTAGGACAGTTCATTTTATTTGAGGGTCAGAAATTGGTTTTCTTTAGACACAGAAAACTCATCCAAAGCAAAGCGACTTAAAAGTACTTCTTGGGGCCGGGCAGGTGGCTCAGGTGGTTAGAGCTCCGAAGGTCGCCGGTTCGATTCCCACATGGGCCAGTTGGGCTCTCAATCACAAGGTTGCCAGTTCAATTCCTCGAGTCCCGCAAGGGATGGTGGGCAGCGCCCCCTGCAACTAAGATTGAACACGGCACCTTGAGTTGAGTGGCTGCTGAGCTCCCGATGGCTCAGTTGTTTGGAGTGCGTCCTCTCAACCACAAGGTTGCCAGTTCGACTCCCGCAAGGGATGGTGGGCTGTGCCCCCTGCAACTAGCAACAGCAACTGGACCTGGAACTGAGCTGCGCCCTCCACAACTAAGACTGAAAGGACAGCAACTTGAAGCTGAATGGCACCCACCACAACAAAGATTGAAAGGACAACAGCTTGACTTGGAAAAAAGGCCTGGAAGTACACACTGTTCCCCAATATAGAACTGTTAAAAAAAAAAAAAAAGTACTTCTTGATCAGTTAAGTCTAAATGCTCCCATCAACACCACCTACCAGATTCCCATGAAGACACTGAATGCAATGCCAGTCTATGATTCAACCACATTTGCTATCTCTGGTAGGAAGAAAGAAACAGGTTTCACAATAGATTGAGAAAAGAGATGAAAGTCACCTTTCCCTTAATCCACAAGAAGAGTGAATTATTGATATTGCAGGATATCGTTGTGGTCCTATCTGGCAAGAGTGAAAGAAAAAACTGTATCTCATTGGTTTTTTTCTGCCTACACAATTAGAGCAGTGGAACGTGCTCTAACCTGCTTCACAAAAAGACAGCTTTTCAAATCTTCTCATGTGATTTAGTCTTATCTTATTTGAGATCTTTATTGTTTCTGAATGATGAACACTGAAGGAAAGGCCCAACGGAAGTGGAAGAGCTAGGCTCATTTCTGTAACCCAGGATAGTCTTTTCCAAAGTTAAGTATTAGAATGTGTCATAAAAAATATCAAAAGCTGGTGAAGAAAAATTCTGAAGAATTCTTCAAATCTGATTCATGACCATCTTAACTGTCTTATTTTGCACATACTGAAGTTCACACTCTTTCTCTTCCATGTTGTCCTATATTGTTTTTAATATTTTTGATTTAGAGAGAATCTACCCAGCTTCTAAGATTCTCAAATGATCCTTGAGCACAGCCCAGAACAGCCAGAAAGAATGTTGCTTCTGAAGTACCTGCCGGTAAGGGGTATTGACTCCATGAGCAAACAGGTAGCAAAGAACTCTGCTTAGAATTTTCTTTAGCTTCAGTTCAATCTTGACTGTAATCAACCCATCCTAAGATTCCAGACAGACTGGCAATATCTCCATCTATCTGTAGTTATACACTGATACATATTGAGTGAGACCTCTTCTGTTCTGACCATTATATCACACATAACAACATAGTGAGTTAGGCAATATTGTTACCTTTATTTTTTAGAAAGTTTAGGTAACTTGCCCAAGACCACTGGAACCTATGCCTCTGATTACAGATGCTGCACGCTTAACTACTTGACACCTGGTTATTTGTACAGAGGATTGACTGATTAAGAGTATTTCAACTCTTTTACATTTAAAGGAGGCTTTGAATCCTCTTCTGACATGCTTGTTTCATACAGATTCCAGACAAAGTCACAAAAAGCCCAATGTGAAACTCGAGCTGAGCAAAAAAAGAGCAAAGGAAGTAGAAGATTTGATTCCACAAAGATGTCTGATCATCATTCCAACCACACATTCTGGCTTTTGCTTTAAAAGGTATTTTCTTTTTTTTTTTTCCTAAATCTGCAAGTTATTTGGTTGATTGGTGACAAAACTTTTTTTTTTTTTTTTAAGTCTTCATGATGGGAAAACTTTTTTAAAAAATGTATTCCAGACTAAGAAAGGCAAATGTTCCACGTCCTGTTTAGTCTCCAGCATACTTGTTTGCAAAACAAGCTTCAGTGTGCACATTCCTAATTTGAGCAACCAGTTGATTGTCTTAGAAAACATTCCAAATCGAGCTGCCCCAGCTTCTTGTTTATAATTCTGCAATAATCCTGTTTGTAGATCACAACTTGCTGGAGGACATGATGTCAGGCATGGATGAAGAGCAAGAAAGCTTGAAAATCAAGAAACCTCGATTTTCTTTCTCTTAAAGTGTTTCTGAGAGATGAAAAGTAAGAAGAGAAAATAACATTTACTATTATCTCATTTAATTTTTTCAACAATCTTAAGGGTATTATTATCTCCATTCCCCAAGAATGAAAATGCTCAGAGGCTCGGAGGAAATGACTCTCTTGCCCGCGTCACCTGTGTTTCTGAGGCTCAGGCTGGGACTTGGTGCTGATTCACATCCAGGGCTCACTCTCCTACACTGCGGAGACGCAGGAGAATAAAATGTGCTTTAACATTCACGTTTGTTGGACACCTTAAAATATCCTTATAAATTATTCTTTAAATTATTTTGTCATAATAATTCTACTGATTTCCATTGAAAGCAAAAACTTTAATACCTGTATTATATAGCTGGATCACAGGTAATCTACCCTTTTTCACTTAGTCCTTGATAAAAGCAAAATTATAAATCTTGATTATGTGGGAGAGTGTTGGTGCCTTGTAAATTTGCTTTAAACTAGGATCTTTTTTCTTTTTCAAATAAAATTTATTTTTTAGAGCAATTTTAGGTTCATAGAAAAATTGAGCAACAGGTACAGACAGTTCCCATATTCCCCCTCCATCCACACACACACACAGCTCTCCCATTATCAACACCAGAGTGGTTCATTTGTTACAATAAACCAGCTTTGACATCATGATCAGCCAAAGTCTGTAGTTTACATTAGGGGTCACTCTTGGTCTTGTACATTCTGTGGGTTTGGACAAATGTATAATGACATGTATCTACAATTATAATATCCTATAGAGCATTTTCACTACCCTAAAAATCCTCTGTGCGCTGCCTGTTCATTCCCCCTTACCCCTATCCCACCTTGTTCCTGGCAACCACTGATCTTTTTACTATCTCCATACTTTTGCCTTTTCAGAATGTCACACTGTTAGAATCATACAATTAATAGCATTCAAATTGGTTTCATTCACTAGTAATATTCATTTAAAGTTCCTCCATGGCTTTTCATGGAGCTTGACAGATCATTTCTTTTTAGCTGAATAATATTCTGTTGCCTGGATGTTCCACAGGTTATTTACCTACTTACGTACTAACGGACATCTTGGTTGCTTGCCAATTTTGGCAATCACAAATGAATTGCTATAAACATCCACGTGCAGGTTTTTGTGTGAACATAATTTTGCAACTCATTTGGGTTAGTATCAAAGAGCACGATAGCTGGATCAGGGAGTAAGGATATGCTTAGTTGTGTAAGAACCCATCTAACTGTCTTCCAAATTGGCTGCACCATTTTACATCCCCACCAGCAATGAATGAAAATTCCTATTGCTCCACATCCTTGTCAGCATTTGGTGGTATCAGTGTTCTGGATGTTGGCCATTCTAATAGGCATGTAGTTGTGTCTCATAGTTATTTTAATTTGCATTTCTCTGAGGGCATATGATGTGGGACATCTTTTCATATGTTTATTTATCAACTATATACCTTCTTTGGTTTTGTGTCTAGTCAGGTCTTTTGCCCATTTTCCGGTCGGGTCATTTTCTTATTGTTAAGTCTTTGTATATTTTGCATAAAAATTCGTTATCAGATGTGTCTTTTGCAAATATTTTCTTGCAGTCTGTGGCTTGTCTTCTCATTTTCCTGACAGCATCCTTCACAGAGCAGAAATTTTAAATTTTAATGAAGTCTGCCTTATCAATTATTTCTTTCATGAATTGTGCCTTTGGTGTGGTACCTAAAAAGGTTAGGATTTTTTTTTAAATAACAAAGTATGTATTTGTGATAGTCAAAATTTATTCATGCAGCAGCCCATAAAATGATGAGATTCAGAAACCATAATTTGAAAAATGTTTTCAGGCCTTTATAATAAACTGGTTTTAATTTGGATAAGACTTATTAAATATGAATTGATGGAAAGTGCGTATTTATAACCCCTCTTTTGTGAGTCAGAAAATTGGCAGCAATGCCTCCTAATTCATTACGTTTTCTGAGTCAGAAGGTAAAGGTGCCTTGAATTACCTAGAATATAATCATACCAACATGTGAAGTCAATCTTCGTACTTCATTTACTAAGCCAACCTGGCAGCAGCAGGCAAGCCAGACAACAAGCTTGTCTAAATGTTTGACAGATTTGGAACTTTTCTTGCCATGGACATTTAAACATATAATAGGCTCATTGCTCTAGTATCTGTCACAAAGAGAGATCCTTCACTTGACTTCCAAGCAAAGGCTGCAGAGAATGAGTCATACTCAGGGAAAGCATGCCACAGAAAGATTTTCCACAGCACAGTCCTCTGAAGCAGAAAAAGCTGTGCCTGTCCCAGGGACCTGTCTATAAAGTTTTACTTCATCTTCCCTCCACTATCCACTCTCACTGTTCTAGACAATACCTCATAAGTTAAGGACAGAGTCTTTAGGAAACGACTACAAAATAGTGCCAACAAACTCAATCCTTAAGGATATGAAATAGTAATGTGACAGGAATGTCCATAATAAGAAACAATTTAATGTTCCTTGCATTACATAAGATAGACTTAAAAACAAACAAACAAACAAACAAAACTCTGAGTTCCAGGCCTCCTCTCCCCACCCCCACGTTACATTAGAAAATGCCCTGAATTCTTTCCCATCAACTCAATCATGGATCATGGGTGAGATATATTTTTAAGGCAAATTGCAGTTTAGTTGGCCAAACTGCTTCAGAAGGAAAAAACGGTGATTTGAAAAGAGTTCTGGATAGATAACACTAAGCAGTTATTTCTCACTCGCCAAACCAATGCAACTGCAAACAAGTCAATATGTATACCCAAAGGAAGATATTGCCTTGCCTAAGGGAGAGACAAGTTTTCCTTCTTCAGAATTAAAATTTTCCTGTGGGATTAAATCATTGATTGAAAGCTGGGGAGATTCAGAAAGTCAGAATTTCACTTAAGATTCTTTTGACTGCGAATGTGACTTAAAATGGCTTAAATGATAAGGAAACGTGTTTACTGAACTGGAAGTCAAAGGTGGGATGGCTTCAAGGTTGCTTTATGCAGGGGCTGTGTCTTTTTAGCTGTTCCTTCTTTCTGGTTGCCCTCAGCTGGCTTTAGTCATTGGGAGTAGAAATGGTTGTAACCGTCCCAGGCTTCATATCCATATATCCTACAATATTCTCAGGAAGAGGTTTCTGGAACCTCAAGTGCCAATTAGATAACACACAGTGGAACTCTCCTTCACTTAATGGCTTCAGCCTGAATTCCCTGAACTAAGTTTTGTGAAAAGAAGCCTGAGATGACCGTGACTGAGTGAAAATAATCAGGGTCCCACCTCTAGCATGGAGGCTGGGGTCACCTTCCCCTCAACCCACGTCCTCCACGATAGTAAGGGATGGGAAGAATGTGGGAGAGACAGTCTCAATGCTCACGTATGTTCAAGAAATTTTAAAGTTTCACATATCACAACAAATATCCAAGAACATTACGTATATTTTTTGGATGCGAAATGTCTTTCAGAGAAACTGACTTCAGGGAAAGCAAAGCCAGCATTGTTAGCAGCTTTAGGCTTTAAGCATAATTAAGAATGTGTGCATTCTGCTTCTCCTGTGCTATGCTTTTATTCTTGTGCTGTAGCAACCTCCTTTCCTGCCCTCTGGGCCACTCCGTGAGTGCACTGAAAAGCCTCTGGGCCTTTGCACCCTCCCTCCCACTGCAGCCACTGCTGACCTGTTCCACACGGGCATTGCCCAGCTTAGAGCGGGTGCAACCTGCCAGCTCTTTGCTGAAGGCCCACCGTCTATCCCTTTTGCTTTCCACCTTGAGGTTTCTCTACCAACGCCTATGGGAACATGCTGGGCAGTGTAGGGGAGTCAACACCCACAGGGCTACTTTTGAACACTGAGGGATGGGAACTGAGCCACCGCTTCCTCCTTTGTCCTTGGCAGATAGTTCACAACACATTTCATGAGACTCCTCAGAGAGTCCTAAGGGTTAAGCCGTACAGGCATCTTGTATGGTTTCCCCTCCTTCCCACTTTCACTCTCTTGCCCCTCATTTCTGTTCCCTGAGGTCACTACAATTCAGTAGCAAATAGTAATAATAATAGTAATAATGATAATAATAATCCATATAAACATATTCTTATACAGCTAGAAAAGCTATTCATTACGTTATCCTCCAGTAAGCTTGCCTGCATTTTTGGTTAACTCTAGTACCAATTAGAGTACCATTTTGTTTAACTCTAGTATTTAATTGTTAAGTTTAGTGATTTTATTTACAATGTTTATAAAAATAGATGATACAATAGGTTTCTTATAATGGAATAGACTATTTCCTGAACACTTTTGAAATCTAGCAGAAAGTGTTAGCAAAGTTTGAGCTGTTGCAATTACCGGTCCAAAAAAGACCCATTCAGTTTCATCTGTGTGGGAAAAATTGTGAGCAAAATTTCTCTTTATTTATAATTCATTTGTTATGCCTTGGGGACCTTTGAAGCTGCTCATTTGTTTTCAAAGCCTTTCTCAAGTTTAAAATTCTGAGTGAGGAAAGAAATCATTGCAGGCACATGGAAAAGCTCCTTATCTTGAGTGGTCATTAATGGAATGAAAAGAACGGCTAAAGTGTACTTTACTAGAAAAAACAGTCATGAGCCACCGTGGTGTCAAACTTCGGAACCTTGTCAGACTTTGGTATTTCTCACTCTTTTTTTTTTTTTCATGATGTATAATTTTATTAAAGAATTGGGAACAATATTCCAATGGATCCGCAATACTTGTTTTGCCCTTCAGAAATGATTCAGATATATATAAAAAGGTAAGTATTTCTCACTCTTGAGTCTTAGGAAATGTGAGTTAGTGAATACCCCAAAGGAAGTAATGATTCGGTGTTGCTATTTCCATCATTCCAAACAGAAAACTACTAACACGTAGGGTTTCATTAGATACTTTTTTCCTGTTTGATAAGTTACCAGTTGGCATGAAAGAATATGCAGGAGTGTCTCCTTAGCACAAGATCTTCTAGCAGTGATGGGGAAGGGCCTTTAACACAGAAGGTAGTACTCATCTCAGAAGCAACTCTAGCAGACTTGGTGGATAGTCTTATTCTTGGTAATAACAACTGGTAACAAGGATTACTAGTTGCTCTGTCCTCTCAAATTAGGTTCTTTTTACTGGTTACATAACTAGTACTGAGTCGGAACTCCAATTTAGGGTATAACCTACAACTGTAGAAAATTAATCCTTAGAACTGGATAGGAAGAAATTCTAAGGACCAATTTCTTATAAACTAAAAAGAGAAACAATTTTGGTATGACAAAACAAAATAGTATGTAATACATTCTTTACAACTTTAAATGTCAAAGAACAACAAAATGTGGAATCAATGGGAAAAACAAAATGAAACCTCACTATGTGCTGTCTATTAATTTTTTAATCCTACCATCAGGCTACTTTACTTTGGCTTCTCCCAGCTGCACGGTCTCTTCCCCATCTCCCTTCTCTAGTGGATTTGTGGGGAAAAGCCAAAATCCACTGAAAATTTTGTAATTCCAGGATAATACAAAGATCATCTACTCATATAATCTATTAACATCCACATGATGAAAAGTATCTCTAATCTACTTTTGTTTTGACACTGTAATATTGCCCTTCTCTTTCTGAAATAATCACAGCAGCCATTCTTTTTCAAGCCTCCTCTCTTCCCTGAATCACATTTACTACATTTATGTTCCCTTTCCTGAGCCAGTACCTCTGCTGCCAATCCCCAGGCAGCCTGGGTTCCACACCATTGCAAGTTACTAAAGCTCTCTAGGCCTTAGTTCCCTCATCTATGAAATGGAGATAATAACAATAACAATAATAGCTGCTTCACAGGTTATTAGGATTAACAGATATATAATTGCTCCCATTTACTGAACATCTACTATGTCAGGCATAATCCTAAATGCTTAACCTAGATTACCTAGTTTATTCTTCATAACTATAGTATTTACCTCTGAGATAAAAGCTATTAGTATCCCATTTAATACATGGGAAAAATTGACATTTAGAGCCGTGAGCTCTAAATTTTACCCCCAATACACCCAGCTAGTAAATGTTGCATCTGAGATATGAATTCAAGAAATCTGACTCTCAGGCTTTCCCTCATAATCATTATATTCCTATCATGAAACTATAGTCATTAAATTTGTACCAGAGTACTTTACACAGCATTTGCTCAGTAAATGTTTATTATTCACTATCTTCTTTCATAACTTTATCATAGTTCTTAAAGCTCAGTCGAGGCAGCAAACATTGAGGACCATCTAAATGCTGCGGGTTATTTCAGACCACTGTCTGGGCCACGATAGTACCCTGGTCATACCTGTGGGTACGTCCTCACCGGGACCTAACCGCTAATTTATCTGCCTCTCCCACTGGCTGTTCGCTCATTGAGAGCAGGAGGGCATCTCTGGGCTCTGTGCCCCGCATGACTAACACAGTTTAGGAATTCAATAGGAACCTGATGAACCAAGGAACATATGAATATGTGGGTAAATGCAACAGCTCTCTCCCTTTGATCTTTCTCTGCAACAAGTAGCTTTCTCCACATTTCTCTTTGAAGTAAGGCTCTGCCTGAACATTTCTCTGTCATGATCTTGTAGGGATCAGTGGTGATATTAGATAAAAAGCACAGAGATCTATGATAATATTTGTTCTAAACAACTACAAACTCTTCAACATTTAACTAGCAAAGCGCTGTGAGATTTTTTTTTTTTGTTAAAAAAACCCCACCAAACTGATATTTTAAAGATTTTTTTCATAATGTTAAGGAAAACAAAATAGACCTCCTCAAACGTTTTATCCAAAATGCAGATGAATACATTTCTGAAAGGTCACAGTCTTTATCTGTGCTAGGTCAGAATACTTTTTCAGTGAGATCAGAATACTTTGTTTTCTGTGTTTTGTGGTTTCCAGTAATGATCCTCTCGTGTTCTCAGAGCCTAATTTTACACCCTATCTTAAAAAGAGCTGGGGGAGCTGTGATTGTAGCAGGCAGAGTTGACGGCTGTCATGTTCTCCCAGCTTCTTTCAGTTTTCAAATAATTCAGAGGTATGCATAACCTGCTAGATTTATGATTAGCTCAGCTGTTTGTCATTCTGATGCATGACACCGCTGAGCTTCGTGGGATTTAGGTTATCAGAAAGGACTCAATGAATGGATGCTGTCAACTCACAAAAACGAACCTCGATTAGAGCACTGTGGTCCTTTCAGTGTGAAGGCATGCACCACGTCTTCTTCATCACCTCCATCATCCCGGACTATGGGATCACTGTCCAACTCAGTGGTCCCCAAAGTCAGCTGCCCAGATCCCAGCGGGAGTGCAAGAAAGAAAATGTTAGAGTTTCTATTTATGGTTACTTTAATACGTTTCAAGTTCAATTTTTGTGTGTATTTCAAAATATACATAATATATTTAGAGAGTGATATGTATTTATGGCTTATACATAAATGGACATGCAGTAAAGATGCTCGAAACATTTTCACTAGTGGGGTGCATTCCTAAACAAACAAACAAACAAAAAATACAGGTTTTAAGCAATAAAAGATGTATGAGAAGATGAGAAGTTAGTGGTCAGTGAGAGAAAGCCAGATGTTTTTGATTGGCGAGGTGTGACGTGTATGCTTCTTCTCCATAATCTCAGGCAGAGTGCAGACCTTTGCAAGTGGAAGTACTCTGAGGTATGGTGACGGGATTGAGTGACTAGCAGAAGCGAGGTCCTGGGCACTTTGAGAAGTGAGGATGAGACTTCAGGAAAGAAAAATGGCAACCCACCCAATTTTTGTTTTTTGGAGAGGTAATTCTGCTTCAATTTAACGTCCTCAAAAAGAAAAAGTTGGGCAGCCAGGTGGCTCAAGTGGTTGGAGCGCTGTGCTCCTAACATTGAGGTCACCGGTTCGATTCCCACATAGGCCAATGAGCTGCGCTCTCTACAGCAAGATTGAGAACAATGGCTTGACCTGGAGCTGGGTTGCTTTGGCTGCCATGGGCTGTGTGAGCTGCCATAAGCTGGAGACCAACTGGCTCAGCTGGGTACAGCGCAATGCTCATAATATTAACATGGACCAGGGAGCTGCATCCTACACAACTAGACTGAGAAGAACCGCTTGACTCTGGAGAGAAAGGGAGAAGGGAGAGAAGAGGGCAGAGGAAGGAAAAAGGGGAAAAAAAAGAAAGAAAAAGGAAAATGTCCTTAGTAAGAGCAAATCTCTTAGTACCGTTCCTTTTATGAAAATTCTGAAATGGTTCAAATTCCCAAGTTTAATCTTTCCAAAACATCCCGTATAGCTATTACACTACAGAACAGCCTATGAGGGGAATGAAGGAAGTTGAAAAACCAAATCTTTTTGTAATAATAATATTGAAGAACTTTTTTTTCTATTTGCTACTACAGAGAGAGGTGGTGACCTCTTCTGAGAAAGACCTAAGGAGATGAGATCTCACGGGTTGTTTTCAGGTTTACTTCTGCTACCCTTACATGAAGACTTCTTTCTCTAATCAGATGTGTGTATGTGAGGGAGGGGGGCTGGGACGAGTTCATGTGGCAATATAGAATAGGACAGAGTGAGCTAGAATGGATTGGGTGAATTGGATGTCTTTATAAATGGGTGCTTGGAAAACTAGTTAATTGGCATATCAATTATCTTCCCCCAGGACAGATTCTTGGCCACTTTCCCATTCCCTTGCTTCTATCCAGTCACTTATCTTACTTGAATTTTTATTACTCAAGGCAAAAATTATTTAATAAAAATCCTTACTTGATCTTTATTTTTCAAGTAAAGTAAGAAAACCTAAAGACAAATTTTTAAGATTTTTGTCCAAAGTTGAAGTATCCAAGGTATCTGGAACTGGCTTTTTATTTCATTTTATTTTATTTTATTTTTCAGGATGGTTCAGTGTCCCAAGGCCAGATATTTTGAACCTCGTTTCCGGTATTGGGCAGGAAGGAAATCTGCAGTTTAACCCTGAGTAAAAGGAAAGTTGTGCGGTCTCAGAGGTTTTGAATTGGGATCAGGGCTAAAATAATATGAATTATAAACTATAGAACCACTTATCTCAATTGTCAGGGGGAAAAAATCCCATGAGAAGAAGAGAGAGACAAGGGATAGGATTGATGAAGAACAATTTCCTCCCAATCTGTTGTACTATCAAAGTTGTTTAACGTGAAATGGTTAGATACCTGATCGTAATTAGAGTCATTCACTACTAGGAAGCTTGTATTAAAGTTTAGAACATGAATAAATGAGTCTTGGTATAATACCATGCAAAGAAAAATTTAGAAAGCCTGCCAGCATTTCCAGACCATTAAATTTACATTTTATGAATGGAAGAAGAGGAAAATGTTAATACAGAAAAGGCCATGGCTATAAATTTACTGTGTGGGTTCACTGAGCCTGTTGATATTACTTCAAGTAAAAAAGATTTATCACTGGGATTCTGACAAACGCCTTTGAAATGCACTGGGAAAATCACTCTTTTATTTGTTTATTTTCTTATACTTAAGAAACAATATAATTCAAAAACAAAAGCCAAATGCATGTGGCTTGGTATGACAGGATGAGAAGGAGACAAAGTCTGTTTAAACTTTCAGACTAGTCTGCCTTTAAGCGCGTAGGGAGTGTTTCATGATATTTGCAACGTGAAGGCTGTATGGAGAATTGGCTAGAAATGATTAAATCAGGAGACAGTCCACACATCCTTCGCCTGTATTGTAGATTTTATGTTCCTCCATTTCCTAAGGCTTTGATCTTTCTTCTACACCTCCTGAAAATAATTTAGTATGTTTGAAGGAACCAGCAGCTACAGAAGTAGACTGGCTGAAAGTCAGAGTGATGATAGTAGCTCCTTGCAGAAATGGCTCTATGCTTCCTGAGCTTGGCAATGTAAGAAGGGTATTTTCAATGAGAGGATGAGTCTAGAGGCAGTAGAAGTTTTTACTCATCCTGTTCCATAATGTATGGGTAATTTTATAACCATAAACATATAGGTATGTTTAAAATTTCTAAGCTTCTTTCCACATCAATGGTTAGAAGAGCCATTATTTGGCCATGTCTAGAAATAGGTGTTTTGTTGTCCCTCACAGCTATAAACAGGCCAGTCTTTTCTGAGGCAAACACTACAGTATGATGGCCTTTTATGAATTACTATGGTGGAGAACAGAAGAAAGCACCCGTTGGAGCCACGTCCCAGGAACCACGTCAATATTCCTTCTATATTCAGCCTTTACAGAAACACAATTTGCCTGCTGTGTCAAGCTAAGCAACTTAGCTGTGTCTTTATTTAACCTCTTGGTTCAAAACCACCAAGCCATCCTTAAATCCTTTCTTTCTCACTGAATAAGGATCTATTGAGAGTATGTTATGTAGGAAGCAATGTGCCAGCTGCAGGAAAGGTCACATGCCCTAACAGCAAATGAATTAGACCATGTTACGGCTCATCCTATTGCCATGTGATGCTCCAGATCACCAGATGAAATTGACATGTCCTTGTTTCTTCAGACAAAGTCCTAGGTGTATGACTGAAGTCATGGAGTGGCAAGAATCCAAAAGCCTAAGGTCTTTCTACTCACACTTCCTACCTTATCCCCTCCTTCCATCAAATCAGGCGTCAAAGGTTGTCTCTTCACACTGCCCAAGTCTCCCTCAAGTCCATTCTCTGTCCCCTGCCAGTCTTTAGTCTGGTCTCTTATTATTGATTCCATGGAATATTTCAATATCTGCACTCTGGTATCCTCTGTCTCCTTCCTTCCACCTCCCTGCAATATTTCATCATCTCAGAGTGAGAAGGCATTTCTTTACTGGTTCCCTAGTTTCTCCTTACTATGGCCAATTTATCATTCCAGTAGTAGCTATGACAACCGTCTGAGCTTCACCATGCTGCCTAGTCAATCTTTAATCACATTCCATTTTTTCCCCTTTCCATGCCTTTCTTCATTCTGATTTTTATCCTGGAAATTCCAACCGCACCTCATCTGAAAAGCAGGCCTAGCCTGAGTTAATGTGTGACTTCTTTGTGCAGACCTGTATTGCAGCATTTAACATGCTAAATTATAAATGTTACTCATCCCCATTCTATCTCTACTACGATGCTGTGAGATTCCTAAGTTGAAAAGCTTTCTATCACCAGCCCATGACAGAGCCTTTGGTGTAGAGTGGTAAGGATTCAGTGGATGCTGGCCTGGTGAAAAAATCACCCAGAGTGCTGCCTGAGGAGTTAAAACTCAGTCAAAACAGACACTTTGCTGTTTTTGTAGGAATAAATGCTTTAAAAGCGAATATTTCTTTTGATAAGTCTACCCTCTCATGATAACTGAGGGTAAGTGTGGTACATGGTATAGAAATCAATGGCGTGGTTCCTGAAAAGGTAGAGGTACCCATTCTAGCACCTAGATTATAAATATCACTTGAATTTTTGCTTAAGTTTATCTTTAATCAATAAAAAATGTTATTAATAGAAAAAAGGATAAATAACAGTATGGAAATTTAATTGAGACGCTTGCTTCCTCCACAATGGAAATGAAATAATGAACAAGACAGAGTGAATTCATTGGCCAAACGCTGAAGCTATTTGTGGATGTCATGTCCAGAGGCCTCCAGGCAATGGTAATAACCAGCTTTTCAGGAAAAAAAGGAGCCAGGATTCCTAGTATTTGCCAATTTCCATAGTGTAAATACTCCCACCATGGTCAGTGTCAAGTTACCAAGGTGAAGTCATTGAACACACAGCTGGGAGCTGATGGGAGCCAACGCCAGCCCCAGGCCAGTAGTGGATGGCTTGGGAGGCACTCAGAGGAAGCAAACAAAAATGCCCCAGGAGTTCTGCCTTTCTGTGTGTTGTTGCTGTTTGTTCGTTTTGGTTAAGAAGATGGAGTTTAGTGTCAGACCAATCTGGCAGGAGTTTCCATGCTAGAAGTTGCTTGAAGTCTCTAAACCTCTGTCTCCTCATCTGCAAATGGGACTGGTAACACTACAAACAACCTTACTGGGTTGTTGGAGAAATCATACTCCATGAGAAGGGCTTTATGTAGCACCTGGCCTGTAGTGAGTAATTACCAAGTATTATCAGTCGTTGTTGATAATGATGCCAATGATAATAGTTGGTCCTTTGTTCCCAGCTGTTGGTGAGGAGGGTCATTTCCTTGAGATTCACGTGTGCTTCGTTTGGTGTTAGTATCATTTGCTAGCTTCCTAGCTTGTCCTTTCTGCTTCCTACTGACCGAAGTTCCTGTTTATCTGACTGGTCCTTTGATCTCTTTGCCTCATTCTGCATCTTCACCTTCTGTTGATCTCTGGGGATTGGTCAGTTGCACAGACTTTGTATAACTCAACCTTTTGCTGTGTGTGTTTTCTCAGTTCTTATTTTCACTTGCTTTGCCTCATCAATGCCCTAGTCCCTTGATTTTCAGAAGTACTCTAAGGATTTCATCAAAAATATATAGATGATCTTTTTAATAATTTGTGGTCATTATTCCGATTTTCCATTTTTAACATCTAATCTGTGGTGTAATAAAGAGATATAGTATGACATTTTCCTAAAGGCTGAATTTGAGATCAAATGTAATGTAATAAAATACAGGTCCTAATGAACATTGGAGCACATTTGTCTTTATGATTTTTTGGGTAGATACCCAGGAGAGGGATTGCTGGGTCATACGGTAATTCCATTCGTAATTTTTTGAGGAACCTCCACACTGCCTTCCATAGCGGCTGCACCAGTCTGCATTCCCACCAACAGTGTATGAGGGTTCCTTTTTCTCCACAGCCTCTCCAACACTTTGTTACTATTTGTCTTGTTGATGATGGCCATTCTGACTGGGGTGAGGTGATATCTCATTGTGGTTTTTATTTGCGTTTCTCTGATGATTAGTGATGTTGAGCATTTTTTCATATGTCTATTTGCCATTTGTATGTCCTCTTTGGAGAAATGTCTCTTCAGGTCCTCTGCCCATTTTTCAACTGGGTTGTTTGTTTTTTTGTTGTTGAGTTGCATGAGTTCCTTGTATATTTTGGATATTAGCCCCTTATCCAAGGCACTGTTTGCAAAAATCATCTCCCATTCGGTTGGTTGCCTCTTTATTTTGTCAATGGTTTCTTTTGCTGTGCAGAAGCTTTTAAGTTTCATATAGTCCCATTCATTTATTTTAGCTTTTACTTCCCTTGCCTTTAGAGTCAAATTCATAAAATGCTCTTTGAATCCAAGGTTTATAAGTTTAGTACCGGTGGCCAAAACATGGAAACAACCAAAATGTCCTTCAATAGATGAATGAATAAAGAAGTTGTGGTATATATACACAATGGAATACTATTCGGCGGTAAGGAAAGATGAAATAGGA
The DNA here is from genome assembly GCF_964194185.1 of Rhinolophus hipposideros. Classification (NCBI taxonomy): domain Eukaryota; kingdom Metazoa; phylum Chordata; class Mammalia; order Chiroptera; family Rhinolophidae; genus Rhinolophus; species Rhinolophus hipposideros. The sequence continues at coordinate 48,651,721 of NC_138063.1, forward strand.
CCATTTGTGACAACATGGATGGATCTTGAGATTATAATGCTAAGCGAAATAAGTGAGACAGAAAAAGCAGAGAACCCTATGATTTCACTGATATGTGGTATATAAACCAAAAACAACAAAAGAACAAGACAAACAAATGAGAAACAAAAACTCATAGACACAGATGATAGTTTAGTGGTTACCAGAGGGTAAGGGGGTGGGGGGAGGGAGATGAGGGTAAGGGGATCAAATACATGGTGATGGAAGGAGAACTGATTGTGGGTGGTGAACACACAATGTGATTTATAGATGATGTAATACAGAATTGTACACCTGAAATCTATGTAACTTTACTAACAATTGTCACCCCAGTAAACTTTAATTAAAAAAAAATAAAGGTCTCAATTAATGAATTTCTTTTGAGTTTATAATAATGTTAAAAATAAACCACTGTTTTCTTAGTGCACAGCGATTTATGTAATTTATTGCATTTAATCTTTAAAACAACTCTGTGAGATAGGTATAATTACTCCCAATTTATAGATGAGGACCCTGAGGCATAGAGAGATTAAGCAATTTACTCTAAGTCTCACAGCTTGTGGGAAGTTCAAAAGTTTAAAATGAGATCAGGATTCAGATGAATTAGGCTCCACAGCCTGAGCTCACTTCTCTGTTCTACACAGCCTCTGTAACTGTGTTTAAATATTTTTTTGTGAAAATATGCTTACCATTATATCGATTAACTACAGCTTGATGATGTAACCACTAAAATCTTCTATGGTGATATTTTCCATTTAGTTTCAGTGTGTTACCTAGCACTTTATTACAGACAGAATCATCAAGTACCTTATTAAGGACCTAACAAGTGACTAAGTGGTGAATGAATAGTGAGTGGAAAGTGTAAAGAGATTGAAACTATGCTTCTATCAATAGACACCAAAAGTCTATAGCTTATCCACATCTTGGGTTGAAGAGACAATAAGAGTATTCACCACAGTAGAAATGTAGATTGCATGAACTTGAGATGTTCCTACGTTATGTAAAATATGCTTAATTAATTCTGGTCTGGAAGAGACCATCAAAACTCTGAAATTGCCTGATGAAAAAGAGAATAGATACGGTGTGAAAAAGTCCTTTGCATTATTGAAGAGGAGCAGAACATGGCTATTCTTGCGCCTTGGTAGCAGACACTGGGGAAAGTTAAGGCAGCCGGCAACTGGAGATCCATGTGTATTCTCCAAAATGACAGAAACTGTATCTCTTTATGGAAAAGGGCAGAAAATAACCTCAGCTAAAAAGAAAAAAACACCTCAGTAGAGAGAATCGTGATTTTCTAAGTAACCAGTTTTTTCTTTTACGTGCATTCAGCCGTACAGACAGCCTGAGGACATGTTCATCCTCCTTGATGATTGGGGAGTCTGTGCCTATCCTGTGACCCTGCAGTCACTTAGTGCCAACCATTCCATCTTCCTCTGGACTCTTTAGTCAAGTGCCAACATGCAAATTCCTTTTCCCCAGCCTCTGAGAAGACTCAGAGCTTACTGTGTTCCAGGCTCTAAACTAGGCATTTCGCTCTGTTTTCTCATCTAACCGTTTCAGTAACTCTGTGAGGGAGGTATCATAGTCCCCTATTATGGTGAAGAGAGCGAGATGCCAAAAAATTAAGGGGCTTGTGTCCAGCCTAAGAGCTAGCACCTAGCAGAGCTGAGACTTAGATCTTTGGAATTTCACACCTGTGCACTTCCCTTTATACATATGTTCACTGCCTGCCACCAACTATTTTGCCTGGCCACAGGCCAAAGAAGGTACTTCTCTTTTTGTATACCCTGCATAGAGTCCATATTCAATTTCTTAATTAAACAAAAACAAACAAAAACCCCCAACAATTTAGTGTTATCACAAATTTCATCTCCTTTTATTGCCCTTTTCTATTATTTAATTATTCTATTATTTAATCTTCTTTTCCTTCTCCTTCTCTCTCTCTCTCTCTCTCTTTCTCTCTCTCAGGAGAACAGCTTTATTTCATAGGTTGGATATTTTAATCAGTATTTGATGATTGAGGGAATTTGCGTCTGTCTTAGGCCTCTCAGCCCCAATTCAGCCCTAACTACTCACTACCTATGAGAATTTGATAAAAAAAAAAAAAAAAATCAAAGGGACTAAATCTCAAACTGAGAAAATATTATGGTCCATTAGTCACTTTGAGTAAATAATTACTCCTGGAAACGCCATCATTTGGAATCTACTTCTCCACGGATATGGAGTGAACACATAAAAGCAGTTTTGGCCCTGAACACTCAGAGGAGAGGTAATGGTGTGCTAATGCAGAAATGTTCTTGGAACTATCAAATCTCATTGTTACTGTAAAGTAGACATTGTTTCATACAAAAGGAACCCTCAGGAGCCAAAAGAAAAAGAAAAATAGTTATTATTGTACAACATACGAAAGGTATTCAAAACAAGGGAGTTTTACTAAGTTTTCTATACATTTCTATTGGCTACTAATATAACTTTATGGTTGGATGTTGTAAGAAGCTATACTGGATGTTATTCTTTAATCTTAATTGGACTCTGATTTTTAAAGCTGAAGAATTCAAATGGATATGATTAAAATAGAATACCACAGGCTAATGCCTTTATTGCAAAAGATTTTACTGCAGGTATATATGAGGTAGGACAATTAAGTTTGCAAACTCATCCTAGAAAAGTGCTACATACCTCATTGCTGAATATCACTACGGTCACCTTCAAAATACTCCCCTTGGGAAGCTATGCACCGACGCCAGTGCCTAGTCCACCCTTCAAAGCAATTTTGGAACTCTTTCTGGAATGGCCATCAGAGTTGTAGAAGTATTACCCTTGAGGTCCTGAATGTCATCAAAATGTCTTCCTTTCAATATTTCCTTTACCTTCGAGTAAAGAAAGAAGTCATTGGGGGCCAGATCAGGTGAATAGGGAGGGTGGTCCAATACAGTTATTTGTTTACTGGCTAAAAACTCCCTCACAGACAGTGTTGTGTGAGCTGGTGCATTGTCGTGATGCAAGAGCCATGAATTGTTGGTGAGCCATGAAATGAATTGTCTAACTTTATCATGCAGACTTTTCAGCATTTCCAAATAGCAAACCTGGTTAACTATTCGTCCTATTGGTACAAATTTATAATGAATAATCCCTCTGAGATCAAAAAAAGGTTAGCAACATCATTGCAACAAGTTCATGAACTTCATTGTCAGACCTCGTACATGTGGCTTTATAAATGGACAGTGTCATCAAAGAATAATCAGTCATTTACTGCAATTCTTTTTTTTTTTTGTAAAATCTTATACTGTTAAGCTCACAAGGATCTCTCTTTCTGTCCCCATGTTACAGGAGATGCAGTGAGAGGGGTTGGAGGTTCTCCACTTTTTTTTGTTTACATTTTCTAAATGCCAACAGTGTTTACAATTTCTGGCTCTGAATGTTGCTCCAAACTGTATGCTCCAAGCACACAGTGTATGCGACTAACAGGATGGCCTCCAAAGCCCCTGGGAAAGTCCAGCTCCTGGCCAGTGAAAGTGGAAGCCACCGGAGCCAAGGGCAGAGGCAAGGGATGGAGAAGGATGGTTCACCACCCGGGGGAATTACAGTTGGGTGACTTACTCATCATGGTACTCTATCTGATAGGTGTCCTACAAGCAGAAATAAAGTAAATCCAACCTCTGCTACTACAAACTCACCATATTCTTGTAATCCCAGTTGCTTGCACTGTGTTTTTCTTGCTTCATTTCTGGTGTTCCCATTCTGAACAGTTTGCAAAATTCCTTCATTTGTTTAACAAACGGTGTTGGGAACCTAGTATCCTGAACATTTTATAATCTCCCAGTGAAAGTACAGGGTAGTGTGTGTGTGTGTGTGTGTGTGTGTGTGTGTGTGTGTGTGTGTGAGAGAGAGAGAGAGAGAGAGAGAGAGAGAGAGAGAGAGAGAGAGAAAGAGAGAGAGAGAGAGAGAGAGCAGGACTGTGTGTGTGTGGTATATACACATATGGGGGGTGATGGTGTTAATACACCTTTGGAGAAAATAAAGAGAGTTCTCAAGCCCATTTAAACTCCTATCTTCAGGAAAGTGAATTTCCTTTACAAATAGGTTACAAAAACAAATCAGAACTTCCAGAGCTGCATATGCCTAAAGTAGGAGGCAGCAACTTAGTTAAAAACTAACCCAGTTACCCTGTGCTTTTGTTTCCTAAGGGATGTGTGTTCTGGAAGAGAAAACATTAGCATCCTATCCATCAAAGTAGAGAACACATTGTTTTATCTCTTTCCCTAGAAGTTTCAGGAATTTCCATTATATCCTGTTGTAATTGAAACATCCTTCAAAGATAATCTGCTACATGTTTCATCCTCTATCTTATCTACCATACGTTCTTTATGCATATGCCTGTATCAAAAGAGATCTTTATTTATTTAAAATGATATTGTTTGGAAATCAACAATTTGGCATAAGTTGACAAACCCTCTCACTTAAAATATTTACAGCAAGAAAACCCCCAATGTTTCATAACAGCTACTTGGATTTCGGATAAAATTTAAATATATGATTACTACAATAGTTAGTTGCAGAACTTAGTGGCCAGTGTATCTGGTTTGATATATTTCGGGGTGATGATTGGAGCTCCTCCAATCTTCTGTACATCTAGGTTATACTCTTTTGCATTGACAATCAGATCTTATGTAGATGTTAAAAGTGTGGAGAATGCAAATGTTAGTGAGCCAAGAATTGATGAACAATCGACAGAGAAATTGTGGAACTACATACTGTGGCCATATATGGCTGGGAGTCAGGAGAAGGAATTAGGGTTGGTGTAAATAAAGACCAGAGAATCTGGAGTTAACCAGAGCAGAAACTATCTGCAGTTTGTGGATATGCACCTGGCCGGGGGTGTGGTTCGGGTGGGACATGAGAGACACGCACAAACAGTCCCAAATCCTGGGTGTGGATTGTTTTGCTTTGACATGTGCCTGTTGGTACCACCTTTAGCTAAACAATACCATTCACTAGAGGCCACTAATTTTAAAATAAGCAACAACCTTAAAAAAAAAATGTATCCACGCTTAAAATTTAAAAGTCTATACTTTACATTATTGAAGACTTTAAATATTGTAGATTCATTTTCCTCCTAAACGCTTGAAAATTTTCTCAGCATGCCATTGGGTATATTGCCTTTTTCTATTGTTCAGAATGATAAACTCAAGGGCTGTACCTCAGTATGTTATCATTTTGATATAAAAGGCTAAGAAACACTCACAGAAAACCAGTCTTTCCAAAAAATAATCATGTTCTCGTATGTAGTGACCTCTGAGCTATATATGGCCCATGACATTCTGTAGCATTTGTTTTATGCCCCCTCAGTGTTTTCTTTTAAAATATTGAATACAAGTGCCGTTAAGCTGCTCAAGTGTCCCCAATTCCTACAAGGGTTCTTCCACTCCCAATCAGTTTAATCCTTGTGTATTCACACATATATCTTAATTCTCTCGCTCTAGCATTTACAAATGCTCAATAAATGCATAAAACTAGCTAACATTTATTGAAGGTTCACTATGTTGCAGTCACAGCCCTACTGACAATGTACTATTTTACCTTCCATTCTAATATACAGAATCTAAGAAAATTACCAAAAGTCACCCAGATGGGAGAGTCTGGATTACAAACTCAGGGAGCTGGCTATACCTTCACAATACAGTGAACAGCCAGTGGCAACCCTTTTTCACTTTATGAAGCAACCATATTCAAACTGGCAACCCAGTACAGCCCAAGCTTTATCTAGTTCTGAGTTCAGATTCAGAAACATTTGGAACGCCTTCGTGCTTGTAGGGTCAAAAGAGTTGAATTGTCTGAGATCAGAGGGATAACCCATAAAAGACCTTCCTCTGGTAATAAGCCAAATTCTGTAGTCAGTGCCAGTTATAGGATTTGCAGAGCCCAGTGCAAAATGAAAATGTGGGGCCCTTGTTCAAAAAGCTAGAGGAAAGTGATGTTAAAATGAAGAATATAAAATGCTTTCCTTCCTTCCTCAGCCTCTCTTGACCTATGATGGCAGATTTTGTTTGCTATTTAACTTGCTCAATCAGGGGTGTGGGGACATTCCCTGGGTGACATTCCCTGGGGACATTCCCAGGTGTCTGCTGGCCCTTCCCTGCAAGGCTCCTGTGGCCACTGGCTGCTGGGTTCCCCCCTCCAGACACTGGACCCACAAGCTACGGCCTCAGGGTGGAGAAGTCCATCTGCCTTTTCTATGGGTTCATCATACAGCTCCCAGTGAATGGAGGAATAAAGGAGTGAATGCATGGATGAACTGTTTCATGAATCAATTTCTGAGTACGAGGAACACTAAGAACACTGGGGAGCTCCCAGGGGGGACATCGTGACCCATACTGTGACCCAGATGCTCTTTTAGTTTGGGCTTCTCCAGACCCATGAGGCCTCCAAAGACCACAGGGTGCTTGGACATCTTGAAGGATTCCAGTGACAGGTGGGAAGGGGTCTAGGACCTATAAGCACACGAAGCAGTCCCTGGTATGGAGGCGTAATAGAGCGATGGAGCTGGAAGGCAGAAAGGCGACATGTATTCTCACTGGAGCTGCAGGTCTAAGTGAAGGCAGAGAGGAAGCCAGACATTCTTGAGAGCTCATGTTTATATTTGTACACAGAAGTGTTACTTCAATTCTGCCTGCCTCAGTTCCTCATTTACAACATGCAGATTGGAGAAAGACAACCTTGTATGATTATTGTGAGAGTTAAGTAAGTAAATTGTGTAAAAATGTAACAACACTTACAACAATTCCTGCAATATAGAAAATGATATGCAGGGGTTAGGCATTATTTTTTTCATTTATTATTTATTATTATTTTCAATCAAAACTAACACTTGTATGCTTAGTCAGTACTTAGCAATCAAGAGTTACTTGAAGAATTTCAAGATGTCTGAGGCTTTGTAAGGCAAAAAATGCTGACAAAATGTCTATCCTGTGCAAAGCAGAGTGATAGGTGCTATGGGACATCCAAAATAGTATGATGTGGTCCTTGCTCTCAAGGGACATCTAGTCTTTGTGGAAGCGAAGAATACTAGGCAGAAGACAGGATCAAGTGTGTTAGGTGGACAGTGAGTGCTGCAGGAGCCTGGATAGAAGCCAAGGAGGGTCTCATTGGGAGTCCATGTCTGCAGGATGGGAGGTCCCTAATGTCAAAGGATAATTTTCAAAAAGGTAAATCATTACTCTCAAAAATATTTTATGAACACATATCCAAGATTTTCACATATTAATTAATGAGAGAATCATTAAAATGTAAAAGAAAAAATTTCAAGAGAATATCTAAAGAACATATATAGGTGATTGGGAATGCTGAAATTAATCTGCTAATACACATGAAACTGGCCTCTTTCCCAGGTGGGAAATCAATTGCATCTGCACCAGGACAAAATTCATTTGCATTATCTCTATGGACAAAAATCATTGCAATTACTATCAGTTTACAGAGTTATAACTTAGCTCAAAGACAATGAAACACACACAATCCATAGAATCAGATACTCTGAGGGGTGTGACTAGCATTTCATTGAATGTATACCCTGTCTGATAGTTAATTTTATGGGGCAACTTGAGTGGGCCACCAGGTGCCCAAAATTTGGACAAAGTTATATTGAATGTGTCTGTGAGATTTTTTCTGAATAAGATTAGCATTTGAATGGGTAAACTGAGTAAAGCAGATTACCCTCTCTGATGTGGGTGGGCCTCATCCAATCAATTGAAGACCTGAATAGAACCAAAAGGTTGCGTAACAGAAAACTCCTCCTTCCTGAGTTCTTTGAGCTGTGTCATCAGTCTCTTCCTGCTTTTAGACTTCAGCTGAAACATCATTTCTTCTTTGGTCTCCAGCTTGCTGGCTTTTAAACTGGAACTGCACCATTGACTGTCCTGGGCTTCCAGTTTGCATGACGACTACAGAACCTGGGACATCTCAGCATCCATAATTGCGTGATTCAATTCCTTATTGTATTAGTATAATTTATGTTATGTTATATATATAAGTTATACAAATATATATGTATATATGTGATATATATATGTATCCTGTTGACTCTGTTTCTCACAAAACCCTGACCAATACACCCAGAAATCTTTTTTACCCATTTTAAAGTCTGACAATATTTCCTGACCCCTATGCAGTAATGAATGGACAGGGAGGCGTGGAGGAGAGACACCTACGGGTGTCACCGTAGACCCACAGAGGAGAGGGAAATTCAGAGATGTAGTTGGCCACTGTTGCCTGGACTTCTCTTTTAGACCGTGGGCTGTTACTGCTGGGTGGGAGGCAGCTCAGCACCTCTGCTTTAGGGCTTTAGGATGAGAGAGGCAGCTCTTTCTGCTAAAGGGTCCAAACAGCTGCTGGCTATTTAAACACATTAAGCTTTATCACTTACTTGCACCTTGCTCAAGGTCAAACAGGGGCTGTAGGTTCTTTCTCAGTCATTTCCTACTTAATAAACGCTGAAGGCAAGACAATGAAGTAGGATTTGATGGGGGAGGGGAGTAGCTACTCAATATTTATCTACAAGGTTATAGGAAATTTTCTCACTTCATTTCTTGTGGATGTCACAGCCACCCTACAAGGTTAGCAACATTAGCCCCCGCTTTTCAGAGGAGGAAACTGAGATATGAAATTATTTTCCCAGGGCACAGCTTGGAGAGGCAGGGATTGAACTCTGGGTTTTGTACTCAGACAAGGAGCCAGGAAAGGAGTACTGTGCGGGCCTTGGGCCGAGGCCAAGGAAGGCTCTGGGGGTTGGGGCTGAAGATGGGGTATGCTGAGGGAAGGTGGCAGGTGCTAGAGGCTTTACTCTCGCCTTGGCTTTGGTGTACAGACACTGGGTGGCTGATGTCTAAGTGTGGCTTCATCACTGGGGAGGCAGAGGGTCCAGTGAATCAATCAGAAGGCCCACAAGTTGCTGTTTACAGCTGCAGGGCAAGTTGCGTCACTTCTGAACTCCTGTTGCCTTACCTATGCAACTACACTACGGGTTAGGGTTCCGGCAGGAAAACTTCTCAGGTCTTTTCCAGCAGTGGTGCTGTGTGACTTTAAGGTCAGAAGGTAATTGAGAACAGCAATGTGCAGTTGAAATCAACTTGTTACAACTAGGGAAAAAACTTTTTTTATTGTAAAATAAAAGCAAGTCCATCCAAAGAGGAATTCAACTCATATGTAGGTAGTTTGCCAAAAATCTCTGCCTGGTTAAATGCAATCCCCCCCTCTTATCCACTTCCCTGCTCTGGTTAATAAACATCAAAGATTATGATGCTTTTAGGTTGTTAAGCTTTTTAAAGCATTTTGACATTAGTTCTTTGTGTGACTGAGAGGCAAAGAGGTTGTGCCCGGGCTCTCTGGATGCCACCAACCTGAGTTATTTAGTGTCCAGCTGTCTCCTGTGGGCAGTCCTGGTGCCATTAGCCTGCCTGCACCATCACTGCAGGTTTGCTCAGACTTTTCACCTTCACTGTTGAATATAAAAACTCAGCTGGAGGCTTGAATGCAAACCTGCAGCTGAGCAAAAAATGAAAGTCAGCCAGGAGATCAGGTAAGCAGTTGAGAAACCCAGGACTGGATCTGGATTGGGTTTCTATCACATTTTCAGTAGTAAACCCTCCAGCCAGGCTAGACCAATATCATAGCAAGTATGCTCTGGCCTTCCCCCTCCTGGCCCTCCCCGCACCGCACCCCCCAGTCAGCATTGGGTCTCCATTCCCTCGCTCCAATGTTTAGGGCAGTGAGGAAGGACAGGCAGTAAATGTATCAATTTATAACCCTGAAGCTCTAAAGAAATCCTTGCTTTCTAAAGCCTTCTCCAAGCCGTGGCCTACTCAGGGCATTTTTGTTTAAGAATCCCCAGTGTCGTGCGGGGTGGTCTGTGGGGCCTCTGCTCCTGCTCCCCACATAAGAACACAGGACATGGTGAGGCCAAACAGGAACACCCACGGAGCCATAGGTAGGGGAGTCATATCACTATATTCTCTCTGGCTGCCCAGCGAGACACACGCAGTAATAGCCACACAATCCGCAGCCCGCCATGCACTTCTCTGCCTGCCAACCAACCAACCAACCAATCAAGCAGCCCCGAAGTTACATCAATAGCCAATTGGCTAACCGGTTACAGCTGATGGCCAACCAATCACAGTTGATGGTCATTCACTGCCCCAGCCAGCACCTCCCCACGCAAGGCCGAGAGCCTGGAAACTGCTCTCTGGGACTCTGTCCCCACACCCTGCATGAGCAGGGTCCCCCGCATGACACCTAGGCATTTACCAAATGTCATTAGTCCTATAAAGTGAACACAATATCCAACAAGAAACTGGCGGTTCTTCTGTCCATTCAATAAATATTTAAGGACTACCTACTGTGCCATCACTATTCCAACAGCAAGTAATACAATAGGGAAAGTCCCTGGGCTCCTGGCAACTTACATTCTACTGGAGAGAAACAGACAGGAAGCAAATAAGTATATGATATGAAGAAATATGTAGAAAAGTAAAGCAGGGTAAAGGAAAAGGTTTAAATGGTGCTATTTAATTAATATGTCATGGAAGCCCTCTCTGACTGGATGACGTTTCAAAAGAGATCTGAATGAAATGAAGAAACAAACTGCCCATATCTGGGGAAGAAGTTCCAGGCAGAAGTACAAAGACCCTGAGGCTCATGGGTGATTGCAAGTGGGTGAAAGCATGGAGGCAACTATAGTTGGAGTGAGGCTGAGAGGAGAGTAAAAGGAGATGAGGTAAGAAGGGGGTGGGGGAGGGAAGCATAGGTCAAAGTTAAGTTTATAGGGCATCGCGGGGATATTAGCTTTTATCCCTGAGTGAAGAGGAAAGCCATTAGAGGGTTTGGGGCAAAGGAGTGATAATCCTCTGACTTTTATTTTTAAAATATCTTCTGAATGCTATGTGACAAATAGAATTAAGAGGGGCAAGGATAGAAGAAGAGAGACAATTAGGAGTCTACTGCAGTAGTCTAGGTCGGAGCATCACAAACTTGAACATGGAAATGGACTCCCTAGGGATCAGGTAAAATGCAATTCCAATTCATTTTGTGATGAGACTGAGATCTTGCATTTCTAACAAGCACACAGCTGAGCTGGTGCTGCTGGTCCACACACCATACTTTAAGTAGCAAAGGCCTAAGTGCTGTAGAATAGTTGGCTTGCGATAGGTAGTGGTGAAATTAATGAGACATCTTCAGATTTTGAATAAACTTTGAAGGAAGAGTCAACAGTGTCATTGATGAATTGGAAGTGAGGTATGAAAGGAGTCAATGATGTTTTTGGACCAAACACTGGAAACACAGAGGTACCAGTTAAATAAATGGGAGAACTCAAGAAGAACCAGTTTGTGGTAAAAAAGAAAGAAAGAAAGAAAAGAAAATCCAAGAGTTTAATTTTGGACATGTAAAGTTAGAAATGCCTGTTAGAAATGCCAGTGAAGGTATTGAGTAAGCATTTGGGAAGATAATTCCAGAATTCAGAGGGAAGGTCTGGACTTAAGATAAAATTCGAGAATTACCAGCTTGTAGTTTATATTTAAAATTCTGGGACTGGACAAGGTCACAGAGAGTGTAAGCGTAGAAAGGGGAGAACACTGAGGACTGAGCCTTGAGGTGTTCCAGTGTCTGGAGTTGGGAAGATGGGGAAACTCCAGTAGGTGTATGAGTAGTAGTATCCAGTGAGGGAGGACAGGAGATGAGAGCATTCTGGAAGTCAAATGAACAAAGTGTTTCAAGAAGGATGCTCATCACCTCCAACCAATGCTGTTGGTAGATCAGTAAATGAGGACTGAGAATGGGCCATTGGACTTGGCAATATGGAGGCCACCAGTGGCCTTGATGAGAGCAGTGTCAGTAAAGCGGTGGAGGAAAAGGCCTGATTAAACTTGTTCACTAGAGAATGGGAAGGCTAGAAGTATAGACAGAATACAGACAATTCTTTAAAAGAGTTTGCTGTAAGATGGCAGCTAGAAATTGGGCAGTAGTGGAGAGAGATTTTAAAAACCTAACATATGGTGATTCTAATGGGGATAATGAAGTATAGAGAGATAACCAGTGATTCATAAGTTGGGAGTGATTTTGGAGGTGTTGTCGTGGAGTAGAAGAGAGGGCATAGCCACAGGTAAGCACATGGGACCTTCTTTCATTGTGTCAGGAGAGTGGCAGAGGGCATAGGTATAAATGCAGTGCGTGGCAGGTTTGGTCATGGAAGCATGTAGAAGTTCTGTTCTAATTTTTTGTTTTTTCAAATAAGAAGCTAGATTGTCAGTTGAGAGTGAGCTGCAGCCAGGAAATGGGGCTAAAGTTTAATAAAATAAGCTTCCTATTTGTGCAGGATCACCGTTACACACGTGAGGCAAACCTGCAAACAGATAAACGGTTGCAGGAGAAGGTGCTGAGGGTTGCGGCAGAGGAAAACGTGGGATTTCATGAAGGCTCGCTGAAACCAGGCCTGGCGTGTGGGGGAAAACCCCTCAGCAAGGGTGACACTGGAATTGAAACCCAATGGGAATTGGCTGTGTGGGGGTTGAGTTCGGGCCCTCCCAGAAGAGGGACCTAGTGAGGCTGAGAGAGCTCAGCACTTCTGGAACCTCGTCTGTCCACCAAAGTCAAGTTCCTGCTAAAGAGAGAAAGCAAGGCTGTCACCATGGGGTACATTCCTGTGCTGCAAAAGGCACCTGGCAAAAGGGGATGCAGGGGTTAGAGCCCAGCACCTGGGATGCTAGCTCTGTGTCCCTGAAGCTGCATTTGCCCCAAATGGAGCACATGTTTCTGATTTGTCCACTCAGATAGAAGCCTTTTGTTTTTTTTCTAATTTGTATGAAGTAGCCTTATAAGCTGGGAGAACCCGGTTGCATATCATTAGCTCTTCAGTATATTTCAGAGTATTTCCCTTAAGAGCTGCATACAGTTTTACTGAGTACTGTATAAAACGACTGTCTTGAACTTGTGTAGCTAAGGTCTTCATTGAGCCTACATAAGCTTGGCCTGGGGCTCTGCCTCCACAGCAGCTCAGTGTTTAGACTGGGGGGAGCTGGGTCCTGAGTTGGAAATGGGAAGGTAGCTTAGTTCCCTTGGGACTGAACGCCATGCCAACCTCTCTTGGTTCCTGCCTGGTCTGCAGGCTGGAAAGTTGTGAGCCAGCGAGGGGACACGAGCCTGCAGCACCTGAGTTTTAGGCTCGAAGCAGCAAGGCAAGATCATCTGTTCTCCAGTTGACCACTGAAGACTAAGCAGTGTCCTTCAGACCTAGCGATGGCCACAGAAGGGGGAAGCTGAGCAGTCACCAGGTGGCATGACTTAAGAGGACCAGCATTGCATTGCAAATTTTGTGAGGTCAGAAACCAGGGAGTAGGCACAGAGAAGATGCTCAATAAATGTCTATAGAGTTAATGAGTGAGTAAGTGAATGAATGGTGGCTGGAGTGGATAACAAGTGGTCCCTGCAGAGAAGGCCTGAACCTCCACAAGACACAGCACAGGGAAGGGATGTAAGGGGTGGGGACAGGAGGACAGGGAACTGTTACTCAGGGTGGGAAGTTTAAGGTTCCAGATATTCTGAGACGCTGTGTTCATTGTCATTTTCATGACCAGCTCATATTTTCTCAGGGTTGTATTGCTTGCAAAGTAGTTATTACACTGATAGCCAACAAATAATTAAGTTGTTCAGAGCTAAGAAAATTTGTTCCCTGACTAATTAAACTTTATGTATCTAGCTGTTCCTGAAAATTCTTCTAACATTGCCATATGAACATTACTATCTGGTGTACCATAAGTATCATTAGATTGGCATTAGTATCTGTTAGGGAATATTTTATGATGTGTGCTGATAAACTCCCAAGATGGATGAACCTGAGACATATGTGAGCACTCCATAAAACAAACTATATTGGAACTCATTTTGAACGTTTGACATTCACTGTTAAAGCGATAATGTAGCACCCTTTTGCACAACACATAAAACTTGATGAGCACTGTGAGAAATCCATCTTTTTATCAGCATCCAATATGCTAGAAAAATGTAACTATAATGTATACTGTGTGGCGGTTGAAAGTAAATAGGTTTTACAACTCCAGCTGTGGAATACCCTTCAGCTGAAATCCTGGGACAATCCTAAAAAGTTCAAATGTCAGTTTGTCAATGTCACTTAATAAAGAGTCTTAGAGAGCTGATAATCATAATACATGAGAGTAATAATAGTCCTTTAAAGAAGAAAAAAGTCAAACAAAATGCTCTGTATACTTTTAAATGTCAAGCATATACTATAAAATAGAATAATATCTGTATAAACATATGAACAAATGACATGTATCTTCAGAACACATTGAGAGGACAAGCTGTTTCCCTGTTTCTACTGTTAGAAATGGCTACTATGCATGTCATATTAGCAGCTTTTTTCTCTACACAAGCATTTCCTTAACCTGCTTACTGGAGAGGCACTAAAAAGGAAGACTCTAGAAGACTGCACACATATCCTCACCTGTCTGTAGCCCCAGCTCAACACTCACTTAAGACAAAACACACACACACAACAAAAACAACAACAACAATCCCCAACACATTCATTAGGCATTTTTCAAACCATCAAATTTTTGTTCTGGGTTATTAAAAATAATTAGATGGTTACTATCATATTAGTTGAGGTTACTAAGGAATTTGGAATCGCAGGATTTATAAAATATAATGAGGAAACACTAGAAACTGCCTGTAACATTTTCTGGCTAAAGGTTGGAAATGAAAGACGCTTCCTTGGAATGGGCTAACACCCTTGAAAGCAGCAGCATGACAGTCAGACAGTAGATACCGCACTGGACTTTCCCTGTGCAGTACAGAAAGGGTGGGGCAAAGTGGCTGGGTTTGCAATCCTACCCCACACTTTGTATACATTATCTAGTTCTCTGAAATCTCCAAAGTGGCTATACATTTCCTGAGAGCAAGAATTATTTTTCAAATATCACAATTATAGTTAGAAAATAGACTTTGGATGTATAACTCATAATATAGTAGTTTGGGTTGGGCAGAATCTTGTCTTCCTATTAAAAAAATATTTCTGAAATACAAGCTAACAAAAAATGCACAATGCTTTGTTAACGTGGTATGCTAAAACCTGGGTAACTGGCTCTCCTGGTTGCCTGCAAAGCACAGAAACTTCTCTCTGAGCCATCCAGTGCCTCTTCGATCCCTGTGCTGTCGAGAAGCCAGAGTCATGTGGGGCAGCTGGCATTTTAAAGCTCTAAGAGGAAAAGCCACTAATCACCAGACGCCAACCTCCCACAAAGGTGCAAGTGAAACTGAGGATGGAAAGAAAGGAATCTCTGGACAGAATAAATGAGAAGAGATAGAGCATTTATTGAGCACTTACTGTGTGACAGGGGCCTTATATAGCTTTGTCTCATTTATCTTTTATAACAAGTCTATCTTCTAAGTTTCATTATTCTCCATGTGCAGATTGGGGAACTTCAGGAAGGGAAAATTGAATGAATTACCCTAAGGTACTCCCATAGCTAGGTGAGCACCTAGGCCTGAGGATTTGCCTCTTATTAATTACTCAGGAGGGTGGCCCACTGGGCCACCCCAGGTAGCAGGGAAAAGAAATCTCTGCGTATTTGGGGTTAGTGAGAGCCTTCTCAGTACCAGGCATTGTGTTAGGCATCAGAGTCTACACAACAGACAAGGCTCAGTCCTTGAAGAGGCCAAGAGGTTGCACAACTCTTTTTCATACACTAGGAACCTCTGAATAAGGCTCAGCTGGCTCAGCTTTCTCCCTATAACTATTACCATGTCGAAAGGCATCCCTACATCATAGAAAGACAGCTGCCATGCAGTGAGTCTAATTTGTGTTAAGTATTGTTAGGTCCTTTCAAGAATCCAAACGAAACAAGAATGCGAAAGAACAAATATATCCAAAGTTGAACCACAGGGCCATTTGGAATTAGCTACGGTAGAGCAAAAATAGCTTGGTCCTTTCCCCCAAGCCTAAATATGCAGCCTATGAACATTCTCAGATTAATCTACGCCACCAGCACTTAACTTCCTGCCCAGTGTGGAAGCTTGTGAAAGCAAGAGCCCCAAAAGTGGCACCATAAAAAGCTCTTTGTCTATAAACTACAGAGAAAAGAAAACAGCTTCTGAAGTTACTGTCGATCTCTGTTTTGGACAGCAGATTTGGTTGATAAATGATATACTCAACACATTTCTCAATGATTTCTGGAGTTTTCTGCTGCTTACCTTTCAAGCTCTGATTTCAAAGGGGAAAATCATTTCGCCTTTTCACTTTTGTTTATTCAACCAGGCTAGGCAAGGGGATTAGTAAGCAACTTGACATTTACATTTTAACTGCTCACAATCCCCCATTGTTTTCCAGAATTACTGTGACTGCTTAGTTTCTAATCAATGTCTTTCCTCCAGGACGGTTTTCTCTTCCTATCCACCGAGAAATGATATTGATGTCTCTCAAAAAGATTCTGTTACCTCAAAGTCACCAAGGACAAACCAGAGTTTTTTTGTGTGTGTTGTTTTTCATGAGGCCTTTAAAAATATTTTGATGATGTTACAATGGTTTCTTTTGATCAAAAGACAAAGGAGATGTGGTAGGGAAAGTGAAGTAAATATAAGATTGAAACATTAACCAGAACAGTTGTGTCTGTGAGCAGAGGCAATCCTGCTGGGCCTGGGCCCCTGCACAGAAGAGTATTCTTTCCAGTAGCTGAGGAATGTCGTTACCAGAAGACCCCCACTCCCTACCCTGGTTGGTTAACTGAGATGTCACTTACTCCCCCAAAAATGGTCAGCAGGAGGATCCGCATGAAGCAGTGTTATATATTTTTGTAGACAATGAGAGCTGCCAGGAAGGAGAAGGACACTTAAGTGCACAGCATTCCTGTGTGGCCCACGTACCCTCCTTCCAGGGCCCCAGCCTGGCACAGGCACTTCCTGGCAGGCCTCCTATGCAACAGCTGCTCAGCCACCTGACAGCTGAGGGCTTAACCAGCAGCTACTTGTTTCCGCTACATCCAGAGGTTACAAGGACAACAATTCCTAAGGGCAGTGTGCCAAAGTAGAAACAAGGAGATAATGACAGCCACAATTCATGGGACAGCTAAGACCTTTCTGGAACTCCAGAACTCTGTCCACACATCCTGAACAGCACTGGACTGATGGTTATTTGAGTTGTTTGCTGGGTTCATAGATTCTTGTCTTATCCTCACCCCACCTGTTAGATTTCAAGCAACTTGTGAGTGTGGTGCCATTTGTTTAACAACTATGTACTGACTTTTTCCTTATGCCTATACTGAGCTAGTGACACATAGAAATGAGAAATAGTCCTTGTCCTGAAGCATATTCAAGTGGGTGAAGTCAATACTAAAAGCAAGTAAACCGTACACTATAATGGCAATTGGGATGGTAGAAAGTGCTTAGAATCAGACAGAAGAACAGAAATGCTTGTACCTTAACTGAAATGGTTGTAGCCATGATGGCAAGGCTGCTGCTGGCAGGGTTAAAGCTGTGCCTTAACCGGAATGCTGGGAGAGCCTGAGTTTTCTTCTTAGCTACTCTGTGACTTTCCATGGGACTCAACATCTGGGTCTTCATTCTCTTCCAAAATGGAAGTTTTGGACAATACAATCTTCTAATCCCTTCCAGCTAAAACTGTTTGTTTTCATAAAACATTTTTGTCTGTCTTATCTGTACAAATAATGTTGACATTTATGTGGCCAGTGAGGGTGCAGATGTAGTCTGAAAGGGTCACAGTGTCACTTAGAGGTCATTTCCTCTTTTTTTTTCCTCTCTTCATTTTTTTTTTTTTTTTGGTGTGTGTGTGTATTTTTGTTTGTTTGTTTGTTTGTTTGTTTTGGCTTAGACACCAAACATTTATTTCTCACAGTTTTCAGGGCTGAGAAGTGCAATATCAAGGCACCAGCAGATTCAGTGTCTGGTGAGGGCCCACTTCCTGGTTTATAGAGGGCTGTATTCTCACTGTCTTCATGTGGTAGAAGTGGCCTCCTCACCTTTTCCTTAATGACAGTAATGGTTGCTGAGATCTTGCTGTGAGACGAGGACTGTAATAAGCACTTTACTCACATGAAACACATTTAATCCTGTAATGATGCTATGGGAAAGGCACTGTGACTATAATTTTTAATTTGCAAATGAAGACACAGCGGTCTGGAGAGGTCAGCTCACTTGCCCAAGGTCACACAGCAGCTAAATGGCAGAGCTATGATGGGGATAGACACAGTCAGAGCCCAAAGCCTCTGTTCTTGACTGTCACTTTATATGGCTTCCTCAAGTTCACCATCAGCAGCCGTGGATGGATGCTATTTCCTTGCACAATAAGAAGCTTCACTCTGAAATAGCAATAAGGAGAACGTAAAAAGAAAGTTAGCTAATAGGTGCCTAAAAACACTTTATGGGAGTTGGAATAAGAATCTGAAGAGAACATAGAATCAGAGATATGAAGAGTGCTGAAGTGCATGACGTCTTATCACTAGGACAGTGAATGGGTGAAGCAATCCTGGAATGGAAATGTGGCTTCAGCTCTCAATTTGGAACACGCACCTCGGTAGTGATGGGACATGAGATGCAGGAATACTATAAAAATCTACACCCAGCTCTCTAGAACGTATTTATAGGACTAAAAAAAAACAAGCACAAAGCAAGTTTGACTGCTGTAAGGCGTTACTGAGCATTCTGAAGGGATGTGAAGGACCTGGCTAAAATGTTTTGCCTCAATTCAATTTACATTTAATATACATCTGTTGAGAATCTAATATATATTGAGTACTGTGATGTGATTCCATATGTGCTATTTTATCTCCAGGTTAAATGAGAAATAAAACACCAGTCTGAATAGAATTTAGCTGACTCATTCTCTACCATAATGTGAATTATAATCACTACTGTTTATTTAACATCTATTTTGGAGGAACTTTAGATATACTGTGTAATTTAATCTTGCAGATAACTCCATGAGACCTGAATAATCGTTCTCATCCTGTAGATGAGGAAATAATCAGTATTTAATTATTGTTCATTATTAATTAAATTAATTATTACTAATCAAATAAATGAAGTTCTTTCCCAATGCCTTAAACCCATTGAAGTGGAAAAGAGGACTTTGAAACAAACAAACAAGAACAAAATTAAATATCTATTGAGATGAGACTGTTTAAAAAACAAAAATTGGTAAAAAGATATGGAATTTTGTCAAATTGTTATTTTTATGTCAGGAAAATGGGGTTCAACATAGTGCAGAAATAGACTCACTCATATAAAGAGATGCTCAACATCGTATATCATTAGGGAGATGCAAATTAAAACAACAAGGAGATACCACTACACACCTATTAGAATGGTAAATATCCAAAACACTGGCCACACCAAATGCTGGTGAGGATGTGAAACCATAAGAACTCTCATTCATTGCTGGTGGAAATGCAAAATGTTACAGCTATTCTGGAAGACAGTTTGGCAGTTTCTTACAAAGCTAAATAGTCCTACCATGTGCTTCTGCAATTGTGCTTGTAGGTATTATCCAATTGAGTTGAAAAATTACATCTCACAAAAATCTGCACACAAATGTTAATAGCAGCTTTATTAATAATTACCCCAAATCGGGAGAAACCAAGAATTCCTTCCATGGGTGAATGGATAAATAAAGTGTGGTACATCCACACAATGGAATATTATTCAGTGATAAAAAGAAAAGAAACATCAAGTGAAAAGACATGGAGAAAGCTTAAATCTATATTGCTCAATGAAGCTAGACTGGAAAACCTACATATGAGATATGATAAAAAAAATGCAGTGAATGTTTAAATTAAAAAAAGATTACAGTAAAAGACATGCCATTAATCTCTCTCAAAGTACTCTCCCTCACTTCAAACACACTTATCCCATCGTTCTTGCCCCTTTCTGAAGCAGTTCTGGAAGTCCTCTTTCGTGAGTGTCTTTAGTTGCACTGTCATGGCTGCCTCGATGTCCCGAATCAATTTGATTTGGGGGAAGAGCCCGAAGTCGCACGGTGCCAAATCCAGTGAATAAGGGGGATAAGAACACACCGTAATGTTTTTATTTGATGGCAATTGCCGTACCAGAGCGATGTGTGACACGGAGCATTGTCATGATGGAGGATGAAGTAAAGACACTCGCGAAAGAGGACTTCCAGAACTGCTTCAGAAAGTGGCAAGAACGATGGGATAAGTGTGTTCGAAGCGAGGGGGAGTATTTTGAGGAGGATTAATGGAAATGTGTCTTTCATTGTAATTAACTTTTTTAATTTAAACATTCACTGTATTTTTCAATCACACCTCATATTGTATGCTTCCAACTCTATGACATTCTGGAAAATGCAAAACTGTAGAGACAATACAGAAGATCAGTGGTTGCCAGGAGCTCAAGGAGAGGGGGAAGAGGTGGAACATGTGACATTTTTAGGGCAGTGAAACTATTCTGTATGACACTGTAATGGTGGATATGTGTCATTACACATTTGTTAAAACCCATGGGATGTACAATACAAAGAGTGAACCCTAATATAAACCATGAACTTTAGTTAATAATAATGTATCAACATGGTCCATCAATTTTAACAAGTGTGCCACACCAATGAGAGATATTAATAATAAAGGAAAACTGTGTGGGGGAGGAGTGAGGGTGTATGGACATCCTCTGTACTTTCTATGCATTTTTTCTGTAAACCTAAAAGTGCTCAAAATAAAGTCCATTAAAAAATTTTTAAATCCAGTGAAGTGAGAAGAGCTGCCCACCTCCACCTTAGGAAAATGTAAGAATTCAACCAAGTTCTGGCAGTCATTCCCAGGTAAAGCAAAAAGACATCTCGCAGTAATTGGGATTTTTATCTTACTATTAGATTAGACTGTACATTCCTCCAAATACTGCCTCTTCTGTGGGATTATAATAGGCTGATTTTAATGGATCTTTTGGTCAAAGGGACCAAAATGCCTATAGTTCACTTTAGTGAAAAGACAATGTGACCTGAATCTCCCTTTCTGCTGTAAGATGTGTGCCCTATGGACACCTCATGGCCTCCAGCTGGAGCTACTCTAGGAATAAGTTAGGGGAAGGAATCAAGTGGGGGCTGTCAGGATGGCTCCAGGGCAGGAGGGCCCCCCAGTGACAAGGAGTGTGTTTTTTTTTTCTGGGGGCAGCAGATACAGTTTTGGATGGAGAGCTCTAGGAAGAAATGTCCCTTTGACCGTGAATGCTAGAATTGTAAGGCCAGAAGTTGGAGACCTCTTTCTCATGATGGGTCTTTGAGAGCCTTCCTAAAAGACTCATGTGAAGTACAAATTGACAAGAATTTTAATCTTTCTTTTATCATATTGTAATTCTCTTCTAAAATGTCTCAATACTTCAGTAAAGAAAAATAACCTTATCTCACAATTTGATAGAAAATATTGGGAAGACCAAAGGGACTAGATTTAAGCGGACGTGCTTAACCTCTGCTGCCCACTGGAATGACCTGAGAAACTTTATAGAAAATACTGATGCCTGAGCTTCAACCCCAGAGTTTAATTGATCTGGGATGAGGTCTGGGCAGCAGGATGTTTTTAAAACTCCCCAGGTAGTTCCAATATGCAGTCAAGTTTGAAAACCACGGGGTTAAGAAGCACGAGTCTTATTCTTCTCAGGCTCCCAGGAGTGAGGGGCATCTGCCCACGGAGTGGGCCATGACCCAGCAGAGTTCTAGGGCACAGCGAATGATTAGAAGAAGGTAGTCCACCCCAAACTGCGGCAGGAAACAGGACCTCCTCATGCTAAGGCATGCTCCCCAGAAAGGGCAAACCCAAGGGAACTGGTGAGACCACATTTCTTACAGACTTTATAAAAGGGCTAAAGGAAGCTTTGCCTGTGGTATGTGGCAAAATCCAGCCTGATCCCCGGGTATATGCGATTAGAAAGCCCATGTTCCCTTTCAAAGCCCAAGGGAAGCAGAGATTGGTCAGTTTTAGCCTTATCTGAGCATTTTGATGCAGCCACATGAGAACATGTGACATGGAACCTGGCAGTTTACATAGTTTATTTTCAAGTGTCTGACAGACTCTTCCATTCTGTAGACTGTATTCATTTTAGAATGCACAGGGGTGCTCACACAGTTATATGTGTGCCTCAAGACTTGCACTCAGGACGGCATGGAGAGAAACACAGTCCTGTGAGCTGACAGGGAGCCCAGAGGAGCCTGAAACCCATACCAGCTTAAGATTTGTTTTCACCAGACACTAAATTCAGCTATTTTAGCAGAACTGTCTAGTAATGCTCACCAAAAAGCAGAGAACAAAATCAAAGCGTAAAATCTGTAAGTCGTCGTTTCATTTTTGTCAGAATTCAAACATAGCACAAAGTTTCCACATTGAGGTCGGTGACACAGTGGTGGCCTAGACCTCTTAACCAGCAGAGGGACAGGATACAGCCCACACCATCTTCCTAGTAAAGAAGTCCTGAGGCTCGTCTGTCCATCAGCAGTGGAGTGAGGCTCGTCTGTCTCAGGAGTGAAAGCAGATGTTGTATCTGGTGGGGAGAGAGGCAGACTATTCACCATCAGGGCATCTGGAACAGTAAGAACATTGCAATTCTCTTCTGAAACGGTCCCAATCATTCAGGGAAGAAACATAATCTCACTTCACAGTCTGATAGACAGTCCTGGGCAGACCAAGGGGGCTAGATTTAAGTGGAGACGTTTAACCTTGGCTAATCATAATGACCTGAGAAGATTTTAAAAATAAGGATGCTTGAGTTTCATCCTTAGGGTCTCAGTTATCTACCTTCTGTACCTGTGAAATTCCAGAATGAAGCTACATGTGTCACTGAGACTCTGGGAAGTCACAGCGACTGTCAGACTTTTGGGGGCAAAACTGTCACAATATGCCAGTCAGCAAGACAGGTGAAGGAGCCAGTATCTGAGAGAAGTGCTCTACCTAGATCCCTTCTATCAATACCCACTAATATCATGATCGTTGTTGATTGCACTCTTTAAGAAAATGATGGACAAGAGTAACCTTTTAAAGAACAATTTTCTTCTACTGAGCAAAGAATAAATGGAAACCCCATAAAGGAAGATGTAATGTAGCTAGACATAGTCTGAAGAAAACATTTGCTGAGCAGTTGCTATGCACTAAAGCACTGGGGAAGAAGCGTTGAAAGGACACTGCCTGTGCCTGCAGAGGATCATAATTTGTAAGAGGTGACAGACATTGTAAATGTCAATACTTACCTGATGTTTAATGGTATTCCAGGCTGCTATGAGAAGACATCGGAGCACAGAGCCCAGGTCTGGTGCTTGTGGAAATCATCCAGATGGAGCAGATGCCTGAGCAAGGTCATAAAGGAGGAGCCTGCCAGGTGGAGAGCAGGGGAAGCATGCTCTGGGAGGTGGGACATCATGAACAAGGAAAAACATGGAGTCAAGAAAGATCTGGTGGAGGTATTCAGAAGTCCTAAGAGGTTCTCCAGATCTGTTGTGCACATGTTACTACTGGATCGTCACTTGTATGCAAAATAGTGCCCGAGAACATTAGGACCAAGGTTGACACCCAAGCGCTCCCTCTCTTCACTTTCCCCCACCATCTCCCTTCACCCTCCATAGACTGCATCCCTGGGATATCCTGTTTCCTTTTTCTTCTCCTCCATGCTGGGAGAGCTGCACAACCCATGGCCTGCTCTGGGGACACAAAGTACACCCTCATCATTACTTCAGGATTTAGCCTACTGTCACCAAATCTATTTTGAGTGGAATTTTTGCAGTTTTCTCTCTATCTTTTTTACTGTGGAGTAGAAAGAGCAAAATTGGGGCTAGATAGTTTCTATTCCACCACTTGTTAGCCAGGCAACCTGGAGCACATGTCTTCACCAGGCACTCTCACTGTTCTGAGACGTTGTGAGCATGGCCCTACGCAGGGTGCTCGGGGAGGGCACTCAGTAACCCTGAGTTTGCTTCCATTCCTTTCTCTTTGCTTCTCTCCAAGCCAGAGCCCGTTCTAAGATGCCTCAGACATTGTTCCGTCTCTTCATTGGCCCCTTCTTTTCAACACAATGTTCCCCCACATTCTTTACACTCTTCCAACTGAAATGAGACCTCCTTGGGAACTGCATGTATTCTTATTGAGCTGCATGTGCTCTTATGACTCCAAACAGAAGCAAATCATCCCATTTTATTCCCCCTACTTTATCCCAGAACTCCCTCCTTTCCCAGTTCTTGCCCTTTCTCCACTCACCTTCACTAACTGGCATGGACATTTATCTCCTCATACACCCTTCTCTCCTTTCAGCATGTCTACCCCCCTCTTCCCAACAGGAACACCATAACTGCTCTTCTCTTAGGGCCCTGGTGTGCCCCAAGCTCCTTCGTCAGACATGTGACAGAAGAGGTCAAGTGGAGGACTGAATGGAAGGAGACAAAAGAACAACTTCTCCAGTGGTTTCTCCATCTTTAGTTCTGGTACAATATCTGCTCCTCTCCCCAGCAAAAAAGATAAGGAAAATCAATCTAGGCAAATTAAATATAGTAATTGATTTTTGTTGAACTCATGTTTATCCTTGGTCTTATTACATCTATTCTTAAAAGATTTTGCCATTTTATGTCAAAAGATTTAGTGACTTTGGGGTAATTATTTGGGTCTAGGTAATTTCTTTACAGTAAAAACAATAAAACATTCAATATAGTGAATCAAAATAATCTTAATACCTTCCACTTGGCAGCTACAGAGCCATCATCATGATTTATGTGCTTTCCATATAGGTAAATAATGACAAAAAAAAAACATTAGGAGCATAGCTGGTAGAAGTGATTTTAAGTGCTTATCCTCAAGCAATTTTTCAATTGGAATATTCAATTAAATTTCCAAAGGAAATGAGAAAATAGTGTTCTTACTATTCAAAACTAAAGGCATTATAAAATGGTTTACTTCTTTATATTTTTTCAAGGCACTTTGTAACCATCTTTTTAGTCAGGGAATAGGCAAATACCCCTAAAAGAAAAGGGCATAACATAAAAAGAGCCCATCTGGATGTCTGTTTATATCAGATTTCATGATTTCCCAGGAGGCAATAATTTAGTGGCAGGTTTCTCACGCTTCCATGCACCTCTCCTCTGCACAGCTCAGATTGCTTCCCCTTGTTCCTCAGCCTCCAGCAAAACTAACTTCTTGAACAAACCTATTTTCTCTTGTCCTTTATTTCAGTCCCACTCCGTTTGCACCTTCCCATGCCACCCAACCCTACGTATGACCTCCCATCAGAAGCACTTAATCTCTCAATAAACATTAAGCACATCTGAAGCTAGGACAGTGACTTCATTCCTCAGACTTCTGATATAGCCATTGTCTTAGATTTGGTCCCCCGAGAAGGTGATCCTGAAATAACTGTTAGAGTGCAAGCAGTTTATTTGGGAGGTGATTCCAGGAAACACCATCAAAGGAATGGAAAAGTCAGATAGAAAAGAAAAAGAAACAAATAATAGTTCATTATCAAGCATATTACCATTGTAAGTCCACAGTCACAGATATGACAACTATTTGTGTGGCTCCCAGAGTACCCAAAAAGGAGTTATGAGTGAGGAGTTAGAGAGCTGGGGTATTTACACAACTCCCATCAGCCACGCAACCATTTATTGCTAATTCCCAGCATTTCTAGCCTTTTGTGTGGAGGTGGAAAAGTGGGCTCCATTAGTTATAGAAGACTCTGAGGCAATGGAATCCAGGTGCTTGCAGCTGGAAGTCCAGCAAGTGCACACTGAAATTGTAAGGACAGGGACACATGGGCAGGCATGGCATGGTCAGCTCCAGCCACTGTCGTGCTTACTCGTGTGAGTGGATTCCTCCAGATGCTTTGCTTATGCCCAGTGATGGCAAATATAATTCATTTTGAGTGTTAACTCCAATTGATTACCAGTGGCTTTGTCAAGACAGATTCTGAGGTTGTGTTAAAGGTTAGCAGGAGAGAGAAGCTGTGGTGACCACAGATCTCTGACAGCAGAGAGTCGGATAAAGACTAGCGGTATCTTGCCTGATGCTGTCCTAAATCCTGCAATTACTCCTAAAAGCGATGGGCAGAACGAAGTCCCCTGAGGGCCACAGAAAAATGAAAAAGCCAAAAGGGAAGTGATCAGGACTCTATGGAAAGAACTCCCCTCAAATCAAAGTCTCTGCTGTCCTCAGAGAGGTCGTGGTGACCATACCCCATAGCTTCTTCTTAGTGCCAGACATCATCTGGACTTTAGACATTCCATCTATGTCTGGGCAGAAGTGAGAAAACTCACCTGGGGAAGAAAGCGAGTGAATTAGCCTGAGGAACGGCAAAGTTTAGATAAAGACTGAATATTTTGTGTGATTATTAAAAATTTAAACCTACATTTTTTCCTAGGTTGAATATTAATACATTTATTTGAGAAGTTCTTTGTGAGCATCTATTCTAAGCTGTCCATTATTATATGCTCTTGAAAAATAAAAACATGAATAAAGCATAGTTTAAACCCTCAAAAATCCCATTATCTAGGGAAAGGGCAATACACACCTTATCAGGGAGAGAGAGAGAGAGAGAGAGAGAGAGAGAGAGAGAGAGAGAGAGAGAGAGAGAGAGAGAGAGAGAGAGAGCGTTTTAAGAGCACAGATTCTCTGGGCCTTAATCCTGGGCCTGACACTTACCACCTGGGTGACCTGGAGACATTTATTTAATCTCTTTATGCCTCAGGGTCCTTACTGCTACCTACTTCATGAGGTTGTTTTGGAAATTAAATCTGATAATACCTATAAAATTAGAATAGTGTCTGAGGATGGTCAATACATGTTCAATCTGCTTTTCCTGTGAGAGCACAGATTAGAAGTATTTAATTTCCTATCTGGAGAATCAGGAAGACTCTAAAGAGGAGCTGCTGCTTGAACTGGACACTAGAGGATGAATAGGATTTTGTCAGTGAAAACAAGAGGAGGGCTCCTGCAGACACAAAGAAAGAGACATACAATGGGGCAGAGGAGCGAGGCGGGAAGTCCAGGGTGCAGTCACCACTGACTGCCACACAGGGGGAGGGGAGAATGTCACACTTTCTTTTCCTGCCAAGTAATGGACACGATCTATATTTTAAAAATATGACTCTGGCAAAGAATCTATCAGTATATATGACTTGCTATAAAATCCCCTCACCCCTTCTCTCTAGGTTTACCAAATAAGTATTGAATGTAAAATAAAAACATATTGACTTGAGTTTCCAGAGTGATTCAGCCCAGTCTGAATCCACGCGGGCAGCAATGCAGGCATCAATCCTGTAATATCTCAGACACACTGGGAGCTGCTCTGAACCCCGCTCCTCTGCGAGGCCAGTTGTAGCATGGAGGCCAGATGGGGGTGAAATGCCACGTGCCGATGAGGACTCCAGATGCCTTTTGTCTGCAAACATGTGCAGAAAATCAGCAGCTTCCACTAAGGCAGCTCTGGAAATCCAGCTAAACTGATCTCTTTGAGTCTGATCAACAAATGATTACTTGCACCAACTTTGTATACACTGTGAGGAAAACAGAAGTTCTGTTAAAATTTATCTTTATCTTGGTATAGCCACAGCTTGCAGGGATCATTTGAAGGACAAGGTAAGGTAAAGGAAGGAGGATTTATAAAATATATAATTCCACAGGAAGATTTCTCTGCTGTTCTAATCTAAAAATGGCCAGTTAATGGCAGAATTATATACCGTTCTGTTCAAGCTGAAAGAATCTTTGACGCAGTCTAATTCAGTTCCTGCATTGTCACGTGGGGAACTGGGGTCACTAAGGGAAGGAGACTCAGCCCCTATCTCTCAGCAAATTATTGGCAAATCCAGTACTACACTCCCAGTTGGTAAATATGGAGAAGAAATTACTCTTTTGATTGACTGAACAACATTCAGAGGTAACACACTGACTTCATGCTGGTCTCACAAAGGTATAGACCAGCAGTGGCCAATGGAAATATGCTGCGAGCCACTTACCTGATTTTGTTTTCTAGTAGCCACAATGAAGGAAGTCAAAACAACAGGTAAAATTAATTTTAATACTACGTTCAACATTACATTAACTCAATATATCTAAGATGTTATTTAAATACGTAATCAATCTAAAAATTATTAATGAGATATTTTATACTTTTTTGTGCTACAACTTCCGGTGCATTTCAGTTTGGATGAGCCACATCTAAATGACCACGAGCCACCTGTGGCTAGTGGCTGCCACCTTAGAGAGCACAGGTAGAGACAATGGAGTTTCAGCTGTTCCCCAGTCAGAGGTTTATGGATATTCATTC
This sequence comes from Rhinolophus hipposideros, assembly GCF_964194185.1. Taxonomy (NCBI): domain Eukaryota; kingdom Metazoa; phylum Chordata; class Mammalia; order Chiroptera; family Rhinolophidae; genus Rhinolophus; species Rhinolophus hipposideros. Next base: position 48,680,053 of record NC_138063.1, read on the forward strand.
ATTCATTCACTAAATATATGGATGGCTCCTACTTTGTGCTTCTCTCTGGATATGAAACAAACATATATATTTATTGCTTTCAGAGACCGAGAGTCTAGTGCCAAAAACCAACAAGTTGGGAAACATATACCTGTTAGGTATGTACAAATATGTGATTATATGTATGCACATATATAAAGTTAGTTAATTAATTTTTAATTGGGGGAGATACTAATGAGGTAACGAGCATGGTTCTGTTAGACATCAATAAACGAGCAGGATGTGCCTTTAGATTATGATGTCAGGGATTACTGCTCTAAGGATAAAACAGCTAAGCCTAAACCTGAGGGAGAAGAAGCCAGTGTTTGAAAAACCAGCCAGGGTAAGCATTCCAGCCTGAGTCAAGGACCTTAGGGGAAAAAAAAAAAAAAAGAAAAAAAAAAAGACCAATGTTGCCGAAGTGAAGTGAGCAGGAATCCCTGGTGTTTTTCTCCTAAGCTTGTTTATGTGAAAGAGACAATGATCACATTTCATGCATTGTTAATTTTTCTGCTGAAAATAGAAAATAGTTATGACTTGATAAAAGCATGAGGCCTGATCAGGAGCAGAGCAATGGTACAAGGTCATGGGCAATTCCAAATGAGTGTGGAGAGCCTTCCCCAGTCCAAGGCGAGAGCTATCCTCAAAAGTGTGAAGCATCTAAACATAAAATTGATCATGTGCCCCCCACCCCTACGATATTCCCCTACCATTCAGCACTAGGTTAGTGCCTCGGGTTGCTGGGAAAGCACTCCCCTAGATCTTTGGTCTTACGTCTAGAATCCTCTAATCTCAGGACTGGAAAAGGCTGTAGGCAAACTTCTAGGGACAACCACAATGAAGTAATTTCAGAGAAAAGAGTTGTCTTAATCTCCAGAGAAAAAGATTTTACATTTTCCTTGAATAATGGCTTCTAGTAGTTTAAGCCTTTTCCAGAAAACCTCCCTTGATGTCTGATTGCACCCTCCCATCTGAGTTTAGCAGCACCACTGAGTGCTCGGAAGGCAGAGTATGTGCTTTAAAGGATACAGGAATGGGTGGGGAAAACAAAGCCACAGTGTAAGCCTCCTCTGTTTGCTCTCAGTGGAACACAGTGGAAATGCATATTAAGTGACTCACTTTTTCTAGATAAATGTTCACATTCCGCCCTGCCCCCCTTTTTCTAACTCCTTCTTATGACTCTGTGAAACTGTCTAATTGTCTTTATGTTATCTTCAACTTCTTCAGCTGTGGAGAACAGAACAAGTTGCTAGCAATTTCCATCAACAGAGACAAGTCATTGGAAGGTGTACTGACTGCATTACTGAGTGATACAAAAGGCTCATGCCTCCCAAAAATCATCCCCGTGACCTCCCAGGCAGTGAAATGACACTTGAGAGGAAAGCTACATTAGGCTATGATCAGGTATAGGACTTAAGTTTGAGTCAGACAATCAGGTTACCTATCAGGACCCCAGAAGGTGGGGGTAGTAAACTGAAAGGAAAGGTAAGCTTTGATAGGGGAAGGAAGAAAAGAGAATGCAAAGGGAAGACATGAGGCCTCTAGCAGAGCTGAGGGGGGAGGCCTGAGAAGAATACCAGAGTAGGGTACGTATTTAGGAATGATGAAGGCTGTGAAACCTAAGGCAAGTTGCTAAAAGGAGAGAATTCAGGAACGATTTTTAGAGTTAAGACAAATGTCATCCACTTCACAGTTTTTCCAAGACCTGCCTGCAAGAATCACAAACCTTTTATGATGGCTGTGCTGCAGCTTTGCATTGTTCATCTACCACTCAACATGGATTTATGTGCCTCTGCTGTGTAGAAGGTTGTGGCAAGTGCTGGGGATGTCACTGTGTCTTAAAAATCCACACTTTTGAATACATCTAGTTAATTTAGGCCATCTTTCAACATTCCTTATAATGTATCATTTTGATTTTCCAATGAATGATGGCTTCTAGTAGTTAAACTCAGCCAACTCCTGCTTTCTGTGTTGTATGGTCCTGTTCTGATGACCTCTTTTTTTGAGTATTGAGGTGAAAACCAAACATGATGTTGAAAGCTTGGGCTTATTAAGCATCTAGTATCAGCTGCTGAGTCTAGTCTAAATGATGGGGAATTGACCCCTTGCTGCTCTTCATGCTGCTTATCACACGGGCGTTGAGAGAAGAGGCAAAGACTAACATTAGTTGAGCATCTCCTACTGTCTAAGCACTTTACGTACATTATTTAATTGTACCCTATAACAACTCTATTAATTTTATCTTCTAAAGAAATTCAAGTTTAGAGAGCTAAAGTAACTTACCTAAGCATGGCCAGCTGATAAGGGGAAGAGTAAAACCAATGTGCAAGAGTTTTCTGTTTTAAACCATGATGGCGGTTAAGAAGATACATTGTGGGTCAAGACAACATGAGTTTGAGTTCCCACCCTGCCATTTACTAACTGTATAAGTTTGGGCAAGTAATTTCATTCTTCTGTGTCTCAGTGGCATTATCTATATAATAGGTTATAGATAGTGTCTTCCTCATATAGGCTGGGGATGAAATGAATGACCTAACATCATAAAGCCATTAGATTGTTGCCTGGCACATAGGAAGTGATCAATAAAAATTAGCTGCTATAATTTCTAGTTGGACATTTATGAAAACAGTGGTTACTGTGGAAGTATTTCATAATTTTATTTTCAAAGCATTTTTATACCATCTATGATAGCTATTTATTTTGCCTTCTGCCTTAAAGTCATCATGTCTTTTTTTATGCCAGTATTCTTACCAATTAAAATTTGCTTCACCACTTAATTCCAAATAACAGGATAGTTAAGAAAAATATGCTATATCTACTTAATGGTATATTAAGCAATTTAAATTGATGACAAAAAGACTACATGCCGAAATGTAAACATACCTTTAAAATAATATGTGAAAAAAGGAGGAGTGTAAAATTATGCAAATACTAAGATGACATGCATGTGAAAAAATACACTGGGAGGAAAAGACCAAAATTTAAAAAGTATTTATATTAGTAACCTGAAATTATGGGTGAGTTCTTCCTTTTTTTCTAACATTTTTGCTATATGATTTGATTGCTTTTGCACATTATAATAAAATAATGCACCATCCCAATGCTGTCCATAATACACATAAAAGGAAACAAAACAGAGAGACAACGAATATGGCACAGTAGGTAAATGCTGTGTTTATCTTCTCTCACAACAACATTAAAATTACAACTAATCTACAAAACAACCATTATTGGGAATCACCTAAAAGCAAGCTGAACTGAAGCCTTTCAACTAAGAATGCACAGAAGAAGCCACCTCCAGACTGGTAGGAAGGTCATAGACGCAGCACGGACTGGTCCTACACCCATGTGTGACCATTAAAGATCAGGTGGGCTATTTCGGCTGTGGGGGTCCCCTCATCCCCTAAAGGAGTGAGAGATCCCAGCCCCACCCCAACCCAGGGTTCCAGTGCCAGAGAGAGAAGTCCCCATAATTTTTGGTTGTGAAAACCAGTGGAGATTGTGACTGAGTGAGACAGTGCGGCTGCACTCACAGGCGCTCCTCTTAAAGGGACAGCACATGGACTTACCTACCAGTGGAATCACTCGCTCTGAGCTCCAGCACTGGGCAGCAGCTGGGAAGGTGGCAGGGTCAAATGGTGAGGAATCGAGTTATCTGACTTGTGATGGGGACTGGAGAGTGGCTTTCTCCTGGACAGGGGAGCTGGTGGAGGCCATTGTTTTTTTGTTGAGCCCTCCACTTTCTTGGCACAAAGAAAGGCGGCTGCCATTTCTGAGTCTACACCTTTAGTTCGCCCCTGCCCTGATGATTTAAGATCTGGCCCAGCTCAACTTTGGGGCACACCGAGCCCACTGCCAGTGGCTTTTTTGTGCAGACCGCTTGTCTTGGCTCAAGCTGCACTTTCCTAGGGTCTCTCAAAGGTTCACGGAACCCCCACAAGCAGCATTTGGCTTCAGCATGTCCTGTACCTCTGTCTGAGCAGCCCTAAGCCAGCACTACTGGAAGCTGGCCTTGGTTTGTGGCTTGGCCTCTCAAAGGTGCTTCCAAGCACAGCATGGGTAGCAGACATCTGAAGATTTCTTTCTGGCTCCCGCTGGTGGCGCTAGGTGGCCCTGGGTGGGGTATGGTCTGTGGCTGAAGTAGACGTACAGCAGATCCCACCCAAAGTGGTCCTGGGGCTGGTGCCCCAAGTGGCTAGCTTCACAATGAGCTGGAGCATCACCTAGCTGTCTCCAAGTACAATACACCCAAGATGTCTCCAAGTACGATACACCTCACCAGAGTCCTGCTGAGGCAGATCCTGCTCTGTAGGATCAGCCTCTGCACAACAACTCTTCCACTGTAGTCAAGGCCAGCCCTCACAACCAGTGAGCCCAAGGGTCAGTCCCTCCTATTGATGTGCAATTATCAACCAAGGCTCAACTACAAGAGGAGGGCACAGACAACCCACACAAGGGATGCACCTGGAGCGCGTGGCTCAGGTGACCAGAAAGAAAGCGCCACTGAACCCCACAGCACACCTACTACATAAGGCCACTCTACCAAGACTGGAAGACACAGCAGCCCTACCTAATACATAGAAACAAACACAGGGAGGCAGCCAAAATGGGGAGACAAAGAACTATATCCCAAATAAAAGAACAGAATAAAGCTCCAGAAAAAAGAACTAAGAGAAATGGAGATAAGCAATCTATCAGATGCATAGTTCCAAATTGGTTATAAGAATGCTCAATGATCTCAGGGGGAAATTCAACAGAGATAGGAAACATAAAAATGGAGATGGAAACCATGAAAAAGAACCAGTCAGAAATAAAGAATACAATAACAGAAATGAAGAATATATTACAGAGAATCAACAGTAGACTAGATGAAGAGTTTAAAGGGCCTTTGGGACAATATCAAGCATACCAACATTCGCATTATAGGGGTACCAGTAGGAGAAGAGAGAGTGCAAGGAATTGAAAACCTATTTGAAGAAATGACAGAAAACTTCCCTAACCTGGTGAAGGAAATAGACATACAAGCCCAGAAGCACAGAGAGTCCGGAACAAGATAAACCCAAAGAGGCCAACACCAAGACACATAATTAAAATAGCAAAGATTAAAGACAAAGAGAGAATCTTAAAAGCAGCATGAGAAAAGCAGTTAGTTACCTACACGAGAGCCCCCATAAGACTATAAACTGATTTCTCAACAGAAACTTTGCAGGCCAGAAGGGATTGGCAGGAAATATTCAAAGTGATGAAAAGGACATACAACCAAGATTACTCTATCCAGCAAAGCTATCATTTAGAATTGAAGGACAGATAAGGAGCTTCCCAGACAAGAAAAAACTGAAAGAGCTCATCACCACAAAACCAGTATTACAAGGAATATTAGAGGGACTTCTTTAAGATGGGAGGGGGAGTTAAAGATGGGTGAAAGAGGAAGGGATTAAGAAGAACAAATTGGGTGTTACACAGTAGTCATGAGGATGTAGGTTATAGTACAAGGAATACAGTTAACAATATTGTAATAACTAGGTGTGGTGCCAGGTAGGTACTAGTTCTGTCAAGATGATAGATGGCAATGGGGTTGGGGTCAGGGTGAAAAAGGTGAAGGCATTAAGAAATATAAGTTGATAGTTAATACAGTATGGGGAATTGTCACGCAGGGGACCCTGCTCGCTGCGCCATTTGTCGTGCAGGGTCTCAGCTCCCACTCCCCGCCCAAGAACGCAGGACACGGTAAGGCCAAACAGGAACACCCATGGAGCCATAAGTAGGGGAGTCAAACCCATATATTCTCGCTGGCGTCTGGGCTGGAGACACAGGAAGCAGGATCTACATAATCTGCCTAACAGCAGTCCGCGCTTGCCAGCCACCATCTTCTTGCTAGCCCCCATTCCTTTCCTGCTAGCATAGCCACAGCCGTTATATTAGTGGCCAATGGCTTACGGGTTACAGCTGACGGCCAACTAGCCACAGCTGCTGGCATCTGATCACAGTTGATGGCCATTTACTACCCGAGCCAGCACCTTTCTATGTGAGGCAGAGAGCCTGGAAACTGTTTTTTGGGGTTTTGTCCCCACAGGAATATAATCAACAATGTTGTAAAGGTCATGTAAGGTGCAACATGGGCACTGGACTTATCAGGGGGATCATGTGATAGACTGTGTAGATGCCTGACCAATGTACGATACACCTGAAGAGCTGAAGTAGAATAATATTGAATGTCAACTGTAACTAAATGCATAGGTACATATAGTCACACGATGTGGAGTACAACATAGGGAAGATAGTCAATGGTATTGTAACAGCTATATAGGATGTCAGAGGGGTAGTAGCTTTTGGAGTGGGTTATCTCTTTATGAGGGGTTTAAATGTCTAACTATTATGTTTCCTTGTGCACCTGAAACAAGCAAACATAAAAGGAAACAAAACATCCATATATAACCTGTTATAATAGTTTTAATTTCACGTGTGTGTGAGTGTGCATTTTGTATAAAATAAAAAGATATGTGTGTCTAAAAACATCACATAAAATGAGCACACACACAATAAAACCTTTTTAGAAAGAATAAGAATCTAAGTCCTTCCATAAAAAAAATATGTTTTCCTTAACAGCTAAAATTGACTATTTGTACTAAGAAAACACTGGAGGAGCCAGGAGGAAATCTGAGGCTGCTTCCATTTCCATTGTGGAAGTATTTCTGACAGGTGGAGGCTTTCTCTCCTTCTCCCTCGCAAGCCTTCAGCAGCTCTGCCCAATTAGGGGGCAATGTGTTGATGTGAACATTCCCTCTATTCCCTTTCCCTGTAGTGGGGCCTCTTAGGCAGTAGTTGCCCCTTGTGCTTCAGCAGTGCTCCAGCTGGTCCCAAGATCTCTGGAGGCTGTCACTGCTGAGATTCTGGCCTTATCTTCTTCTCCTCTCCTCTCTCCTTCTCTTTCCTCCCCTTCCATTCCCTCCCTTCTACTCTTGTCCTGCCCTGTTCTCTCCTCCCCATCCTCTCTTCTCCACTTTCCTGACATAGTAGGTCAGCTCATGGATGTTACTAGGAATGGGCAAAAATGTCTACTGCCACAGGTGGGCCAAAGAGTCACAGAGGAACTCACGGCAATTTGTGGTGGCCAGTCATTGTCCATCATGGCAGTTATGCAGGAACTCTGGCATCTGGTTATCTGATTCGAGTTCACATCTTTACCACTTAGCAGCTGGCTGATTTGAGGCCTGTCAATTTAGCTTCTTAAATAAGTTCCCTATCTGTGAAGCTGGGATGATAATGACAATGTCTGTCTTATGAAGTTCCTATAAGGAACTGACAAATTACTATTAATATATAAAGTGTTAGCATGGTCAGGGCTCAATGAAAATTAGCTACTATTCCTACCTTTTTATGGAAGTTTCAGGTCAAATTTTGACTCTGAGGAATTTGCTTCAGCAACCCTTTTCTGAATTTCCTTTTTAGCCTTTAAGCCAGTCACAGCCTTACCTTCCCTCCCACCCTTCTCTTTCCCCTAACTTTCACTGGACACTGCTATTCTACAATGGCAGAAAAAAGTGAGCCTAATAAACTTCTGTACTTTCATATATAGAGACAGGCACAGCCATTTACCCATTCCCACAGCCTAGTGAGAGCCATCATTGGGTCCCATCTACACCTGGTCTTTACTTTCATCCTGTGAGGCCCAAGAGATTAGGCAACTTGCCCCAAATCTCTGCAATGAAGTGGTGGATCTGAAATACAAACCGTATTTTCCCAATAATACCAACATCCACATATATCCCAAATATATATATATATATTGAATTACTTTATCTTTTCTTTTCAAAAGGATTGACTGATGCTCCAAAAAATGAATTGAGGGGAGGAATGAAGGTCATACCGGTTGCCTCTGAATTTCATGCCTCTCAGGTCACACCACTGAGAGACTTCTCTGGCTGCCCAGGGGCAGAGTCTCCTTCTCTTTAGTCCTTGGGGCAGCTCTGCACCTTCATAGTGTGAGAAGCACCCACACTGCCTGTATGAGAGTAGGAGGAGGGCAGAAATTCATCTCGACATTTTACAAAGGAATTTTTTTAAGAAATTGACTATAAATCTTTGTAAGTTGTATCATGTTTTAAATTTAATTTCAGCAACTTATTCCACAAAGAGATAAGAAATTGATCCTAAGACCACAAAAGAATGCATTAACCATTTGCAATCATGCACTTAGACAAAAAGTATTATGAAATGTTTTAACACGTCAAATTCAGTGAAAAAAAAGTGATACAAACAGAGCAGAGACCATCAAAAACTGTGCATAAAGAGGAAAAAGACTTATTTCAGTGGAGCAGCTCTAGGGATTTGTGGGTGTATATTTTTTCTTTTCACACCAAAATTACCCTCAAAGGTCTATTTTTCCAACAACTCTTTTCCCCTGATGGTTCTCAGTGGTCCTTCTTACTGGACTCTTGGAAAACATGTATCCTCCAGCATGGAGCTCTGTCCCAGCCTCCTGGATGTTCTGTATGGCTCTATCCTAGCGAACATGAGCACATAGAAAAGCAAGCCCTTGGAAATTATTTATTCTAGTAAAATAGGTAGATAGGAAGGAACTTTTGCCCAGTATGTACTCTAAGAGGTATTTGATAGCTGGAATGTAAGCTGGGGGCCAGCAGGAAGTGAGCCTGAGCCTTCTGGTTTTCTCCCACCCATCCTCTCACCTTGAATGTTGTCTCACATTAGAGCCTGTATTCACTAATTTGGACTGGTCATGCTGGGAGGGGAATGCTTTTTGAGGAATGGGGAGAGTTAAGGAAACCAGGAGGCACAGAATGAAGAGATGGCATTTTAAGCATTATGTTATAAATGATAATTAGGATCTGGCGAAACTACTCAACCATTATTTCTGGGAACTATGCCTAATCACTCAATTTTTGCCCATGGTCTCCAGAGGCTGAGTCCTAGAGAACAGTCCTGCCCCCAGAACTGCCCTCTCCCAGGGTGGGCCGTGCTACCCCCTCACACTTGAATGAGACATTTCTCAGAGTCCACTTATTTCATCCAGGTGTTAGATGAAAAACAGCCGATTAACTCCATCCTAATTTATGAATGATTTAAAACTACTTAACTCTTCAATGACTATATGCGTTTCTGGACAGTTTGATTACTGGCCCATAAAATATTTTTGGTATGGAGCAAGAGAGGAAATGTGTCACCAGGAAGCTAACTAGCTGGCAGGTCTGCTCTGACCAACCAAATACCTCAGACTCTTCTGTTTTTTTTTTCCCTTCTTCCATCGTTGAGTCTGCAGTTTCTTCCCACGTTCTAGGTAATTTCTCAACCTAGTTCTTCTGGTAAGTGGCCATGGGTACAGTTGTTATTGTTGTCATTATTTTATAAACACCACCTGTCATTTCCCTGAGCTTCAGTTTCTTCATCTTTAAAATGGAGTTTAATATTGTCTACCAAAAATTGTTGTGAAGACTGAAGTAGTAGGTGGCAGATAAATGTTAGTTCCGTTCTGCAATAAATCCAGTGTTATCAGGCCAAGAAATTACTTTTACCACCTGGGAGGTACTCAGAACTCTTAGGGGAAACATGCTTTTGAAAAATAATCTTAGTGGACTTACACAGTTTTTATCTAACAGCATCTATTCCCACTTTTTCTGAGTCCATCATAACCTCCCCTCTCCGCCCCATACATACTCACAGGTACCACAGCCTATTGTGATTGGCACAGCAATGGCCCCTCTGTTCCTTTCAAAAGATGGGCATATGATCCAAGCTGCTCTTCTATGCCACTGGGCAAGGAATGGGTCGGGGGGAAATGGCTTTTGTAGACCTGCTACAAACAGAAGTTCCTTGGTAGAAGGAAAAGCCTGGAGCTGCCAATGGCCACCAACAGGAAAGTTCTATTGAGAGAGAAGTTAACACAGAAGAAAGCAAAGCCAAAAGACAAAGAAAATGATGTCACTGGATGCTGGTTGATTGCCTGGGTCTAAGCATGCCTGAGACTGGGCCTGCCCTTGACTTTTTTATTACACAAACCTAGGGTTATCTTTCTTTCTTCTCTCTTTTTCTTTAACTTAAAGGAGTTTGAATGTTCACCAAGAATTATCTCCTTTTTGTGATTACTTTTTTTAAAGAAAAAAAGATTATTTAACTTACAGTCAACTAGTAGATGTGTATCACTAAATATGTACATTTCATAATACGGATTTCAGTCAGTGTCTCTGAAATATTTTTACTGAAGCCATCAACAAGAAGACAGTCAGTGCTTCTGTATTTTGCAACCCCCCTAAATGTTATAAGTTTTGTAGCCTTGTGTTCTATTACATATAGGGGGAATTTTGCATTCTGCTTGAAAATATAACCATTGTGTTTCTTATTATAAAACATTTTAAGTTATAAGTTATATTGCTTTGACTTCTTCTCCACCCTCTCTCATTTCTCAGGAAAACTGATGCCGTTTATCCTGTGGATTGCTTCATATCCCAGAGGTACATGTGACTAAATTTGAAAAAGCACACATTAAAAGAAACCAAAGCAGGACAATAGGCAGTGATCTCAGCCCAGGGAATGTCAGCCATGACAGAATTCTGTCCTGCTGCTACGTAGCAGTCTAGTTAAATGTGTAAATTTACTTTAGAAGGGATCCATTTAGAGGGACATCCTTTAGACTTGGCATGTGCCATGACATCAGTATAGACATGCAGGTCCTGCAGTCAGCATTCCTGTTGTGTGACAGCGATGGTAGAGGGAGAGAGTAGAGCCCATACTCCATGAGAAAACACTGGGGAATATCATCAGAAGTACAGAATTGCATAAGAAAATACTTCATGTCATCTCTCTGTTTTAACTTCTTCAGTGCTACAAACAAACACTGAGCAATACAGAAATGAGGACAAAAAATGATTAATTCTAAAAGTTAGAGTTCCTCCTTTTTCTAACAGTTATCTCATATCCTGGATAGTTGCCTATTTGGCCTCTATCCCTCTCTTTTTGTTTTTCAATCTTCCCTCCCTAATCTGCCCCTTCTCTGTGGGGAGTTCATGCTGTGACAAGCCAAATACATGGAAAAGGAGTTGGAGCTGGAGATGGTTACATCCTTCTAGAAGGATCCATGAATTTAACCTCTTTTTGCATTTTAAAAACAGCAGGTGGACTTGCAAACCTTTTCAAGGTTGTGAAGTTTCCTACCGGCAATCATATTTGATACTCATGTGGTAAACATACACCAGTAGCAAATGTTAACAGAATGGATTTCTACTGACTGTGGTATTTCAACAAAATAAATTAAAAACTGAGGGAAGGTAAAGTTAGGAAAAGTCCTTTGGGGTCAATCAGTACATGATAAGCTTAACACAAGGCTTGCTTCCATCTAGGAGTCATTCAAGAGAGCTATATTTTTGGCCAGAAGATATAAAGATTGGAAAAAATATATAAACTAGAAATCCTTTACTTAAAATGGAATAAACTGTACTTGACATTTGGAAACTGCTGCTCTGGCAAAAAGAAAGGTACTAAGGTTTCCAAATGTAAGGTTGAGATAAAATGGGGAGGCTTCTTGAGATTTTGAAGCATTATTTAGAAACTTGGAGCAAAAATTCAGTTTCTTGGAAGATGCTTGGTAAAGAAAACATTTCTCTTGGCATGATATACTTCATTTTTCTTAGGGAAAAATTAGAAAAAAATTAAAGTTTGAGAAGGGCCAGTTTGCATAAATGAGGCAGAGGCTGAAATAAAAAATAATAAACAGTCCAAACTCACCCCTTTTTCTCTTCAACAAAGTAGGAGGGAGCAAGCATAGAAAAATAAAAAATAATTTGATCAGAAATTATTTATTTTAAAGCAAAAGCCCTATGGATTCTAGTCAAAGAGATTGTGGGAGGGCTTCATATTGTAGAGTAAGTGATACTGAACACTGTAATGATATCTAAATGCTAATCTGCCAAAACCTTGAACTGAGGAACATATCTGAATCAGCAAAGGGCTCTGAGAGGCACATCAGCCTAAATTCCTTAATTCCTGGTTTATACAATAATCTTCTCCACAGTTTCTCCGAAGGGTCTTGGGAGGTGGGAATTCTATATGAGTCACGTGTCTACCAGCCTATGTGCAAATACGAATATCCCAGTGTTCCTAAATAAAAACAAAGAAACCACAAAGTATATACAAAATCATGGCTGGCTGTTTCCTCTTCAGATTTTCCATTTACACAGAAGCCAGAACCTGTTTGTCAGGTTTGGGCCATAGCATGTTTCTAGAATAAAACTGTAAACCTAACAATGGAAGTTAATAACAGAAGCTCAGAGTTTGGAACTGACAGTTCTGGTAAAGCTCAAAGATAGTTTCAGGATATAATCTTGTTTTTAACATTTTTTTAACTGACTTGAGACTGAATGTCCATCCATTCCTTATTAAATTAAAATATAAAATGATACCAAAAGCAGGATTATAGCTATCATAGGGTACTACATTTTCTCAGACACATCTCTCTCTTCAGTTTTAACTTGCATCCCAACATGCTTATTACTTTAATTTGGGGAGTCTCCAAAGTCTAGTGATTTTCTTAGTTTTACTTATACTACCACACCCTTCTGAAGAGCTGGGAACAGCTATGTCTGACCGCAACATCCATCTAGTCCGTAGCATGTTTCGAAACATGTTTTTGATGTTCCTAAACACACAACTATCAAATAAAACAGCATGCAGTAGTGAACATAATGTCTGCCTTTCCAGACAGATATGTAAAACTTTAATTATCTAGAGTCTAAGTAACAAGAAACTGCAGTAACTGAACATTTTTGTATACAGAGTGAAAAGACAAGGGCAAGGAAACACAAGGATTTAAGATTTTAGTCAACAGACCATTTCTAGTTCATGTTTCAGATTTGGCAAACGTCCGGGTCATCTTCCAGGTTTTCTATTTAGATACAGGTTTTAATCCTTGCTCATTTCTGTTTACTCACAGATGTCAGGCCCTGCACTGCGCATTTTCACAAATGCTGTCTCAGTTATCGCTCTCTAACAACTCTGTAAACTAGATACCATCATCGTGGGGTCCAAACTCCGGTTTGATTTGCAGGTCAGGGCTGAGAACTGGGAACCCTGCTTCTCAGGTAACATGCTCTGTAAGCCACCAGTAAAATGAGGATATGGAGTACATCAACATTTCTCACTTTTTTTAAAAAAACTTTTTTTTGACAAATATAACAATTTTTTTGACAAATATAACGACACTGTCTTCAGCATATCTCCCATATATCCAGAAAATTTTTGAGCTACATTTTCTGAAATTTATATGAAAATAATATTAAATTATGAAATCAAATTTGCGTTCAATATTTAAAAAGAAAAAAATATTCAACATAAAGCAAAATCAGTATTATAATTTCATATCCCAAAATGATAAGCATTGTGACCATGCTCTGAAACTCAGTAAAACAAAAGAAATAAGCAGTTTCACCAACCAACCAAACAAGCAAACAAACAAAACAAAAAAAGAAATAAAACAGAAAAAAAAGGGAAAATAATTTGCACTAAAGAAGAATGATTTTACAGATCTCCTCTTGCCAAAACATTCAAGTACAGCAGGTCCTCAAATACTGTCAAATTGTTCAAAGGTTCTTTCTTTATAAAGTTGATGAGATGTGTAGGAACCTCTGGGTATCTGCCCAAAAAAATCTGAAACTTTTTTTATATCAATTGCATTGATAACCTTTTTTATATCAATTGCATTTTGCTTATGGCAGAATTGGTTTTGTTATATATCATTTCATTTAAAATTGGAGAACCCATTGATGATGTTAAGTGGGGACTTATTGTATTCATGTCTTCAGGAATACATTGTCTGTTAATCCCCCCAGTTTCCGTCGAGCTCATTGTGGAGTATTTGGGTAGATCAAATATTGACATGAGAATTTAAAAGCACGCTGCCCTGTCTAAGATTTTCTGCCCTGACTCATTGATTGGAGGGTTGAGAATCTCATAATAGACACAGTGTCATCGGATAGTCCACCTGGCCTCAGCATATCCCTTCCAGAAGCTTCCAAGTGCCAGGAGATATGCATGGCAGAGATGGCTAAGGAAATCAGATGTTTTTAATGTGATAGTTAACATGGATAAAAATAGATGGAAAGGTGTCAGGGTAAGTCATTTGAAACCTTGTTAGAACTTCTCTGTGACTAGGGGCTTTTCACAGCGTTGGTTCTGAACCCCATCTGCCACAGTTCAGCAGTTTGAAATGAAACATCGCTCAGCTTTGAACATTCCATCAAAGTGCTGTGATGAGGTGGGTCCTTTGGAGGTTTAGGCTACATCCTATGGTTCTCTCAGTTGTTAGGATGCCCTGGTTTTATCCTTGTGTACCATTTTATTAAAGATCATGCAAAGAAAATACTTTCTTTAAAACATTATACATATATATTTTACATATATATGTATATATGTATATATGTATATATATGTGTGTATATGTGTGTGTGTGTATATATATATATGTGTGTATATATATATATACATGTGTGTGTGTGTGTGTGTGTATTTATTTATTTATTTATTTATTAGCATTGAGAACTGACCTTGAGAGCAGTTTTTCCTCCCTGGCATATTGGGAAGAATACACAAGTGTTGTCATTCTGGCAGGCTTTGGATGTTCTGTCCTAGCCAGCTTGTTGTGGCATGCTGTGGCGAGCCATGGGACGTGCTATTTATTTGACCCGTTGTAGAATGTAAAATAGGGGTTATGGGGTCTCAGTGTGAGAGCAAACTTTTAACTATGGTAATTCAAATAAGCCAACTTTTAAAAATTATTTTTGTCTTAAGGTCAAATTCAATTTGTTATATTATTGTTCCTTTCAAAAATGCTTGAAAAATCTGACCTGAAGCAGACTGTGAGCTGTGCAGTAAGTTGTCTTTAATTTTTGGAATTCCTGACAAATAAGATACTAAGAACACTGTTCATATATCAGATTTTCTCAAAATACTTCAATAGATTTAACCGACTTAATATTTGCTTTAGCAGGATGACCCTGTAACCAAAATCACTCTGGTTATACGAAGCCATGATGAAGATTTGATTCCTTTTGTCTTTAGTGCCACTAAATTCCCTCTTAAACTGCTTCCATTTTCTCTGTTTTGGAGCAGTTTTGACACTGTTCATAGTTGAAGAAGGTCTCATAGCAGAGTTCATGAGTCCCTGTAAAAAGAGTATCTTTTCTATCAGCAACTCTGAACACTGTCAATCAAAGTATTCATCTAGTGTGACCTCATTCCCAATTTTGTTCTGCACGACCTTCAGTTTTTCCCTATAAAATGTCTTCATCAAAAAGGCAAAAAAACATTTGAGTGCCTCTCTGCACCAAATATTTTATTTTCATTATCTCTGTAAACTTCCCACAAAACCTATGAGTTATCATTCCTGTAAATTTACACATTCTGAAAATGAGAAAAGGGTATAATGCCAGCTTTTTGTAATCCAGTTTTCTGGCATATTATCCTTTTTAAGTAATAAAATTTGGTATTTGGGGGATACCATTATTATTGTGAATCAATCTGGGTTTACAATCATTTATATTTTAAGATAAAATTGATTTAATTATATATATATAAAAGAATGCGTGGTCTGCAAGCTCAGACAGGACAGAGCCTGTGTGAGTCCCATTAGTCTGGCATCGTGGAGTAGCAAAGCTTCTATCACAAGTTCACTCTATTTCAAAAACTTCCAAAGAATTGACTCACTATGTGACAGTGTTGAAAATGCTACAGGTAATGCTGCATTAAAAATTCTTTTTCTAAAAAAATTGAGATATATTGACATGCCACATTATATTAGTTTCAGGCATACAACATAATGATTTGATATTTATATACATTGTGAAATAATCACCACTATAAGTCTACTTAACATCTGTCATATTACAGAGTTACATTTTTTTTTCTTGTGTGGTAACTTTTAAGATTTACTCTCTTAACAACTTTCTAATGTGCAACACAGCATTATTAATTATTGCCACCATGATGTTCATTGTATCTTCATGACTTATTTATTTTATAACTGGAAGTTTATACCTTTTAAACTCCTTCACCCATTCCTCTTCCCACCCCAACCCCATCAACCCCTTCCTTTGACAATCACCTATCTGTTCTCTGTATCTATGAGCCTTTCCTTTCTTTTCTTTTCCTTTCCTTTCCTTTCCTTTCCTTTCCTTTCCTTTCCTTTCCTTTCCTTTCCTTTCCTTTCCTTTCCTTTCCTTTCCTTTCCTTTCCTTTCCTTTCCTTTCCTTTCCTTTCCTTTCCTTTCCTTTCCTTTCCTTTCCTTTCCTTTCCTTTCCTTTCCTTTCCTTTCCTTTCCTTTCCTTTCCTTTCCTTTCCTTTCCTTTCCTTTCCTTTCCTTTCCTTTCCTTTCCTTTCCTTTCCTTCTCTGTGTGTATGTAGGTGTGCATTTTAGATTTCACATGTAAATGAAATCATATGGTATTTTTCTTTCTATGTCTGATATTTCTCTTAGTATAATGCCCTTGAGGTTCATCCAGGTTGTTGCAAATGGCAAGATTTTGTTCTTGTTTGATGGCACAATAAAGTGTGTGTGTGTGTGTGTGTGTGTGTGTGTGTGTATATATATATATATCACAATTTCTTTATCCGTTCATCCAATGATGGACATTTAGCTTGTTTCTATGTATCTTGGCTACTAAAAATAATGGTTCACTGAACATGGGGCTGTGTATATCTTTCTGAGTTAGTGTTATTGTTTTTTTCTGATAAATACCTAGAGGTGGGGTGTTAGATCACATGGTAGTTTTATTTTTAATTTTTGGGGGAACCTTCTTACTGTTTTCTATAGTGGCTACACCAATTTATTTTTTCACCAAAAGTGCACAAGCATTCTCTTTTGTCTAAAATTGTTTGCCCTTATTTTATCAACAAGACAAGTAATAACAAGTGTTAGAGAGGTGTTGGAGAAAAAGGAAACCTCATACACTACTGGTGGGAATGTAAATTGGTACAGCCACTATGGAAAACAGTAAGAAGTTTCTTCAAAAAATTAAGAATAGAATTACCATACGACCCAGCTATCCTTCTTCTGGGTATCTGCCAAAAAAATCTGAAAATTTATTCATAAAGATATATGTATCCCTATGTTCATTGCACCGTTATTCATGGTGGCCAAGGCATGAAAACAACTGAAG
This sequence comes from Rhinolophus hipposideros, assembly GCF_964194185.1. Taxonomy (NCBI): domain Eukaryota; kingdom Metazoa; phylum Chordata; class Mammalia; order Chiroptera; family Rhinolophidae; genus Rhinolophus; species Rhinolophus hipposideros. The sequence goes on from NC_138063.1 coordinate 48,697,230, forward strand.
TGTTTTTCAATAGAAGATTGAATAAAGATGTGGTACATGTAAACAATGGAATATTACTCAGCCATACAAAAAGATGGAATACTACCATTTGTGACAACAGGGATGGATCTTGAGGTTATCATGCAAGCTAAATAAGTCAGACAGAAAAAGTCAGGAACCATATGACTTCACTCATACATGTGGGATATAAAATTGAAAGCAACAAATGAACAAGACAAACAAACAAAAACTCATAGACACAGACAACAGTTTAGTGGTTACCAGAGGGTAAGTGGGGAGAAGAGTGGTAGAAGAGGGTAAGGGGGACAAATATATGGTGATGGAAGGAGAACTGACTCTGGGTGGTGAACACAATGCAATATATCGGCGATGTATTACAGAATTGTACTCTTGCAACCTATATAATTTTATTAACCCATGTCACCCAATAAATTTAATAAAAATAAATATTAAAAATAAATAAAATAAAATAATGGACATTGGTTTTCAATTAAAATAAACAAATGAACAAAACAGTTTACCCTTAATATTACTACCAAGGAGTGACCCATCTGAGGTCTTAACTAAATGTTTTGAGTGATCACTGAGAACTCTCCACTCTTTCAGATCAGTTCTATTCAGATCGAGAACTGCTGTCCAACTTGTGTGAGATCTGGAATTGTTCAATTTGCCTAGCTTTTTGTTTTGTTTTGTTTTGTTTTTTGCCCAGTTTTGTAGAGCATCACTCTATCTATGCTGGCATGGCCCAGTACTCAGCAAGAAATCTGGAGCGCACCTAGGCAGATTTCTGAAACTGTTTCTGTGTAGCTCTGACCTTTAACCTCTAAATGTCTCAAACTTTTAAACTCTGATTTCCATCTCAACATCTCACTGGAGCATTGGACCCTCTTTGGTGTTCCCCTATGTATACTTGTGTTTGGAAATCGATTCTAGGCAGAAATATGGGCAATCGTAGGACTTACTATGTTTATTTGCCCACTCTCAGGAATCATAGTCCTGAGCTGGCTGTTGACCAATGTCTGAAAACAATTGTTTCAAATATCTTGTGTAGTTTTTCCGTTGTTCACAAAGGGAAGTTAAGTTTGGTCCTTTTCTTGCTTGGCTGTGGAAGTTTAAGCTATTTTTATAATGTTGAGATTTCAATTTGTAATCAGAGTTAAATTTTCCCCACTTTGAAGGTTGAATCTAAAAAAAACCCACAAATAAACCAAATCAGTATTATTTACAGTGTCATTAAAAAGTTATATAAACTTTATTCACTATAGAATTACAATGTGGTTACATCCAACAGTCACATAGAATGAAATGTAAATGTAATGTCATGCAACTTAAACTTTGGAGGTCAGAGGAGAATCTTCTAAGCACCTCGTAGTAATTCCATTTGAATTTCTTTCTAGAGTTTCTATATAAGTATGTTCCATCTTGTTCTCTTTCTTGGATACTTTATTCTTCTAGAATACTGTTGGGGGACAATTTTTCATGGCATTTGTACATGTCTTATGACAGCCTTTGTCCAAGACTATCTTTTTCAAGGACATTTGTACAGCAAGATATGTGTCTTCCTCTGGGGCAAAGGGCAGATTTGTTTCCGGACTAAGATAAAAAAGATGACATCTTCCTCCAAGGGAATGTTAGTCAGGTTTACTATCAGCCCCTTACATGATTAGAGGTTTCCTAAGATCAGAGTCCCCTGACTGTAATGCAAAGACACTGTGTAACGGCACTTAACTGGGCTGCTCCACATCACTTCCATGGAACCAGGGGAACACAGACTATCAGTGTAAACACGAAGCTCATGCTGCCTGCTGTACCATAAATAAAGTCATTTGTCTCTCACTTGGGAATTTTGTATCTTTTGTCAGCATCTATGAAACTGGAGGTTAACTTATTAGGTCACAAGCAGAGTGAAATCCCACACCCTTGCTAGCTCTTGATAAGTTCCTTTTCATGTGTGTCATAGTGATGATAAGATTCATGCCTGAACGTATACTGTTTTGTCTTTACATTTTATTGTGATTTTGGTTGGGTAAAGAACTCTAGAATCAAAATATTTCTTCTTCAGAACTTTGAATTGTTTCATTTATGTCTAACATATAGTGTTTCCAGTTGAAAGACTGATGCTAGTTTGTTCTCATTTCTTTTTAGACACTTGACTTTCTATCTAGTATTCTCATTGCTTTTAGTTGTTGTTTTCATTTTTTGCTTCGTATGTACTGTTTTCAACCTGAAGATTCCTGTCCTTTTTTTTTTTTTTTTTTTTAATCTCCAAGAATTTCCCTTCTTTTACTTCTTCATTTCTTCTCAGTTTTCGCTGTGTTTCCTAGCTGGAACACTTATTGGATACATTTTGGATCCCCTGCATCTATTCCTCATGGCTTTCAACTTTAATTTTTAATCTTTGTTTTCTGGTCAATATTATAGGATATTACCTTTGCTTTTCAGATTAATAATTTAATTTTCAGTTTTGTCCAATTTTTAAATTCAACACACCCATAGATGTATTTTAGGCAATCATATTTTTATTTCCAAACACACTTTATTCAAACCTCTACCTAATCAGAATCCAATTATTTCTAATCAACTTTACTTGTAATGTCCAGCACTAAGCCACCATCGTCCCTCAACTAAACTGTTCAAGTAAACTTCTAACTTGAATCCCTTGTCTTCCCTCTCTCCAGATTCTGTTCTCCATTGAAGCCAGAGTGATTTTTTAAAAATGTAATCACATCATTTCATGCTTCTGCCTAAAATAGTCCAACGGCTTTCCATCTCATTCAGAATAAAATACAGACTCTTTATCATAATCTGCAAAGCCTTATTTGATCTGGACTTCTATTACTTCTTTAATCACCTCCTTTGTGTTGCTGTTTTCCTCTTTCAATTCTAACCACACTGTCACCCCAGGGCATTTGCACGTGTTCTTTCTTATGCCTGGGAAACTCTTCCCCCAGATGTCTTGTGACTTGCTCCCTGAATTCATTCAGATCTCAGCAAAGCTTTTCTGGTCCCTCAGCTATGGATTAAATGTTTGTGCTTTCTCCCAAATTTATATGTTGAAACTTAATTCCCAATTGGATTGGTATTTGAAGCTGAGAGATTTGTGAGGTGATTAGGTGATGAGGGTGGAGCCCTCATGCATGGAATTAGTGCCCAAATAAAAGAGGGTCTAGAGAACTCCTTTCTCCTTCTACCATGTGAGCTTACAGTAAGATAGCCATCTGTGAATCAAGAAGCAGGTCTCACCAGACACCTGATCTTCCACCATCTTGATCTTGGACTTCTCGGCCTCCAGAACTATGAGAAATAAATATTTATTGTTGACAAGCCACACATTCTAAAGTATTTTGTTATAGCAGCCTGAACAAACTAAGACATTTTTTATTTAAGATTCCAACCCTAATGTTCACTCACTTACTCCATTCTCTGCTTTATTTTTCTCCATATTACTTCATTTACTTATGTTATCTGATTGATTGATTGCATGTGTGTCCTTGTGTAAGTTTAGATAGGGCAGGGGATTTCGTCTGGTATGGACACTGCTCTATCTCCAGCACCTAGAATAGTGCCTGGCATGTGGTAGGCACTAATATATATTTGTCAAATTGGTGAATTAATGAATAAGTGAATAATTTCTTCTCAAATTTTTGCCCTAATATATCTAGATTAAAACTTCTCTGAGACTCTGGTGACAATTTTTAAGGTTTTATTGCAGTTATTAAGCCAACTCAATTTTCTCTGACATCAGTTATTAGGATTAGTCATCTTAGTGTATTACTTGTTCTGAGTTTTCCTCAAAGATCTGATTCTTCTTGGTAGTGTGTTATTTCTTCATCAATAGCTTCCTTCTCCATTGATTTTATTCCATTCATTTATATCTTCCATATATTCCTCAATATTTCTGGGCCATGAATGGCACACTTATGGTTGCGCAGTTTAAAACATACCCTTTTTGTAATTTCAGAAGAACGTTGAGGAGGCACAAATGTAAACACTCTGTCTGCCACCTTGAATGGTCAGCCTCTGTTGTCATCCTCAAGTCTGACCAATTTCTTCTTAATGCTTCTGCTTTGTCTACTTGGCTCTTTATTCAAGGATAGCTTAATGTAATAAATGCTGTTGAGGGATTGTTGGTAGACTCTGTTTCCCATCATAAATATTCTTCTCTTCTTTCCTGAGATTTCAAGCTGAACCAGAACCAAAAAAACCAAACAACAAAGGAAAATTTTTGTTAACTGAACATCTGCCTTTGTGTCTTGAGGCACGTGGTTCCAAACCATCACATGAGCATTCCATGAGTGCACCTTCCACTTTTAAACATCATGGAAACCTTTTAATTTTAACTACTTGAGTGTGTTTTCTGCATTTGTCTCATCGTTTTATCTTAAAATATGAGAAAAACACCAAGTGACATGTGAAGAAAACCATGACCACTATAGGAGGAAAGTATGGCATCATTTTATGTTCACTTATTTTCTATTTCCTTGTGTTTATCTTATTTTTATGTTCTTTGAAGCTGGATAAATGGTATCCTCTGAACTCTGGGATTTCTACCAGATGAGCTATTTAATTAACCCACAATCCTTCATAGAACATTTTGAATGAATAAATCATCCCAGAAGTTAAACCGGCAAATTAAAAGAGATTTTTGGTATCAAGAATTTTTGGCCAAAATTATTTTCAGTTGATAAATAACGTTCCAAAACAGTTAAACCTGCAGTTGGTTTATCTGAGCCTTTATTGTCTCCCAAAGTATTAAATGCGATCCAAAAAGGAAGGCAGAACTGGAGAAAAGACTCAAGCTTGATAAACAATATTTGGAATAACTCTGTGCTCTTTTAAGTGATTCAAAGGCAATGTTGAACTCACTCTCCAAATATATTTGAACATTTGTTTAAACATTACATTTTATTTCCAATACACATTTTTGAGATCTCTATAGATCTAAATGAGATGGTACATTCTGAATTAGAATGAACAATTTTGGATTACCATAAAATACAGAGGGTGCCAAAAAATGTATACACACTTTAAGAAAGGAAAACTATTAAAATTGTAACACCCAGTATATACCAATAACAAAAGATGAATACAAGTCACATTTGACTTCGGCAATTACAGGAGATGCTCAAAGTGGTTACCATCAGCATCCAGACACTTCTGATTACGGTGAACTACTCCTTGAGCAGCGTTGACCAAAGTGTCCACTTGTATATATATTTTTGGCACCCCCAATATGTGGAGACACCAAAACTCCATAACTCTAAGTGATGGCATAGGGCAGAATTCCACTACAGAGCTATCATACTTAAGGAATCATTTCTGTTTCTCTCTCTTTTTTTTCATCTTTGTGAATTTTTTTTCTGCATGAACAGATTATTCCCTAATGAGGACATTAACATTTTTCTCTTTTCTTACCTAAAGGCTGTTAAAACCAACTGATTACATAATTATTTAGTTAAGAGAAAGCACCCTAATTGGAAAGCATCCTCTTTCTGCAGCCAATTTTAAAATTTATAGTTTCATAGCTGCGGCTTAGGAGAACTTTAGCAAAAGTACCTCAAGGTGCTAATTATAAGGCTATATAATTTACATACACATTTCAATTTCTTGAAAATTGATCTAGTGTAAACTGATGAGGGTAATTATGAGGGTATTTTAGGATGTTCCCCCTTGTGATTAACCCAAGCACATCATTTATTTTAAAAATGTGTATAAGTTTGTTCTAATGAAATGTACCTTAATAGACATAAACATTGTTATTTAGCATTCATGAGACTACATGGAATATCCTTTAATGGTGAGAATTGTAGTCCAGTGGTTCTACATTCATCTGGGCAGAGAATCACCTCGAGGAATCTTTAGAGAACACGGAGGCCTGAGCCTACGCTCCAAGACTGAGGTTTAGTTATTCTCAAGTGGGGCCTAGGCCTTTGTGTTCTTTTAAAGCCTGCTGGGTCATTCTACGGGTCAGGCAGAGTCAACAATAGGGCACTGATGTGACACATATCACAATATTTTAAAATCCACTGCAACTACAAAATAGTGATTGAGCTATTATAAAGAAATTTCAGCAAGGGAAATATAAGCATTTTTAAAATTAACAAGTCCCTTGGAAAATCCTTATTATAACTAGCGTGAAATCCAAATTGCCACCATCTCCTTCCTTCCTTCCTTCCTTCCTTCCTTCCTTCCTTCCTTCCTTCCTTCCTTCCTTCCTTCCTTCCTTCCCTCCCTCCCTCCCTCCCTCCCTCCCTCCCTCCCTCCCTCCCTCCCTCCCTCCCTCCCTCCTTCCTTCCTTCCTTCCTTCCTTCCTTCCTTCTTTCCTTCCTGTGATTCTTTGGTAGCATTCAAAATGATATTGTCTTCCTAACTATCCTAAGTGATTAGGAAGAAATGTCCACAGTTTTTAATATTGTTTTTATTTCTGATACGTCTTTATGCAAAATCTAAGTGAATCCCTCTACATTCCCACTAAGTGGGTACAATGTTATTTCTGTACACAAAGAATAAAGTGTATAATCCTTGATATAGAGCTAAGGAAACCCTGGAACATTAAGGGCTTCCTTACTCTGTGTCTTTTAAGATTTTTCTCATTAAATTGACTCTCTCTGATTAGAGTGGTCTGAGATCTATAGTAATGTCTGGTATTAGTCACAACCACATAGCCCATTTTTTCAACAGTAATGTTTCTAATCACTAATCAATAAACTCTATCAAATACCAGTTTATACCTGGCTCAGTCCCAGGATAGCTGACAGTTCTCAGTGCCACCAGGGCACTGTTGCCTGTAACTCTGGAGAGCAAATTTTGGCCATTTTTATTTTGGTTATATAAATATAGACATATCCATATCTAATAAAGAAAAAAGTACTAAGAAGTTTATTACATTTGAGCTTATATTAAATATTCATATTCAGGTGATTGCAGCATAGTTCCTGTATTGACCTGACATGTAGGTATGTTCCAAAGCCACTGGTATGAGTCAACTGATAATTATAATAAACTGATCTTCCTGTTAAAGACACACACATCAAAGAAATCATGAAATTAGATTTAAGTACCTCGTGACAAGACTAAATATCTAGCCCGTTCAGGTAAATGAGAACTATAATCTTCTGATTGAGAAAACCAAAATTATAGAACAAGCATATATAGTGAATGTGTTATTTGTACTTTTGTAAGTTTTTAAAATGTTTTAAGTCAAAACAAGTTTCTGCCAGTCATTAAGAAATTGTTCTAGAATAATAACTTTCTGAGAGTTTAGATGCTCCTAATTTTTCCCTTAAAATTATGCCTAAAAAAATTGCCTCCACAAATGACATCAAGGAAGAAACATAGTGAAATAATTGTAGCCTCCACTTATAAGCAAGCAGTTAGTCCACTGTGTCTATTAAATGCCAGGTGGCTAATTGTACCCAGAGTAGTTTATTTTGCCAGCCTCAGATTGTTTTTCTACATAGTCATTTTGGTACCAAATCTTGCATCTGCAAATGGACAGATTATGAATATAAATTGGAAATTTATACTGTCTAAAATTAAGACTCAGTATAGAAACTAATTTTTTAAATTGGATGTGCATCTGTAGCTTCCTCTCGTATATATAAAATTATTGAATTAAGACAAAATGTGTACATAAAGGTTGTCTCAGCGTGTCATCATTTCACACATGTCACACCAATACACCAGTGGCCTTTGAAGAGTGCATCTGTAACAATTAAATCAACTTTTCAGTTAATGTAACATTTCCTGAAGTATGTTCCATGGAATTTTCCCATCCTTTTTTTTTTTTCTTTTTTCTTTTTTTTTTTTTAAATTGGGGAACATCAGCTTTTCTGGGACCCATCAGCTCCAAGTCAAGTCGTTATCTTCAATCTAGTAGTGGAGGGCACAGTTCACTGGCCTATGTGGGAATCAAACCGGCGACATTGGTGTTAGGAGCACTGAGGTCTAACCAACTAAGCCACTCACTCAGGTGCCCACCTGATCCATGGAATTTTAAAACTTCCTGTGTGGGAAACAAAGGTAAGGGAGAAAAGGAGGGTCTTTCCATGTAACATTGGAAAATATTACCTCAGAGTTTTACAATACAGTGCTTTTTAACTCTTTTAATGGGCAAATATTCTTTGTGAATTTCCACAAGGGCATCAGCATAGATAGCATTTCCCAAATGTATTTGACCATGTAGGACCTACAAAAATGCTGATTAATGAATAAACTACACATTTGTTTACATAATTTTCATTCCCATCTCCATGTTATCATAATTATGGTTTTTAACTTATAACACAAGCTTACCTGCATTCCAATAGTGATACAGATTTTTCTTATCTCCGAAGTACATATGAAAAGACTGGCTCAGTGATTTAAAGCAGACAGCTAATTTCTCCAGAGATTTTTCTGGAAGCTGGTACAACCCCAATTGGGTACATTGCCCAGTAGTGAGCAGGTTATATGAGGTGGGTCTCATTAAGTTCAGAGAGCCATCATGGCTACAGAGTTGAGCTCATTTATGTACCTTGCTTCAAGCAGTCACTTCTATGCCCAACATTTTATAATCTTGCTATTCATAACTCTTAGTAGATACGGTTTAAGGAAGCAGTTATAACCATGCACATAGGTCTTTGAATAGGGCCTACTCTGAAATTATTTTTCAGGCAAATATAATTTTTCATTGTGTCAAAGGATTTTTCTTTTTTTTCCTGGATTTTTCTGTCCCATTAACCACTCTCAAATACACATGTACCAAATTCAGGTTTTACCTCTACTGCTTCCAGCTTCTGTTGAAGACGTGCTTCTCCTCCCCCTTAGCAGTCCAGGACCCATGGGCTGACAGGGTTTGGGTGGGGTGGATGCAGAGAGGCTTCCTCATGTCAGGCTACCTGGAGATAAACGTGTAACTGTTCCAAGCCATATCCTGACGAGCTTTTTAAAATCAATTTTATTGAGATACAGTTTAAATACAATAAATGTACCCACGATCACCACCACAATTAAGAACTAGAACATTTCTATCATCAGTCTCCTCAACCCTGGTCCATTGTAACAATTGAACTGTTTTCTCTCCCTATAATTTTGCCTTTTGCAGACTATAAGTAGAATAACACAGTATATACTCTTTTGTATCTGGTTTCTTTTTCTTAGCACATTAAAACAATTAAAAAAAAAACACAATTTTGAGGCTCACTGATGTTGCATACTGCATGGATAGGCCACAGTTTGTTTATCCGCTTACGTGTTCGTGGACGTTGGAGTTGCCTCCAGTATAGAGCTATTAACAATGTTACCACTATAAATATTAGTGTGCAAACCTTTGTGTTGCCATATGTTTTCAGTTCTTGGGAGTAAATGCATAGGAGTAGAATTGCAAGGTTGTACGGTTAAGAGTGGGCTTAACTTTTTAAAAATCACCATTTACCAAAATTACTGTACCCCTTTACATTTCCTTTAGCAATGTATATGACCCCACTGGAGCAAGTATTAATAAATAATCATTATTAATACTATTGTCAATAGTTTTCATTTTAGCTTGCATTTCCTGATGACCAGTTTGGCATTTTTCATTGCCTTAAGTAATATTATTCTTATTTCAGATTAATTAAAATTCCACTTTTAAATGTTCAGAGCAAAAGAAATTGCATGGCGGTAAAACCATCTCATAAGCTCAAATGTATTTCAGTTTTAAAAAATATATGATCCCTTTAAATATATAGAACTATGAAGAAGGTCTGTTGCCATCTTTTGTCAAATATTTTGGCCCTGTCACCGGATAGAATTTCTGATCTCCTGCTACAAAGCACAGGACCCTTCCCCAATCAGGAGGAGGAAAAAAAATGTTGTTTTGAGGAGAAATAACATTTTATTTCACCAAAGCCAAGCTGTCTCCAGTGGGCGAGTGTGAAAGATTGACAGGTGCCTGCCCACTCACTATTCAGGCTCTTCTTGCTTTATAGGAGTACTCAACTTTTATTCAGTCTGGGGATGTGTCCAGTAAAAAGACTATGTTTCCCAGACTTCCTTGTAGCAAGATGCAGCTTTGTGGTAGTAACAAGGAGTAAGAAGACATGTTGTATGGGGCATCTAGGAGACTGCTGAGAGGAAGCTATTCTTCTTTTTGCCTTCCTCGCTTCTGCCTTCTCATCTCTTGGATGACAGATGTGTTAGCTGAAGCTTCAGAAGCCTTGCGATGCTGTTGGAGATAAAATTGATAAGCTAAAGATGCAGACAAAAGCAGAAAGAAGGAACCTCGGTCTCTAAGGAATTTGTGGAGCTGCCTTCCTGGCCCCATTGGCCTAACTCAACTTCCATGATGTGAGAACAGTGTTATGATAGAATGGTGCTTACACACAGCTATTGGGGTTTTCTCTCTTATTCAGTCTGAACTAAATCTAAACGCTTCTGCCAGCAGAGTAGAGGCATGAGCACTGCTGCCAGCTGCAATGTCCCTATACCGCCCCATGAATTACAGCCAACAGTAAACGGGGAGGGACGAAAGCCGTCTAGGACAGCTGAAAGCAGCAAGTAGCGATAGCCACTTAGAGCATAGTGAGTAGGTTCTGGTCTATTGGCTGATCTAGTGGATTCTAGGAAACAGCTCTGTTTCAGACAGAATATGTTCATGAGTACTCTGGCCATCTGGAAAATAATTAAATCATAGACTTATTTCATAAGAAGCATTCTAGGCCATCAGCATGATATAGAGTAGGGAATCAAAGAATCAAGAAATTAGGGTTCTAGTGCTATTTCCACATCTTTGGGAAAATTGTTTATGTATTCTGAGTGTGAAGTGAATAATTCCATTGCTAGCAGGAATTATACATGTTAGTCTTTAATTCGATCCTTCTTTTCTCATCAATGATATAGTGTATCTGTCACTCTAGGTGAAGGTGACTAGAAAGATAGTGGTAAATCAAAGTCATAGGAAGATGGCAAAACATGTTAAAATATTATTTTTATATAATATTCTATACTTACTATATGTAATTCTATATAATATTATTTGTTAAAATGACTTGAGGTTGGTGGAAAAAACACACAAATAAGCTTATTTTGGAATTTATTCTGTTCCCATAGAACAGTGATAAGAAGTAGCCATAATGCCAAGATTTCTGTCTTCTTTTCCACCTTTGATATTTTTACTTTGTATCTTATACAGGCATAGCATAGTATCTGCATTAGACTGTACAAAATGGGCACAATTCTCCCCCCTTATATAATGCCCTGGATATCCTGCTGTTGCCTCTATTGTCCCCAGTCAGCCCCTAGAAGTTAGCTGCCTATCTTGCAGCTGACCTCAGACATATAAGTGAGCCCAGTCAAGACCAGAAGAACCATCCAAATGAGCCCAAATTTCTGGCTCACAGAATCATTAGCTACATAATTGGTGATTGTTTTAAGCCACTGATTTCTGGGGTTTTTTGTTATTCAGCAAAGCTAACACTTATTCCTGTGACTATTTGGAATCAAATTCCCTATGTGTCATAGGGTTCTCTGCTTTTTCTGTCTGACTTATTTCGCTTAGCATTATATTCTCAAGATCCATCCATGTTGTGAGGGTAAGGGGGGTGGGGGGAGGGAGATGAGGGTAAGGGGGATCAAATATATGGTGATGGAAGGAGAACTGACTCTGGGTGGTGAACACACAATGGGATTTATTGATGATGTAATACGGAATTGTACACCTGAAATTATGTAATTTCATTAACAATTGTCACCCCAGTAAATAAATTAAAAAAAAAAATTCCCTATGTGTCTTTTCTCCTTCTGCAAATCTAAAAGAAAAAGAAAAAAAAGAAATAAGGAAGATTTGCAGTACAAAGTTTCTTCCCAGTAAAGCATATGTCTGGGACCACAAAACAATAGGAAGAAAGAAGGGTCTCTTCCCTCTTCACCTTAAGGCCATCAGACTAACTGCATTTTTATTTTGTTGTGCTGAAGAAAATGTGTGAACATCCCTGTATTTCTCCTTTCTTTATAAATGAGGTTTTATTATTTTTTAGTGCCCTCGTAGGCTTTACCATGAGCACACTAATCCAAAGTGCTTTAGGCACGTGGGTTATGAGGCCTCAGAGTAAATCATTCATTACTTCCCATCACCACCCTGTGGAAACTGATTATCTCCAGCTGCCCATTCAACAGCCATGGGCTCAGATGTGGGCTCATCCCCAATGCAGGAAAATAGCAGACTGCTTTTATTTTCAAGCTTCAAAGTTTATTTTTGAACTAGGTTTTTCTTCCCATGAAATTCTTGAGGTTTTTGGGGGTAAATGCAGGTATAGACTAATTAGTTTGTTTTTGATGTCTCACCTCGTCATGTAGAGAATTGACAGTGGCTGTGAAGGGCTTATTACAAGTAGACAGATTAGGAGGCCTCTACAGGAGGTAAACTTAATGGTGCCACGAAAACTCCTTTCTTAAGTAGCTGTCTCATACTTGTCACCATGCCTGGATTCACTCTATTAGCTCATTATTTCTTCTGATCTTAAAGGTTTTTTAATGTTTAAGAGTTCCTCATTAGAGTTTAATCTCCCTGCTATTATAATTTAGTGCGTCAGTAGGAATTAGCTGATAGCTAGTTAGGAGGAAGACCCTTTAAAAATAGGATGTAGGATGGGTCCTGACAGAGATAGGTGATGCCATTTTATGTATTTCACTATGTGTTTTGGGTACTCTCATTTCAAACTTTAGAACTATTTTTTGGAAGTTCCTGCCATCTACTAACTACTGCCTCAAATTCTCTTTCACATTCAGCAGATGACAGTTTGCATTTGTTCCCTCGTTATTACTTTGTAAGCAGCTTTATTTCATTATTGAGTTTATGTTCAAACCGTAGAATTCATAATTCTTAGAAGTTATGTCTTTTGATCCTCCCCCATCCCAATTTTATAAACCAGGAAGTCAGGATCAAAGAGTAGAATTGACATTGCCGAGCTCTGAACCACCCCAACTGCCTTACTCCTCTCCTTAAACACACACACACACACACACACACACACACACACACCTAAGAATCCTGGAATTTGGAGGAGTCTAGCTTGGGATTTAGGGGAAAAGAAAAAGAAAGAGCAGAGAGACAAAAACGGAGGGTAGGAAAAAAAGAAGAAATGAAAAAACAGAAAGTGGAAGGAAAGAAGGAAGGAAGGAAGGAAGGAAGGAAGGAAGGAAGGAAGGAAGGAAGGAAGGAAGGAAGGAAAGAAAGAAGACAATTCAATGTAGGGAAAGGCCTTAGGAATACAGATACTTGCCAACTCTTTGGATCCTCAAATCTGATGGAGGCCACTACTCTGGGTAATCACAACAGCCCGCCAGGAGGTCAGTAATGTGTGGGGCTATAGTGGTATGACTATCACACAGGGCAGCCTGCAGGGTCTCTGGTCCCCACATAAGAACGCAGGATGTGGTGAGGCCAAAAAGGAACACCCACGGAGCCATGGGTAGGGGAGTCATACCACTATAGTCTCACTGGAGGCTGGATTCACACGATGTGGGACCTGCTGTCTGCTTTTCTGCCAATCGACTGACTCCCCTCGCTAGCTGCAATCCACCGTGCTAACTGCAATCCGCGCTTGCCAGCTCAGCCACCATTTTCTTGCTAGCCCCCATTTTCTGCTAGCATAGCCACAGCAGTTATATTAGTGGCCAATGGCTCACTGGTTATAGCTGATGGTCATCCAATCACAGTTGATGGCCATTTTTACTACTCGAGTGAGCACCTTTCCACATGAGGCCAAGAGCCTAGAAACTGCACTCCTGGCTCTGTCCCCATAGTCAGGATGGGGTGGGGTTTGTATTCTAGCTACAGACTTGTCAGGTTATGACAAATGGAGTAACATTATTCATTTCCTTTCCCTTATTTTAGAGATAAAAGGGTCAGGGTAGAAAGTTATGGGAGCACATCAGTGATTCTCCCCACTGATACCTATAAACCACAAAAGTTTTTCCTTCCTTTGTTTAAGGACAACATCATTTTCTTTTTTTAAGTCAGTAACACTTTGGCTGTTGTGGTAGTCTGAGAACCTGTGGCCGGTAATGAAGAAACTCTAAAAGGAGGAGACTGAACGGGATATGAAGAAATTGTCTTAGATTGGGTCTCCTAAAAGCATGGCCTGAGATAAGAGCTGGAGGCAGGTGGGTTATGGAGAGGTGATCGGCAAGGAGGAGAAGTAAAGGAGTTGGAAACTGAGCCAGGCTCAGTCTCTCTAGGACTCCAGAAGCACTCCAAAAGCATGTCAGAATTTCCCACCTGAAGGCCCTGAAGCAGGGCACTAATACAGCCATTTATGCCACCCCTCTCTATACACACGCACACACTGCTAGGCCACACCTCAGGCTGAAGGAGCAGTCCTGGGAAAAAACCTAGAGGCCAAAAAGCCATGAGGCAGAGAGGCCGTGAGTTTTACAGTGAGCAGCTGAGGTGGAAACTTCCATCTGCCACAGAGTGTGAGAGGTCAGCGCATGGAGGGGCTCCAGGTGTGGATTGAGGCCTGGAAGCTGACTGAGTTTCTGCCGCCAGGATGAGCGCAGACACTTCCCTGTACCTAGGCTGGGACTGGGTCACAGACAACGCCTTAACTCTCTGATCCCTTCCTTCTATGTGGAAAGTATAAACAGGCTTTACTTTGGTGTGGTACAAGAAAGATAGCAATTAGGACCTTGACTACTTACAAAAATCAAGTTAGCAAGTGATTGTTCCCAGAAAAGTTTTTTGGGTTTGACTGTGTACACAGATGCTGAGTCTAGAATCTAGAGTCTAGGCCTGGCCTGGGAACGCCCCTCTGGCCCCGCATTCGCACTGGTACCCATCATCCTTCGTGGTGCCTGGGCCGCCAGACTCTGTGTGTGGCCTCTGCCTATGTGCCTGCAGAGTTCCCACTCATTGAATAAGCCTCACCTCACAGGTCTCTGCTGTCTCACTCTATGAGCCTCGTATCAAATTCAGTTGTTCCTTGAGAGACATAATAGTGAAGTTGTTAAACATTCAGGCTTGACTGCCAACTTCAGATCCCACCTCTGCTGCCTAGGAGACCTGCTAACTGACAACTCAAGCTCTGTTTTGGTTTCAGTGTCCATAGTAATACAAACGAACCGACCTCCTGTGGTCGTTGGGAGGTTCAATGCATATGTGTGTATATATAGTTCCCAGCACTTACAAAAAAGCTACTAAGTAGAAGTTGTTGTGATGATTCCCTTATTTTTCAGGTAGACTTAGACTTGTCTCCCCAGTTCCCCAATATTCCCACTTCTGTCTTAGCATTTGTGGGGACAAAGCCCCAAAAAGCAGCTTCCAGGCTCTCGACCTCACATAGAAAGGTGCTGGCTCGGGTAGTAAATGGCCATCAACTGTGATTAGATGGCCATCTGTTGTGGCTAGTTGGCTGTCAGCTGTAACCCGTAAGCCATTGGCCACTAATATAACTGCTGTGGCTATGCTAGCAAAAGAGATGGGGGCTAGCAAGAGCAGACTGCGGAGAGGCGGATGCCGCCGGTGAGAATATAGTGATATGACTCCCCTATTTATGGGTCCGTGGGTGTTCCCTTTTGGCCTCACTGTGTCCTGCGTTCTTATGTGGGGAGCGGGGATTGAGACCCCGGCTTCCACCCTGCACGACACATGGCGAAGTCGGCAGGATACGGTGCCGGCCAAAGCTCTCCAAAGGGCGATGGAGCAGTTTGTGGGTATGAAAGCTCAGTGTGAGGAAGACCAGGAGAAGCAGCTGCCGGAGAGCTCGATTCCCGTGGAGGGGTGGAAAGATGTGGATCGTTCCCCAACCAGCAGAGGCCGGAGAAAGTGAAGGTTGTTGCTGCCCTGTGGGCTAGAAACTGCTTGCTGAGGCAGCCTGGATGCAGGACTTGTAGTCCCAGGAGGAAATGCTTGCTGAGTCCCTCGTGGGAGATGAGGGTGAGGTCAAGGTCGTCCCTCACCCCTAGGACAGCCCTGGCGAATGACTATGGACTATGGGGAATTGCCTTCCATCCCTGATTTAATGGACAGCTTGACTGTTTGTTTGGGAACATACCACCATATATTGGAACTGGCGGATGTTTGCTTTTGTGTCTTGACTGGCCGCCATCGAGAATATGTCAGCACCTTGACTGTGAGCCGCTGTTGTTCCAGCATGGTACCCTGAGAGGCCCAGAGAGAGTGGCAGTGCCCTGAGAGCCCTGGCTGTGTCCAGGAAGTCTGGCTGTGTCCAGGAAGTCTGGCTGTGCCCAGAGAGATTGGCAGTGCCCTGAGAGCCCTGGCTGTGTCCAGGAAGTCTGGCTGTGCCCAGAGAGAGTGGCAGTGCCCTGAGAGCCCTGGCTGTGCCCGAGGAAACAGGTGGTACCCTAAGAAGACCAGGAAGTCTGGCTGTGCCCAGAAGTACTGGTGGTGCCTTGAGAAATCCTGGCTGTGCTCAGAGAGCCTGGCTGTGTCCAGGATATTGCATTCACCTCCAGGATCCTCGCACAGGGCCCCTCGTGGAAGACGCTTGTCGCGTAGATTATGAGGCGAGACCCTGTAGGGGTGGAGTGTGGGGACAGAGCCCCAGAAAGCAGTTTCCAGGCTCTCGGCCTCACATAAAAAGGTGCTGGCTCAGGTAGTAAATAGTCATCAACTGTGATCGGATGGCCATCAGTTGTGGCTACTTGGCCGTCAGCTGTAGCCGCTGAGCCATTGGCCACTAATATAACTGCTGTGGCTACGCTAGCTGAGAATGGGGGCTAGCAAGAGCAGATTGCAGAGAAGCGGATGCCATCGGTGAGAATATAGTGATATGACCCCCTACTTATGGCTCCGTGGGTGTTCCTTTTTGGCTTCACCATGTCCTGCCTTCTTATGCGGGAGCGGGAGTTGAGACCCAGCAGACTGCCCAGCACGACAGCATTTAACATCGCATTGGGATTGTTTGCCATCCTTTCTCCCTGCTAGACTGTGTGCCCTTTGAGAGGACACAGTCCTTTTTCTTTTAATCTTTAGAAGCGAACACAGTACTCAGCACATAGTAGGTCCTCTAAAACACTGTTTGAATGAATGATTCAATAATGTCATAATGCTTAGAGTAAAGCCCAAATTTCTTAACCTGGTTTTCAGACTCCTTCAGAATACAACTGTAATAACACTTTTTAATCTCTTCTGCCACATTCCCACTTCCACATATTATATTCCATCCATAAAATTGCCATGTACTACTTGCTGCCATAATTTGCACATGCTGTTCCCACTTTCGTATAAAATGTCTTTCCCTTCTTGCTCTGCTGGGTGAATTTCTTTACTTCCTAAGCCCTTCCTTGAATATCACCACTTCTGTGAGTTCTTCCAGACGACTTCAAGTACCCAGTCAGAATATATTGCTTTTTTTGATGTGTTCTCCTAGTTCTTTGTTCTTTAGCACACTGCTTGTAAAAATAAATTGTGGTGGGTCACATGTGTGTCTCTTTTTCTCCCTCTTTTAGTTTATCAGCTCCTCCTGGAATGAGAGCATCTAGGCTGCCAGCTATTCAATAAATATTTGTTGAAGGTTAATGCCTGTGACTTTGCTTCTTTGGGTGATGTTTAGATTTCTGTCTGCCATATCCACTCGGGGTCCAGAAGGTTATTTCTCCGGCCAAGCTAATCAAAGGCATTCAATGGTACTAACTAGGTGGTCTGTGCCTGGTGGAATCATAGATCATTAAACTTTACCCTAGTATGCAGTGAGCTGTGTAACAGGCCAGGCCTTGTCAGGGAGTTTCTTTGTTGTTCTTCTCCATACTGTCCCCTTCAAACTGGAGCCAATGGATCTAAAATATACTTATGGGGTTGATATGTGCTGGAAACCAACATGTTTAACATCCTTATTGAAGTTTTCCTTAACTTAGCCCAACTAATTTTTATTTAGTTATTTGGGAGTGGGAAAAATTATAACTTTATTTTCACTGACCTCAAATTAAAATTTATAATTTTATTCAAATTTGAATGCAGATGACAAACCACTGTAATAGTAGAAGGTTAGAAGGTCCTGTGATATTACCAAAATAAACACAGGTATTTTCATGTTACATTACACATGTGGCAGATTTATGCTTATCATTACCTCAAAATTATAGGTGGTAATTAATTGGCCCAATTTATTTGCATATGTTGGAGTTTTTCCTCATTTTCTTCATAAAAGAGGAGATTTTGACATTTGTTAAAAAGCTCTAGGTTCTTGTAGATACTTCCTTTCTGATTTCCGGATGGATCCTAACACTGCCTTGAAAAAATAAATAGTTTAGTAGTCTTAGGTTGACATTAATCTGAGAGTTTTTGTCTTTGTGTGTACATGGGCACTGGTATTTAGAGCCACGTTTGGGGGTAGAGAAAGAGGAAGGACGATGAGTAAATATTCCCTCTTACAGGGCACTGGAACACCAAATATGACCATTGAACTCTTAGCCATCTATTCTACTCAGTCATCAAGGGTCAGAGACTAGAATACTGACAGGTCCCAACAACTCGTTAATACTATTTCTTAAAGAAAAAAAAATCTAGAGATGGCCTTAAATGGGTAAATTTAAAATATATTTATTGCCAAGATGTATTACTAAACCCTTCTGTCCTCATGCTTGGACTATTACCATAATGTCCTAATTGATGCCTATGTCTCCATCACCTAATTGCTGATCTTTTTTGTATTCTGCCTTCAGGTACATCTTCACAAAGCATGATGCTCTTCTCTTCAAAAACCCATGGTTTAAAATTCATAGTTCTGATCTCTATCCCTTTGAATAACTAGAATATGTTGTTTATAATACTCATGTGATACTTAGCTTACACCTTGTGGTTTAGCAATATGTACACAATTTATATTTCTTTACATAATATAAGCACTTTAAAGGTTGAGCCTTTATATGTGTAGCCAGAGTAAACACTTCATAAATAATCATCAAATTTGGAATTTTCCACTAGGCAGCAGAAAATGCAGATTATTTTTGTTCTGTGGCTTGCTCTTCAAATGGGCTCTGTTCAGCCATGCTGTGCATTCCTGAATACCTCATAACCTGTCATCATCTCTTCTTGGTTATTTACCCAGATCTCCCTCTCTCTCTCATTTCAACCCCCTATTCCTGGGGCTCTTCTTCCACAACCCTTGGCTCTGTAATCCAGCCACTAAATCCTACCTCTGGCCTTGCTAGATTTGATGGCGTACTTGACCTCCAGTTATGATTCTCCAGCTCAGATTCCTGGCAGCCTGTCGTGGAGACAGTCTCATAACTCATTATCGACTGTCTCATAACTTGTGCTAATAATTGCATGTATTCCTTCCATCAGTCTAGCCCATGGAACTAACACCACCTGAGCTAGCCCACCCGACTCCCTGCCAGGGAACATGGATCAAATATATTGTCCAACACACACAAAGTACTTAGAATTCATTTATCCACTAATTACTGGGTAGGTTAATAGAAAGGAAATCACTGGGCTTCTTTGATAGCAAAGTGTGGGCTGATTAGAATGCCTGAGAAAGCCATGCCTCCTTGAGCTAAAAAGGGATGCAAGAAAAACTGGACATGAAATGTAATAGAAAAATCCTTAGCTTTGCATTCCAGATGCAAAGATTCCATTTCTAATATTGTCGGTTGCAGATAAGACTATCTAACATGAGGGCTGTGAAATGGGTCAAATGAGATGATAAGTGTGAAAGTTCTTTGCCAACTGTAAATACTATACGCTATAACTAAAAGACCCAGGCCCTTCTCTGTAACTGTTTCTTGTGTGGAAAATGAGGATGTTAGACCAGAGTATCATTGATCTTCCAGCACTACAAGAGATAAGCTTATCTCTCTCCAAGTCTGAGGGACCTTCCAACCCTGTTTCTTCCCACAGGGACAGTCTTGAGGTTATTCCTTTTCCTCTTCTGAGGATTCACAGATGCCATAATTGAGGTACAAAGGTGTTATCTGACCTGCTCAAAGTCACGTAGCCAGAAGAGAGGGATCAGAAATACCTATTTCCTCTGTTCCTGTATCAGACCATACTTATGCCCCTCCTCAGTTCTGCTCAGTCCCACTGTCCTCGCCCTCCTCCAGGGGGAAAATTATATGGCTTCCGCAGCAGCTCGTGTTGTTTCCACAGTCTAAAGCACTGGGTGCCACCCCCTCATTGCCTCATCTTCTGACACTGGTGATCCTTCTAGACACTCTTGGGACATGAAGGTCAGGCTGAGGCACCTCTGTCATGGGAGCCACCCCAGCTCCAGCACCCCATCTGCCTTGCTTGGACCCTTGGAATTGTTGGTCTCCAGCGGCTCCTGGAGAGTATGAGCCCCCAAACCCAGCAGTACAGGGCAGATAAGCCCTCACTGGGGCAATCGAGAATTGGGGAAGAGCCTGGCAATAAAATGTTACCCCTTCATATCCACAGTGGACACAAATGCTTCAAACAGCATCTTGTCTGTCTCATGCTGCATAGCAAGCAGCTGTGCTTCCTTGAGAATGATTAGATATGTGTCAGATATTGTTTGATATAACCAAACTTACCACAATAAGTCTAGTTAACATCCATCACCACACAGAGCTGCAATTTTTTTCGCCTTGTGTTGAAAACTTTCAAGATCTAGTCGCTTAGCGACTCTGAAGCATACAATAGAGTATGTTAGCCATAATAACCATGTTGTCCATTACATCTCAGGACTTATTTACCTCATACATGAAAGTTTGTACCTTTTAACCACATTCACCCATTTACTCAGAAAATGTTAAGACCAAAGAGTTTTACAGTAGAATCCCACCTTAAGGAAGAGTATCCTTGGGTAAAACACAGCTCCTGCTACTATTTTGCTGAGAGTAATTTGTTGGAAATAAATGCAATTAAGGTTGAGATCTGTGTAATTGCTTGTAGTCTTAGATAGCTAAAAGTTAATGAATAGGCGATGAAGTGCCTGTATTTCAAATCTGAACACTGAAAAATTGCAGCATGAGAGAGACAAAGAATCCCCAGCGTCATTCTATGGGCCCAAGGCCTGTGCTTATCAGCAGGGAGAAGGAACCGGGTGGGGCAAAGTCATGAACACAGAGGAAAGTCTGGCTAAAACTTGGAGGCCCAATTTCCTTTGGCACACTTAATAAGGGGCTTTAGCTAAGAGACAATACCAGACCCACAGCATAAAACATTTATAGTTTTTGTTTGGAAGTGTGTATTTGAACTGTAATGCTTTATCCTGTAAGGTTATTTCATTTTCATTTCTCAATTAACCCTTCTGGTCAGTTTTATAGAATTCCTAGACAAAGATCTTCTTTTTGGAGTACTCTGAATGATGGTCATCTGACATTGGAGGATATAGCTAGCAATTACCCTCTTCCTGCTCTGAGCTGAGGATGAGGGCTGGCCTGAGTGGAGGCCAAGAATAGCCTTTGGCCTAGATGGGCTTTGGCGGAAAGGGGTGAAGAGTTGTTGGCATAAGCATGCTGTTTTCCTAGCCAAAGACACCAACCAGGAGAGTAGTCAAAAAAATGTTGTTTGTAGATGCAGAAAAAGGGAGAAACATTCAGTACACAAAGAGGTCAGATGCCAAAAGTGGATAGACGGTGAGCAAATTGTCCAAGTGGGAAAACTGCCAGAAGGAGCCAGTAGTCAGGATCAAGCCATTGAGCACCTTTATTTTGTAGACATATAATCCAGAAGATGCTGTGTAGCAGAAAGCCCAGACTCATTTGATGAGGATGGTGGAGGTTTGCAGGGGGGAAGGTGTCCAACTGTACATTATCTGACAAGGTAATTTTTTGACATCTCACATTTTCCCATCTTTATTGATCTATCTTCATCCTTTAAAGAATAACTGATGTGGAATCTGGCACCCAGTTTTCAATTAGTATCTCTTACTGAACGGCACTTATATAAGGCTGCGTAGATTTAAAGTGCCTCTAATTACATGTATCTAATCAGGTTCCTTATTTATCTGTTAACAAATCCACATATCCTTCAAATTTTACATCCTGAGATTTGGAATGGTAAAACAAATTCCTGTTCTTTAAGTTAGGTGGTGCTGTTGATTGGGAAGCTAGCTTTCCAGCATATGGCCTCTCTGAAGGGCTCATTCAGCAGCAATTTCTGAGCTGACTGCCTGTGAGAGACTTCTGATGGGGTTTCCTATGTGATGGGTTTCCCCCTAGCTAGGGGGAGAAAAGAGCTAAAATTCAGGGATAGGACTATAGCTGGGAAAGAAAGAAAATCCTGGTCATCTACCCTGGAACTCAGGCTGCACTGGGCCATGAGAGAGGGTGAGAGCACGAGGTCTGGGTGAGGACAGACTGGAGTGGGGACTGTTCTTCAGAGCTCATGCCCAGAGTTCAATGACATGACGTCCTGACCACCCTCTGCCCAACAAGACAAATTTCAAAGTCATCAATGGTTTATCTCTACAACATGCTTGCTTACAAAAGTGGTAACAATCTCAAATAATAAAAACACTAGTCTATTAAAAATAAAAGGAAAGTGGCAGTTGGAAATTGCAAACACATTATCCCCTCTTCACTTTCTTAAAGGTGTTCATTTTTAGACCAAAAATTGGAAACGTTTGACATATGAGGTCTGACAATTATTTTCACGAACTAATCCAAGAAAAAGTGCTACATAACTTATTGCTGAATATCACTATGGTCACCTTCAAAGTACTCCCCTTAGGAAGCTATGCACTGACACCAGTGCACAGTCCACCCTTCAAAGCAATTTTGGAACTCTTTTTCTGTAATGGCCATGAGAGCTTCCGTAATAGTACCCTGATGTCCTGAATGTCATCAAAACGTCTTCCTTTCAATATTTCCTTTATCTTTGGGTAAAGAAAGAAGTCACTGGGGGCCAGATCAGGTGAGTAGGGAGGGTGTTCCAATACAGTTATTTGTTTACTGGCTAAAAACTCCCTCACAGACAGTGCCCTGTGAGCTGGTGTATTGTCATGATGCAAGAGCCATGAATTGTTGGCGAAAAGTTCAGCTCGTTTTCATGTGACTTTTTCATGCAGTCTTTTCAGCACTTCCAAATAGTAAACCTGGTTAACTGTTTGTCTAGTCAGTACAAATTCATAATGCATACTCCCTCTAATATGAAAAAATGTTAGCAACATCGTTTTGACTCCTGATTTGGACTGACAGAACCTTTTTGGTCGTGGAGAATTTGCTGACTTTCATTGTGCATTTTGGCGCTTTGTTTCAGGGTCATATTGGTACACCCATGTTTCATCACCAGAGATAACATGGCCCAAAATTTGGTCTTGCCTCTCCAAAAGATCTTGGCAAACTTCGACTCTCCTTTGCTTTTGTTCATTGGTGAGCTCCTTTGGGACCATTTTTTGTACACACTCATGCCAAGATTTTTAGTTAAGATTTTCCTAACTATTTCTCTATCTATGTTTACTTGATCTGCTATACTTCTCACAGTCAGCTGATGAGATGATTTGGACACACAAGTCAATGAATTTTTGTAATGTTTTCATCAGTTCTGCTCGTTACTGGCCACTTTGACCTTTTTTCATTAGTGACGTGTTCTCTCCCATCAGGAAAACATTTAATCCATTTGCACACTGCCGTTTTCTTCATGGCATTATCCTCATAAACTTGGACTAACATGTCCCTGATTTCACTTCCACTCTTGCCAAGTTTAACAGAAAATGGAATGTTTGTTTGTTGCTCTAATTCAAGCTCAGACATTCTTGTGACAACACACAAAAACAGAAAAACAGTAATGAATGCCACTCAGCAAGACATCACCACATGTTGACAAGAACACAGCTGTGAGGCATTGATATACCAAGGTTATGAAACCTTATTGAGCTGTTTGTACAGTGCTGCCATTGTAAGCGCATTGCGGCAAGTTCGCAAACTTAATTGTCAGATCTCATATATATGAATCTTGAATATTTCCTATGAGTGGCTTTGTAGCAGCTGTTAATAAGGTTTTTGCATTACTCTCCATGATGCAAAATGCAGTGCTTCTCCTTTGTCATGTTTGTTTCCATCGGAAGTCGGCAAGGGTCTGGCGGTCCCCACCTGTACCAATTACCTTCCTATGGATTATCTCAGGCAGCATTGCTGTCTGCCCTCTTTAGCTGTACTTTGTGAGAATCTATATTGCTTTTTCCATCTCCGCCCCCACACACACAATAATGAGGTTCCACAGATCTAGTCATTCAAATTAATAAGCACCTCAGCTCTCTCTGGACAAGTCCCTCCCCAAACCAGGCATTTTCATGATGAGAGGGATTAAGAACAAGAGGGTAAAGAATCAGATTTCTTAATGAGAATTTATTTTGCCTAGTTTGGGTGAAATACCAAAAATGCCTGGTACCCATAATGTACACTATTTGCTTTATCTGATTTTGATAAACCTAATTTTAGAAGGGTTCATTTCTCCTATAACAATATGCATAATTCTTTGAAAGCAGATGAGAAATCTAAGAATATAAAAGGAAATGTTTTAATCAATTCTATTCCTAAAGAGTGAGAGACCAAAAGGAAAACTGAAACACAGTATCAATGAATCATAATCCTGGAAAAGAGTTTAAATTTAGTGATTTGTCTGAATTGGAAATTCACTAGGGTATATACAAATCACCTGCTATCAAGATGGAATCTATACTGGAACAGCATTCTTAGGAGGTGATCTACGTACAGGCAAGTGACTTGCATATCTTTACTTTCTGAGCACCAGGTATGCATGTTTACCTGTCTGCTGGACAACCCATCTGGCAGTAACATGTGCAGGCAGAACTCAGCATGCCTTACATGTACAGCCTCGACTCTGCCTTCTCATCTGTTCCGTGCACAGCATTTAGTCACCAAGTTCTAAGCCTGGGGCAGTTTATTTCTTTACAAGCACATTTCCAGCCTCAAAAAGATGAAAAACCATTTAGTAAGGGAGTTATTACAGGGAGTGGATTACATCCTCTGAATTTGGTATTGACCTGCCCTTCAGTTTGTTGGAAGCTAGTCTCATCTTTCAATCTGTCCATCTCCAGCCCTCCCCAGTTCATCAGCTCTGCAAGGAACCGTTTGCCCTGTCTTTGGGCTCTCTGTCGTCTCGCACGATGTTGGGACTACATCCTTCCCCACAGAGAGCCGCTACAGACTGGCACACTGGCAATCAAAGCTCTTTGGTTTGAGCCACAGCATCAGCCCCGCTGTGCCCTGGTGAGCGCACATTTCTCCCTCAGCTGTGCTTAGGCTTGTGCGTAGGGACCTGGGCCTATAGAACTAGCTCATAAATCATTGCTTTTTCCTTTCCTTCTCACTCACAAGGTACTTCCAGTTCACTGGGTCATACAGCATATTCTCAGCGTAGCCTTTGATGAAATAAAAAAAAAATGAATGATCAAGTATCCTAATGAAAGATAAGCTAGAGAGAAAAAAATGTATAGGTAAAAATCCATTCTGCAATTCATACTGGCTAATTCAGCTAATTCACTACAACCTGAGATAACCAAAAAGCATGGGTTTGCAGAAAATGAAAACCTTACTTAAAAAATGTGAAGCTATGTTTGCAGGGGACATAGAAAAGTTGTAGACTCTCAGATGCTCATTCACATATCTACAAACTAACAGGAAAGGCTTTTAATTGTTCCACATGTACTGTAGTCAAACTTGTAGCTTGAAGATTTATTTTATAAATAAAGGGCTTAGAAACTTCAGCTCATTCCAGTCTCCTTCTAAGGCCAAGGAGAACTGTGATTCTTAGGACACCCAGTATCCTGGCCTCAATGCCTACCCCAACATAAGCCCACCTGCTGGTTGAAACCAGGGGAACAGAATTCTTTGGTGTTTTCCCACCTTGCTTTGTTTCTGACCCTTCCTGATTCTGCTTCCTTTCTTCCCCCTTAACTTTTCATATTCAGAAATATGAATGCTACTCTGAGCCAATTACGTGTAGGCATCTATGTTAAACTACATTTATTTTCTTACAGCTTAAGACTATTTTGGCAGGGAGACAGTATAATGTAGGTCTTAAAAGCATGGGCTCAGGAGTCAGACTGGGTTGAAATTGCAAGGCTGCTACTCTCTGATTGACCTTGGGCTTGTTATTTAACATCTCAATACCTCAGTTTCCTCATCTGCTCTTTAGCTGTTATAACCTTTGGACAAGATACTCTCTAAGTCCCAGAATTCTCATTGATTTAAAGATGCTAATAATATTGAACTCATAGGGTTGTTAAGAGCATTCTATGAAATGCTATGTGAAAAATACTTGGAACCTGGCTCATAGTAAGAGCTCAATAAATGGTAGCATTTTTATTGTTTTCTATGCCTCAGAATATGGGAAACAGCTGCTCAGTCTCCAAGAAATCTATATGCTTTGAACCTTTGAACTAAAAAGCTGCAACACCTCTTCCTTCACCATGTCCAGGGACCTATGTGTTCCTTGACATATGCTTTACATAGATGAAGAAGGCATGGATACCTGTACTGTCACACACCACAGAGCTGCCTGAATCCAGTGGGATTTTGCCAGATAAATTAAGTGGTAAATGCTTTGAAATACAGACTTGATATGTCAGTGAGTCTCTGTTTATTTCTCTTTAGACAGTGTCTAAACAATGAATAGACTTCACAAACACTTGGAATTACATGAGTATCCTTGGATACTTTAAAAATGTATTTATCATATTCCAGTAAGCAGCTCTTTAAATGTCTAACTCTGCTTCAGATAACATTAAAAAAAAAGCAGGGGATATAATTTCAAAATGCATTTTAGTGAGTTTCTCTTAGGAAAAGTCTTAGATGGTGGAAGCACCAGAATATTTCCTTCCCAAATTACCTTCATTCAGATGCAGTTATGTTACATTGCTTGACAAATTCTGTCTTTTTTTAAAAAATGTATTTAAGATTGTCATGTTACCCAATAATGCCCACATGAAGTTCCAGATTCACATTTTTCTTTTAGAATTTGAGTACAGTGAAGACTCAATCTCCACTGATCAGGAGCACGATTTTACAGCATGCCATGTCTCTGTTTTCACTGCCAGATGCTCAGAGCCAAATTTGATTCAACTATAGCAACCATTATGAAGCAATTACACTCACTGTATGCAAAACCTCTTCCTTTGGCCTTGATTATGTAACTTTCTTATATATGTCTTTGTTTAGATCTTTCTCATTATATTCAAAGAGGCAGAGTACACACATTAAAATAAATTCCCCCAAAGGACTTCCGTCAAACACATGGAGGTCTATACTCTTCCATGACTTGTGCCATGGGTTGGAATTAGACACTGGGTTTTTGTCACCCTGTAAAGCATTCTGCCTTTAAGATCAAAACTAACCATGCTTACAGAGCTCAGTTCCGTATCATGTCAAGTCTCATTTTGTGAGCTGGAACCACTTAGGAAACAACTTTCTCATTTTGGGCAAGTCCCCAGGAAATAAAACCATTAACATTAAAATGGTCTATATTAAATTGCTATATTACAAACAATCCACAACAAGTAGAGCAAAAAAATTTAAAAAGTTCAAAGTAACAAGCTAATTAGTATGCCATCTCTTCCCTTATTCCTAATTATCTCAACAAATTGCTGAATCCTTAGAAACCCTCACTATAGTTGTCTCCACATGAACAGGAGAGAGAAAATTTGTTAGAACAATGTATCTCTAGTTTAAGACTCATGTAGACCAGAAATTTAAAACTCCTATTATTTTAACAGTACTAAACTAATAAAGAGTTCT
The DNA here is from genome assembly GCF_964194185.1 of Rhinolophus hipposideros. Taxonomy (NCBI): domain Eukaryota; kingdom Metazoa; phylum Chordata; class Mammalia; order Chiroptera; family Rhinolophidae; genus Rhinolophus; species Rhinolophus hipposideros. The sequence goes on from NC_138063.1 coordinate 48,724,875, forward strand.
AACTTGGAACTGTGTATCCCTCTAGGAGGCCGGGGATTTCAGATGCTGTTCTAAAGCTGAATTAGATCTCATCATGATAGTCTCTCTACTCTCCTTTTCAGAGGCACATTAATGGTCCCCAAACAGATGGGCTTTCCTTTTATGTGTTCCTCGCCTCTTGGGCAGGAAAACCACAAGTGCATTGAGCAATTTTGTGTAAAAGAGTTCTTAAATACATCCACAGCTTTTCATCCGCTCTTAAGCAGGAAACTGGAACCCGGAAGAAATAGGCTTCTAGCCCATTAAGGACTAAACGCTCTTTTCAGATCCTTATCCCTTCTGCGGTGCAGACATGCTTATTAGCAATCATTGCTGTGTTCAGGAACATTTCATTCCATGCATTTCCTAGTTGGCTTTCAGAAGCCTTCTGCATTAATCAGGAGTAGGCCAACTATTATAACAAAATCTCAGCATCTCAATGGAATACAAATGTTTATTTCCCACTCAAATCACAGGTCAATGCGGAGGGATTTGGGGGATGAAATGGGCCTGAGGGTGTTTCCCATACTCCTTCCATCTTCCACCCATTTCTAGGTCCTTTGTGTCTTCTCCTTTTGGTTGGAGTTTGGAGACTAACTAAGACAGAGCATGGAAACTTGTGTGAGAAGTTTTCGGGTCAGGCCTGTAGGTCGCACCCATTATTCTGCCCAGGTTCTCAGTCATGTGGACACATCCAAGGTCAGGTAAGGCTGAGATAGGCAGTCTGGCTAACTGCCCGGAAGGGAAAGGAACTGGGAATTGAGGAGCACACAGCACTCTCCTCCTCTCATTTTGTTGCCCTCAATTTTCTATCTTCATTACATTAGCCATTTGTGGCAAATAGGCTATTTGCTAGGAATTTACCCCAGTAAGAAACAATACGTTCAGTTTGTTCATTGATTCTATTTTACCCATGTTTCCAAAGTTTCTACCTTTCTACCATCAATACCTACCATGTTCTGTGATTCACATAAGTTTTGTTTGTTGTTTCTCTCAAATCAGTTTCTCTCAACCAGGTTCAAAGTGTCTCCCTTGGAGGAAAAACTCACATGCCGTATGAGGTAAGGCAAGAGAACGCAGTGGGATAAATGTTAAGAAAAAGTAAATTGCTGAGGCTGCAAAAAATGGAGAGTGTGCTGCAGTGCGGCTCCTGCCGTTGTTCCCAGGAAGGGACATGGCCCAGGCTTCTAAGAGCTTTTACTTGTTTAAGAGACCCGGCAGTCTTCACTGATAAGTAAAATGTCTTTGTTTGCAAATGTTGGCCACTAATTAAACTATCTTTAAACCTCCAAGCAAGCCAGTCAAAACATATCTGAGGGCTGAACTTAGCTGGTAGGCTACCATTTTGCAACTTCTCTTTTAACTTTTCTGCCCTTGTGAATAAAGACAAGCGTTCAGGATATCAGTGCACCAAATCCCAGCCCTTTCCAGTGGAGATGAAGGATGCCTTCTACTTTCTCACAGGCCTGGTGTTAGGAATTTAAGGCCTTTCATCTCCGCAAGGGTAATTAAGACTCAGAACTCTATATGTTGAACACCCTTGCTATCTCTTTGCAAGTGTTAAAAATACAAGATGTATGTGAAAAAGTCAAAGTTCTTTTTCAATGAAAAAATGAAAGGGTTGGTGGATCAAACTTTGATGCTACTTAGTAGAAAACTGATATTTGGGTATGTGTACATGAGTTTAGTGTGGTGTGTGAGTGTGGTGTGTGTGTATGTGGTGTGGTGTATTTGCATATGTGGTATGGTGTGCATACGTTAATGGTGTGTTCGGTGTATGATATGTGTGGTGTGGGTGTCCGCATGCTGTGTGCTCACATAGTCAGTGGAGGTTGTTTATACTTAAAGTGGCATATACTTTTAGCCAAATTAGTAAGAGTGCCTGGTAGATATATGTAATTTTATAATGTTTTGTTTTCAAAATCATGTTAAAGAGTGGTAAAAATTGGAAGGGAAGAAGAGTGGAGAAAGAAAGGAGCATGGTCCTTTGAAAAATGTTGCCTTAAAAACCACTTAGTAGCCACAAAAAGACTAATACCAATAGAAACGAAAATGGGAGAGGTGGACAGACACTTGAGGACTTTCCAGCAGTGATTTGGGTAGGCCGGCAGGGACTCAGTTCCTATTCCGCTAAGCAACAAAGCCACCCCAACATCCTTCTTCAGGGATAAAACGTGCCAGGACTCCCTCACTGAGTACAAAGTTGACATTAGATGACTTTAACAGTCTCTTGCAACACTGAGATTCTGGGACCACCAAGATCGCATTTGCAAAGAGAGAAAATTTACAACATAAAACAAGTACCAAATTAAAAGGACATAGAAAAATATTCAAACAAATACATAGGCCCTTAAAGGGAAGGATATGAATTAAGAGAAGGATAACAGATAGTAATTAACAGAAACTTGAGGACACGAAATAATATAAAGTCATAAAAGGAAAGAGAAAAAGTGTGTGTGAGTGTGTGTGTGTGTGTGTGTGTGTGTGAATGTGTGTGTAGGATTGCTTCTAGAAACCTGTGCTATATATAACAAGACTTCGTTGGAGGTCTGACCTTTGTGCACGTTCCAGCCATATCCCTTCTTGCTTAGGAACCACATCTGTCATCCCTACATATTGTACAAGAGCTCAGGTTTCCAGCCTAAGACACGCTGTCTACATTCAGCAACAGATGCAGTACAATTTCAATGAATTTGCTTAAAGTTATTTTGTTTTTATTCACTCACTAACATTTCCTTTTAAACATTATTTCTCATAAACAGAAATATTGCACATATCTTATATACCATGGGGAGGTTTCATTCTGTAAATGTCTACCCCACAATATAGCTCAAATTTTAGAACTCATTCCTTTTCTAAGAGACTGGTCTGCTGTTACCAATAGAACAACAAAACTTTTGCAACTAGTTACAACAAAAATTTTGTAACTAGTCACTTTCTAGAGAAAGTCTTTGAGATAGTGTTTATAATTTCTTGAACCTTATTGTTTATTATATACTTACTTTTTTAAAGTATGTTGTGAAACATGGCAAAGTCCTGTCCCATAGTGATACAAACCCTCAATAATTAAAATGTAAATTATTCATTATTGTTTATTTAATTAATGTAATTTTAACCAAGTTTTCTATAAATAAAGAGCTAAATATTTTAAATCTGTATATATTTGTGGAGACTTTGGAAATTGCTTAACTTTCATTAGTTAATGATACAGATTTCTTGAGTATAAGTATATAAGAACCTTATAATGACAGAGGTATTTACTCTAAAACCTTCTGATAGTAAAAGACAGTAACTTACATGAACCCCCAAAATTTGTGACTCAATCCCACTGTCCTTTTCTCTTTTTTTGAGAAAAAATAAGTTCTATTACCTTCATTTTTTTTCAAACCCACCAAAAAAAAATCAGATAAACTAAAATTTAAGGTAAATCTTACATTAGGCACTGAACCTAGCCACCCACTCCCACCATTCCAGACTTGCCCCAACCCACTTTCCCAGTGCAAGAAGCAGAATGATAGCAGTGTCAGATCAAAAGAACAGAATATCTGCAGTTTTGAGAATGGCAGCCGGCAGCCATGGACTCACAGCGTAACTAGTTTCAACAAAGGGGAAGGAGCCTTGAGTGCAGGGCTGGCTATGCTTTTGGTCTCCACCATTGCTATGGGCTACCTGTCACAACCCAAGCTGCCCTTGTCCCCACTTATCTGGGTGGATCCCCGCAGGGGTAAACAAGACACTGAAACACACAGGCTCCAAAACTGGTGCAGGAAGAACTTTGGAACTTCAGAAGCTCTCCACATTCCCCCACGGAAAGGGTGCCCTGTGACCCAGGCGAACTGTTCACAGAGGAGAAGGATGCCTTCTAGGGAATCCACCCATTGTGTGAAAAGCCAGAATAGTGCAGAGAAAATATAAAACTACCGTGTGAGAGAGAATAAAAGGCTGCAGTTGGAAAGAATATAAAGCATTCTACCAACACCTACTGGAAAGCAAAGAAAAGACCTCTTCTCACCAACCTGTTGCAGAACCCACTCCTGTAGATGCCTAGGAAGAAAAATAATAATTCACTAATTGCCAAGGTAACAAGGCAGCTAACAAAGAAAATGAAAAGTCTCCAGAAAATAAACTTAAAGACATGGAAATACATGACTTAAATGACAGAGAATTCAAGATTGCAGTTCTGAAAAAAACTCAACAAAATGCAAGAAAACACAGACAGGCAGTTTAATGAACTCAGAAACACAATCAAAGAACAAAATGAACATTTTATCAAAGAGATTGAAATTTTAAAATAGAACCAAATGGAATTTCTGGAGATTAAGAACTCAATAAAAGAAATGAAGAATGAAATAGCCAGCTTAGGTAGTAGAGTTGACCAGATGGAGGAAAGAATCAATGACATCGATGATAGAAATCTGGAAATGACACAAATGGAAGAAGAAAGAGACTTGAGACTTAAAAGACATGAAAGAACTCTACAAGAACTTTCTGACTCCATCTGAAAGAGCAATGTAAAAATAATGGGTATACCAGAAGGAGAAGAAAGGGAGAAGAGAACAGAATATATTCAAACAAATAGTTGATGAGAATATCTCAAACTTGTGTAAAAAACGGGATCCTCAAATCCAAGAAGCAAATAGAACACCTAATTACCTCAGTCCAAACAAGCCTTCTCCAAGGCACCTTTTATTGAAGCTGTCAAAAATCAAGGACAAAGAAAGAATCCTCAAGGCAGCCGGGGCAAAGAAGACGGTAACCTACAAAGGAAAACCCATTAGGTTATCATCAGATTTTTTAGCATAAACTCTACAAACCAGGAGGGAGTGGAATCAAATATTCAAACTACTGAAAGAGAGACATTATGAGCCAAGAGTAATATGTTCAGCAAAGCTATCCTTTTTAGATATGAAGGAGGAATAAAGACATTTCCAGACATACAGAGCTAAGGGAATTTTCTAACACATGACCAGCACTACAAGAAATATTGAAGGTTATTCAACCTGAAACAAACAAACAAAAAAAGCAAAAAGAATACAAAACCATGAGTAGTGTTACAAACAGACAAAAGCAGGAAATCACAACCCCTTAAAAAAAAACTTAAAAAAGAGAAAGAAGACAACTTGCTACTGCAGCATAGGAGCCAACTCACAGCATAAATAGGGATAATGTGTGACAACAAAAACATAAAAGGGAACAGAGTAAAGGTCTGAACCGGCACAAGGGAATGGAGAAAGTAAGCATACTAAAGAAAATGGAATACTCTAAATGTGAAATTTCTTTTCCATAAACTTAATGGTAACCACTCAAACAAAACCCAGAACTGAAATATATAACATAATAGAAGAAACAGAGGGAAACATCATAGAATACCACCACACAAATAATAGACAGCAACAAAAAGGCAAAGAAACAATGAAGACACAGTCGTACCAGAACACCAAAGATACACTGATAGGAAATTCTCGTATGTCAATAATCACCCTAAATGTAAATGGACTGAACTCACCAATAAAAAGGCACAGAATAGAGATTGGATAAAAAAATGACACCCAACAATATGCTGTCTCCAAGAGACACATCTCAGCTGCAAGGACAAGCATAGACTCAAAGTGAAAGGGTGGAAATAGACACTCCAAGCAAATTGTATCCAGGGAAAAACAGGTGTATCCATACTGGTATCAGATGAAACAGACTTCAGGATAAAAAAAGGAACAAGAGACAAAGATGGACATTTCATAATGATACAGGGGACTATACAACAAGAAGATATAACAGTCATCAATATTTATGCCCCCAATCAAGAAACACTAAAAAACACCAAGCAACTACTAATAGAACTAAAGGAAGAAATTGACCAAAATACAATTATAGTAGAGGACTTAAATACATCATTGACAGCTATGATAGATTATCCAAACAGAAAATAAATAAAGAAATATCAGCTCTAAATGACACATTAGGTAAAATGGACATAATTGACATATATAGAGCACTTTATCCTAGAACATCTTTATCCTATACATTTTTTTTCTAGTGTATGGGGAACATTCTCAAGGATAGACCATAGATTGGCACATAAAACTAGCCTCAGCAACTTTAATAAGATTGAAATCACCCCAAGCATATTCTCTGATCACAAGGCTTTTAAATTCAATATCAACTGCAAAAAGAAAGCAGGAAAAACCTCAAATATGTGGATATTAAAAAACATACTTTTAAAGAACAACTGGGCCAAAGAAGAAATAAGAGGAGAGATCAAAAGATGCATAGAAACAAATGACAATGAAAATACTTCCTACCAAACTTTTTGGGATGCAGCAAAAGCAGTTTCAAGAGAGAAATGTATATCATTACAGGACTATCCCAAGAAAGAGAAAAATCTCAGATAAATAACCTCCGTTACATGTCAAAGAACTAGAAAAAGAAGAACAAATGAAACCCAAGGTCAACAGAAAGAAGGAAATAATAAAAATTAGAGCAGAACTAAATGAAATAGAGAACAAAAAACAATAGAAAAAATTAATGTGACAAAGAGTTGGTTCATTGAAAAGATCAATAAGATTGACAAACCCTTGGCTAGATTCACTAAGATAAAGAGAAAAGACACAAATAAACAAAATCAGAAATGAAAGAGGGGAAGTTAACACGGATAACACAGAAAAACAAGGATCATCCAAGAATACTATGAAGGATTACGTACCACCAAATTCAATAACCTAGAAGAAATGGACAAGTTCTTAGAAACATATAGCCTTCCTAGGCTGAATCACGAAGAATTAGAAAATCTAAATAAACCAATCGACAGTAAGGAAATTGAATCGGTCATCAAAAACGTTCCCCAAAGCAAAAGTCTGGGACCAGATGGCTTCACTAGTGAATTCTACCAAGCCTTCAAAAGGATCTGTCCTACTCAAACTTTTCCAAAAAATTGAAGAAGAGACAATACTCCCTAACTCATTTTATGAGGCCAACATTACTGTGATACCCAAACCTGGTAAGGATAACACAAAAACAGAAAATTACAGACCAATATCACTGATGAAAACAGATGCAAAAATCCTAAACAAAATTCTAGCAAATCGATGCAACAATGCATTAAAAAGATTATATATCACGACTAAGTGGGGTTCATCCCAGGGGCACAAGGATCGTTCAACATACACAAATCTATCAACGTATACACCACATAAACAAAAGAAAGGACAAAAATCATATGATTATATCAATAGATGCAGCAAAAGCATTTGACAAGATAAAACATCCATATATGATTAAAACACTTAATAAAATGGGCATAGAAAAAAATACCTTAACATAATAAAGACCATATATGACAAACCTTCAGCTGTTATCATAATTAATGGTGAAAAACTGAAGCCCTTTGCTCTATGTTCAGGAGCACAACAGGGCTGTCTCCTATCACCTCTGCTTTTCAACATCAAGTATTGGAAGTTGTAGCCAAAGGAATCAGGCAATAGAAAGAAATAAAAGACATCAAAATAGGGAATGAAGGAGTTAAACTGCCACTTTTTGCAGATGACATGATGCTATATATAGAAAACCCTAGAGACTATTAGAAACAATAAATGAATACAGTAAAGTTGCCAGCTACAAAATCAACATACAAAAGTCCATTGCATTCCTATATACTAACAATGAAATCTCAGAAAACGAAATAAAAAGAATAATTTTGCAATTGCAACAAAAGAATAAAATACCTGGGAATATACTTAACCAAGGATGTGAAAGACCTATATACTGAAAACTATAAGATTATATTTAAAAGAAATTAAAGAAGACACAAAGAAATGGACAGATATTCCCTGTTCATGGATTGGAAGAATCAACATAGTTAAAATGGCCATATTACCCAATGCAATATACAGATTTAATGCATTCCCCATCAAAATCCCAAAGGCATTTTTTAAAGAAATAGAACAAAAAAATCATCAGATTTGTATGGAACCACAAAAGACCCTGAATAGCCAAAGCAATCCTAAGAAAAAAGAACAATGCTGGAGGTATCACACTCTCTGACTTTAGCTTGTAGTACAGGGCAACAATAATCAAAACAGCATGATATTGGCAGAAAAATAGACACACAGACCAATGGAATAGAATTGAAAACCCAGAAATGAACCCACAAAAATATGGACAGATAATTTTCGACAAAAAATCCAAAGATATACAATGGAGGAAAGACAGCTTCTTCAATAAATCGTGCTGGGAGAATTGGAAAGCCACATGCAAAAGAATGAAACTAGATTGCTGTCACTGTGTACCAAAATTAACTCAAAATGGATCAAAGACCTAAACATAAGACCTGAAACAATAAAATGCATAGAAGAAAACATAGTTACTAAACTTATGGACCTTGGGTTCAAAGAGTATTTTATGAATTTGATCCCAAAGGCAAGGGAAGTAAAAGCTAAAATAAATTAATAGGAATATATGAAATTAAACATCTTCTGCACAGCGAAAGAAGCCATCAACAAAATAAAGAGACAATCAACCAAATGGGAAATTTTTGCAAACAACAGCTCCGATAAGGAGTTAATATCCAAAATGCATAAGGAACTCATACAACTCAACAACGACAAAAAAACAAACAATCCAATTAAAAAATGGGCAGAGGACCTGAACTGACATTTCTCCAAAGAAGACATACAAATGGGCAATAGACATATGAAAAAATGTTCAACATCGCTAATCATCAAAGAAATGCAAATAAAACCCACAATGAGATATCACCTCACCCCAGTCAGAATGGCTATCATCAACAAGAAAAATCATAAGAAGTGATGGAGAGTCTGTGGAGAAAAAGGAACACTCATACACTGTTGGTGGAAATGAAGATTGGTGCACCCACTACCCACTATGGAAGGCAATGTGGAGGTTCCTCAAAAAATTATGAATACAATTACCATATGACCCAGCAATCCCTCTCCTTGGTATCTGCCCCAAAAATCTGAAAACATTTTTCCATAAAAATATGTCCAATGTTCATTTCAGCTTTATTTACGGTGGCCAAGTCATGGAAACTACCAAAATGTCCTTCGATAGATGATTGGATAAAGAAATTGTGGTATATATACACAACAGAATACTATTCTGCCATAAGAAAAGATGAAATAGTACCATTTGCGACAACATGGATGGGTCTTGAGATTATTATGCTGAGCAAAATAAGTCAGATAGAAAAAGTCAAGAACCATATGATTTCACTGATATGTGGTATATAAAACTGAAAACAACAAAAGAACAAGACAAACAAATGAAGAAACAAAACCTCATAGACATAGACAATAGTTTAGTGGTTACCAGAGGGTAAGGGTGGATGGGGGGTGGTAAATGAGGGTAAAAGGGATCAAATATATGGTGATGAAAAGAGAATTGACTCTGGGTGGCGAACACACAATGTGATACATAGATGATGTATTGCAAAATTGCATACCTGAAATCTATGCAACTTTACCAACCATTGTCACCCCAATAAACTTCAATTACAAGAAAAAAAGAAAAGAAAAAAAAAAGGAAAAGATGTTTTGGGAAAAAAAAGACAAGTGAACTCTTCTGAAAGGAATGGACAATTATAAAATGCCAAAGAATTGAATTGAAACAGAGAATGGACAAATTTTTTTGTTGCCTCATTAACACTACAATACACGTAGTGTCTAAGGAGGATATCCACCTATGGTTCTGAATGTTCCACTTGGTCAATGAAAACAACCTGGAGAAGGACTCTCCTAAAACACCCATGCTATCCACACAAATTTGGATTCCTTTTTAGTTGCCATTTAGGATTAAGAATCCAAAGGAGAAAGCCAGGAACTGCATATTCCCCCAAAACAAACCACCACCTCCAGCCACTACCAAAGAACAGTAGAACCATACCAAAAAGAGGGGAAACAAGGAGAAATAGAGTCAAGGAGGAGTTCAGAACAACCAGGTTGACTAGACGCCCCATGTTCTCTCCAGGTGCTGCTTCTGCTCACCTCTGTACCAGGCCTTATTTCCAGCTTACAAGGGAAACAAAAGCACAGGAAGAATGACAAAAAAATCATATCTATTGATTATAGAATGAAACAAATTTTGTGAATTCCCTTTGGAACAGTAGAAACATAGAGCAGGGAAATTCCTACTTTATTGAAAATTCTTCCTATATAAGAATTCTTCATAAAAACTAATCCTAGAAAATAAAATGTAGAAGAACTTGCCAGGAAGGTGAGGACCTGAGGTTTTATCATTTTTCTTCACTATTTGCATGGAATGTCTGAACTGTAACTGGTGTTGGTTTCTAGCTAATGTTTTATCTTTGGGTGCATTAAGCAAAAATGTCTGCTAGTCATGGGTAGCTCAGTAAAATCTGGCAGCTTAGAAATGTAATACTATTTTGGAGTTATGAAGTCCAAAAGAATAAAGACTGTGTATGAATTTAAGCAATTATCACAATAACTATTTTCACCATTATTGCAATTAACGTTTAGTAACATAATGTAATAGTGATGGCCTTGCACGATGCTTACATTAACTTAATTTAGCAAAATTTTTATGTATCCGTAGTATTAATTTAATGTAAATTCTTGAGATTGTTTGAAAACCTTTGGAACATTTATTAATTTAGAATTCAAGGCTAAATAGTACTTCTTAGTATTACAGGTATTTTTGAAGCTCTTGCAAATGGACCTTGAGCAGGACAGCCTGCGTACTCATCCACTTTTAACCAAGGTACAACTTTTTTAGTCTAGGAAGGTTCTGCTCTTCAGCTGAGTATGCGGCTGTGAGGGGGAAAAGGGACAACTGCCTGACAGGTCAACCTCATCCAGAGTTGCGGGTGTCGCAGCCAGTTCATCCTCAGTATGTGAAGAGGAAAATGTATGGCTAAGACACTTAGAAAACTGATGCAAATTGGTTTCAAAGAAAATTTGCCTGCTATTTTATTCATTCATTCACTTAACCATTCTTTTATTCCTTAAGTCATGAGATATTTATTGATGTCCATCCTCTGCTCAGAGCTGCAGACATAATTCTGAAGAGTAAGAAGAAAAAGAAAGGAAGAAGAGAATAATAAGAATGAGGCTAAAATGACAGCAGACATAATTACTGATCATTTGCTATGTGTCAAATACTATGCTGAGTGCGCTACCTACTATACACTAGATGCAGTTTCTCATTGACTCCTCTCACCTCTTTCAACTAAATACTGTTACTTGTGTCCACTTCTCAGATGAGAAAACTGAGGTTCACTCAGGGTAAGTAATTACTCAGGTCAAATGGCTAGTGAGTGCCTGACTTGGGTTTTAGAACCCAGGACTGATTTAAGAAGCAATACCTTATTATGCTAAAGACTGTGGTCTCTGGAAACAACCAGGGTTCAAATTCTGCATCAGCCTCTTACTGGCTATGTAACCTTGGGAAAGACAACTAGCCTCTGACCCAGTCACTTCCGGAGTTGTTATGAAGATTAGATGAGTTAGTATATGTAAAGCACTCTGTATTCTGGCACATAGTATGCACTACAAAGTATTTTTTATTATTCCAAAGCCTATATTCGTAACTATCAGCCTCCTGTCCTCATGGAGTGTAGAGTCCGGCTGAGGATCAAGATCCATGGATAAACCATTACAATGCAGTGTGGTAAGGGCTCGGAGAGGACAAGGGTAGGGCACTAATGGAATGTGCTGGCAGTCTGGAATCCAGACTTGGAGCTTCAGGGAATGCTTCCTAGAGCAAGTGACATCTAAGTGAAAGAACTGAAGAAGTAGGAGATAAGAGCTAACTGAGGGTTCGGGGACTTGGGACCTCTGTTCAGGGAAGGCAAATAGTTTCTGAGAAACATTAGATTTAAAAATTAATTCAGGGAATTATTGCAAGTCTTTACTAGTGTTGCCCTGACTACTGAAGCAGAAAATAACATGCTTGACAAATATAGTATAAATAATAATCTAACTAGTGAATCTGGAATTAGCATTTCAAACATCAAGAATTTTAAAATTCTTGTACTGTTGATAACTATTGATTGATATTAAACACCATTATTATTGACACTATGTATTTACAATACACAAAAATGTCAACTTTCTCATTGTTTTCCTGTTGCCTACTAGTCCTTTTTTGTCCTTCCTTGCCTCTGTCCCCTCTGCTCCCCACTGACATTCCCCAGTGACAGTATTCATATTAGGTTTAAGTCCCTGCTATAAAACTCACGGGATGTGGAGTACAGCATAGGGAGTAGAGTCAATGGAATTGTAACAACTATATACGATGTCAGAGGGGTAGCAGATTGCGGGTGGAGTATTGTCGCTTTGTGAGGGGTGTGGATGTCTGACTATGGCGTTGTTTTGTGCACCTGAAACTAACAACAAAAAAAAAACTCTTTGTCATCTCCGTGTGTCTAATGGCCTCAGTCATGCCCCAGTGGGGAAAAATGACAGCTTAAGTAATGGAAAGCAATAGGGAAGAGGATATTCATAAAAACATACCACTGTCTAGTTTTTCTCTGGCACATTCTGATGCATGTAAGACTTAACATTCCTGTCTACTCTGTACTCATCATTTTCTTCCTTTCTATAAAAATATCTCAATATTTAAAATGTAGTATTTTCATCCAAAACAAAATTAATAACATAATATGATTCCAATCAAGGCTATTATGAGCTCTAGCCTGATCCTAGATGTAGAAACCCAGGTATGTGAAGCCAATATTTCCTTACCTCTTAGCAAGAGAAAGCATTGTACCTCATCACTCATCCAGGATGAGGCAATCTGCACAAAAGCAAAGGGAGAAAGATATTGCTTTTGTTAGCACTGGCTATAAATTTCCAACTGCCGTATAAAGAAAAACGAAGTGTCCCTCTCCCCTGCAACAGAAGAAAAGCACATGCTAAACATGTCTATTACAAAATTTCAATTACACAAAATAAATTTTTAAGTGAAATTTCACTTCCTTTCTGTGAAAAAAAAAAAAAAAGACTTGGGCTGTTTAAAAATTCCTCAAGGAGAGAATACTCCTTGTGAACACTGCCTGATTTTCTGTAAATTGTATTTTACCAGTGTTCCTGCTTCGTTGTTTGTGGCAAGGCGGCAAGGCCAGAGGTACACAACGTCCTATTCGAGGGAACACACCTGCTCTCTGTGAGGAACTTGAAGTGTGATGGTGGTTGTGACAGTTTATCTCTCCTTTCTGTGTTTGCAACGAAAGGCTTGTGTGCAAAGTCCAGAGTCCTCTTTCTTTTTCATGACCTTTCTATTTTCTATGTTTTTGCTCATTAGAACACAAACTCATTCAAATCTCTTTTCTTCTAACGGAATCTAACAGTACACTTGCAAAATCACAGTGTAAGTTTGTTGAGTTATGTTTAAAAGCTGATTACCTCCCACTTGACCAGTATTTTTTCCATGAGAAAACCTAGGAATGTCTCACAATATAAATATGAAAATGCTCCAGGCCAATGTGTACCACAGTTTTAGCCATATTTTCACTTATAAAGCACTGTGCACTGAAATTGTGTTTTTGGTATTTCCATCCTATTAATTTATATAAATACGTGCGATGAGGATACAACCAGGATAACTGAGGAGGGCAGATACTTGCATGATCCCTCCCTGCTCTGAACACTTTGGCTGTGGTATTTCACAGTCAATCCATGTGAGCACTGAGAGCCATAGGTGGCCCAACCCACCTATGGAACATATGTATTTGGGGAGCGAATAATCACTATCATTAAAATATCCATTATTGTACTTTGCAATCCACACTGCTGCTCTTAAAGAGTGCGCTGATCCTACATGAAATGGCCCAGTCAATTTTCTGATCACGATGCCTGATGTACAGCTTTGCTATTTCCTCTTGGGCTATTTTAATGTCAACAGTCACTTTGTACTATTTTCAGTTTGATTTTTAAGAGTCTTTCTGAGTTTGAGGTTCTTAATCTATTGGCGACTTCTAAGAGAAGGGCTGGTGGCTGAAGATTTGTGACTTCTATTTTGATGCTCAGAAGCCTTTTTCTGTTTTGTTCCTGATTCTCAGTGGTGATCTGGATAGTTGGGGTTTTCAGATAAATGAGGGATTTGCTGTAAGAGGCTGCAGTGTTTGAAATGGGAACTTTGTGCCTGAGAGTAAGCAATTCTGAATATGAAAATATGTTTCCTATTAAAATAATCTGGCTGTCTGTATCTTAGACATACCAAGGTTAAAATTAATTCTAATGCTACTTTGACATGAATTTGACCAAAATCAAATGTTTTTATTATGAAAACATATCCCCAAAATAGCTTTCTTTTCACTTGATGCCAAATGATTATTATTACCTTATTTCTAAAATCTTTTACAGATCTCATGTTACTAGAATATGGCTATGGAAATATACAGCTCTTTGTTTATTTTTCAACACATATGAACTTGATTTTAACTAAAAAAAAGCGCATATTTCAAGCAAATGAGCAAAACATTGAAGCATATGAACAAAAGAACACTTAAATTATTGTGGTTATTCAATCAGTTTGTGATTATGGCAAACATTTCCAGTAAAAAACATTTGTTGAACACATGCTTGGCAGTCTTCCAAAATAGTTTCATAGAAAAATCAAGAGGATAAAAACTCAAAGTGCCTTTCACATAAGTTTCTGTTAAGCCTACAATGTAGAAATAATATAGTTATAGAACTATCAAGTAATAATTAGTTATTTCATCTTTTATATTTAATACAAATTTTTGAATTATTGGTAGAAACACCCAAATCAAAATCTACTGTAAAATATTCCTGGGCAAACTAAAGTACAGAAACATCTCTGAGACATTGTACATAGTCCACACTGAAGGTGATTTTTTAACTAAATCTCTCACTTTCTAGGCAATTTGGTATCATTGAACAAAATGAAGAACTAAATCAATTAGCCAGATAATTCTGGTCTGAAATAAAGGTAAATTACTTCTTTTCCTGATTTCAATTATAATATAAACTCATGGAGAAAATTCAAGTAATATAGGTGATCTTCTATGGATTAAAATTTTGATGAAATCCATGTCACAAAACAGTCAACTGATTATAAACTTGAAGAAGTTTAAAAGAGTGTGAAGAAAGTAAACATTACTCCTAATCGCTCCACTCTGATTTAGGCATCCTGACATTTAGAATATCTTTCTAATCATCTCGCTACACGAATATATGCATGGATAGAAACACCCAAACAATTTCAAATAAATGGAATTATACGTATTATTACATAATCTTCTTTTAAATCAAGGTGTCATATAGCTTCTTTCCCTGGTTATAAATATAGATATATGTCTTCTCTTAGAGTTACATAGTATTCTAATACATAGCTTGGTCATAGTTTATTTAACCAATTATGTATTAATTGATTTTTAGGTAGCTTCCAGGACTGATTATTTTAAAAAATAAATACTGTGGTGAACATTCTTGTACCTCTTGCAAATGTGACTACTTATCTTATGGGAAATGCTCAGAAAATTTATTTTGTTGTTGGAAACCCATGGATATACCCAAGCAATGATTTTTCGTTTCTCATGGAAAGTGGAATTGACATTGCCCATTGCCTATGATCTTATGCAACTATTGCAAGGATCTGTGTTGCCCTTTCCAGAGCAGAAAATATATTTCTACTACAAGAAACAGAGCATTTAATGTTTCAAATTTCTCTCTGAAAAGCCTTTTTTTAGTCTACATAGATATAGTTTTGCTTTTGGGTATGGTATTATACTGATCTTGGAGAGAAGAAAAAAGATGAATTTCACCCAACATAGCTCAGCTAAATAATGATGGCTTTGACTGCACTTGTCTCCTTAGAAAGGACAGTTTTATATTTTAAGGAATTATGTTTGAAGCAGTAATGTTATTTTCAGATAAACCTTTACCTCTCAGGAAAAGGTTTTGTTTGTTTGTTTGTTTTTTTCTGGGTCTTCTTGTTAATAAAAATAAATCATATATTTGGATTGTTTGCCTTTACTTGCTTTAAAAATAAAGAGTCAACAAAAATGTGAAGAAACATTTCTAAGATCACTGAGTGGTTTTAAAGAATAGAATGAAGGCTTTATGCTAAAGCAGTAAGTAGACACAATTATGCTGATTTGTTTTAAGAAGCTCCAAGGGGGAAAGAAAGACATTACTCTGAGACTAATGTAGAGAAGCCAAGAATCATTTAGAGCTTCCAGAAAACTGGGATAAAATCAATAGGAAAAAGGGGTCTTTGTTTACAATGGAATTTGAAATTCAGATGTAAAGGTTAGTAAGTCTCTGGAGTTCCCTGAAGAATTGCTGAGTGAGTGAGTGAGTGAATGAGTGAGTGAGTGAGTGAGTGAGATTTGGGGAGGCAGAGGAGAACAGAGGGAGGAAGGAGGTGTAATAAATCTCAGACAGTTTCAATGAAAGAGGAAGCCATGAGTAATTCCTTCAAACAACTAGAATTTATCATGAGGGATATTCATGAATATTATATAATCAGCTGAATTTTTCTTAGTGGAAATCCTTGGCCTTTGATTTACTGTAGCTTTGTTATTACAGTAGAGATCTGTACAGAGGTATATTCATATTGACCTCTGTTTTTGATCTCATTATTGAATGGTAAGATTAAGAGGGATCTCTAAAATTCACCCAGACCTTCCATTCCTGGAATGGCCAGCTAAATTATTTAGATCAATCCTCTTGCTAGAAACAATAAAAATAGGGCAAGTAGTTTTTTCCAGGGGAAAATAAAAGGGTTTTATGTTGGGATGGTACATATGGAGACTTCTGGGGTTCTGGCAATGTTCTCTTTCTTGATCTGAGGTTTCCCAGGTAATAATTACATCTCTTGATTGATCTGGGTGGTGGTTACTTGTTTTTGCATTGTTCTGTATGTAATTTATATGTCACAAAATTTTTTTAGTTACCTAATTCGGCCCTCAACCTTCAGGCAGGTAGGTTTTGCCGACTCAAGTTATACTTTCATTGTCCATGAATAAAAGTATTGTCTTCCTTTAGGATCCAAACAGCATTCTCAAATCCCATTGCCTAGCAGCTTTAGTAACCTTATCTATCAAATTGAAAACTACAGAACCCAAGCTGAAATATCGAAAAGATTTCCATGAAAATTTTTATCTAGAGCATTAAAGTTTATGAGGTGGCCAATTAGAATCATTTGTGATATGTATAGGCTCCAATGTTTCTACTACCACAATATTATTTTAGCAAAAATTCCTATTCCTCTCATACAATTGCTTTAAATCCTCATAAAATTGCATGAGGAAGTTCTAATTTCTGAAAAATTTCCACAAATCAAAAAGTAATGACATGGGCTTTTTCTCGTTGTTGCTGCCGTTGTTTTTGTTTGTTTTTGTTTTTTTTTTTGTTTGTTTGGGTTTTTTTTAGAATTGTAATCAAAAATTTGATTCTCTGCATTTAACCAAAAGGTATTTGGAGTAGAAACTCTGAACCTGTTATGGAAAATCATTATATTGTTATCATCATAAGAATAGTTTCATCAACCACAGCTGAACTTTATTGAACACTTGCTATGTACAGGTATATGCTATTTACAGTATTTACAGTTATCTATAACTGTATTTACAGTTATCTCACTTAATACAGAAATCCTGTGAGGCATATAATATATAATTAGTCAGCACCATTTTTTTAGACTAGAAAACTGGAAGCCATAAAATTTAAGTATCTTGTTCAATATCAGACCTCTACTAAATAGTAGGGCTGGGATTTCAATTCAGGTCTATCCAAGCCCAAAGTCATAGCTCATAATCATTGTTCTGTGTCCTAGACAAGTCATAAGCAAATTGATATTGGATCATTAGAGATCACATTAGAGATCCCAAAAGATAAAATTGAAAGTAAGATAAGAAAAATTGAAATCTGATGGGCCATTTTCTCTTTGTATTTCTTGTATCTCTGCATTCTCTGAGTCCATATTTTCTTGAAGAATTGGTTACTCCTACTATTTTCCTTTCTGTATTTATAATATTATCTGGTTAGTCAGCCTCTCCTAGAATGTAAATTAAAGTTTCATCTCCAAGTGAAATTGGAAACAACCACCCTGAAGAAATGAGAAATTTATTTTTTTGAGTGTGAAGGTAGAGCAGATTACAGTAAAATTGCCTGATAATTCTATTTTCCTAGTTGATATGGCGATATCATATCAAATTTGATTCCAGTGAGACAAAGTTACTCAATTTCTGTCTAGTCTTAAACTCAATGGTACATCAACCAGAATTTAGTTAACAATAATTTATGTAGAGAATATATGGTAGTGATATTTGGCCTATAAAAAGGAGGTAAAGTCAACATTAGATAAACTGAAATGATAAGGTTGTTTACAAAGTTGCTTTATTCTGTTGACAGAATTCGTTTGAATTGCTCAACGTGATGAAATGGAGAAGTGATCTACTAGTCCTATATACTTAAAATCTTTAAGCATGGCACTAATCCCTGCTTTTCCTGCAAAGTGTGATATTGTTTTGGCCAATGTGTGTGTGTGTGTGTGTGTGTGTGTGTGTGTGTGTGTGTGTGTGATGGTGGTGGATGGGGAGTGGAGATTGTTCCAGAGGAGCCTACTTACCCTTGCTCACTATGATAGCTTTTAGTCCACAAGCTAAGGAGCCAATGTGAGGTTCTTGTCATCTATCAAATATGTCCATTCCAATTAAACAACTGGGAACTGGGGAAATTGCCCCTGGTTAGGTCTGTGGACTAACCTACTGTAAGCTAGACCTTGACCAAGAATCCGTTTGTTACCCAGCTCTCTTATACTCCACTCTAACAGAGAGACTATGAGTAGTCTTCATATGTCAATTCCATCTCAAACTCTGTGTCCAACAACCCTTACAATGTTTAGCATTCCCCTTTTAACACATATACGACTAGTTACTTAAGTACCTATAGAATGGTACTATTTATATTTATATATCAGTTAAAAATGCACAAATCAAATAATTGTGTACTCCACTGTATGCACGAAAAAGAAATCAGAAAAAAATACAGTTTTTAAAAGGTTGTTAACTCTGGACAGTAAAAATATGAGTAGTTAATTTAATTGTATTTTTCATTATACTTTTCAGTAATTTCCAAATTTTCTATAACAAGGATACATTTTTAAAGCATTTTTTCTGATTACAAAAGCAATACATGAACATATACAGAAATTGGAAAATGCAAATAAGTGTACAGAAGAAGTAAAAGATCATATTACCACCCCATCACCTAGAGAAAACAAGAATTAACATTTTGGTATATTTCACTTCCATTTTTTTCTGTGCACCCATTTTTACATGTGTTACAATTGAGTTGGTACTGATTGTTTAGTCATGTATTCTGATGTTTTTTTTTTTGTTTTCTTTTTCACTTAACATTATAAGGTGAACTTTTTAACTTACCCTTAATTTGTAAAACACAATGTTTAATGAAGACAGGATATTATAGCACATTTCTCTCCTGCTAGACATTAAGATTATCTCCAGTTTTTTTATATTAAATAATGATATGATGAATAAAGTTGTATGTAACGATACAGGATCAGTTAAGTTCGCAAACTCATCCTAGAAAAGGTACTACATACCTCACTGCTGAATATCACTATGATCACCTTCGAAGTACTCCCCTTAGGAAGCTACGCATTGACACCAGCACCTAGGCCACCCTTCAAAGCAATTTTGGAACTCTTTTTGTGGAATGGCCATCAGAGATGTCGTCGTATTACCCTTGATGTCCTGAATGTCATCAAAATGTCTTCCTTTCAATATTTTCTTTATTTTCAGGTAAAGAAAGAAGACATCGGGGGCCAGATCAGGTGAGTAGGGTGTTCCAATATAATTATTTGTTTACTGGCTAAAAACTCCTTCACAGACAGTGCTGTGTGAGCTGGTGCATTGTGGTGATGCAAGAACCGTGAATTGTTGGCGAGAAGTTCAGGTCGTTTTCATCTAACTTTTTCATGCAGCCTTTTCAGCACTTCCAAATAGTAAACTTGGTTAGCTGTTTTTCCAGTTGGTACAAATTTATAATGAATAATCCTTCTGATATCAAAAAACTTTAACAATATCATTGCAACAAGTTCACAAACTTAATTGTCAGACCTCATATAACCACATATAGATTCTTTCCCTGGGATAGATTACTGGAAGTGGGATATGTATTATTTTCGTAATCAGAAAAAAATAAGTTACATTAAAAAGTATCTATTCATGAGAGGGTAAAAAATACCTGAAAAATATTGGGTATTGCAAAAAGGTTTTTGGAAGTAAGCCATCTTTCCATTTTTACCAGACATCACAGGCCAGGCCAACTGTGCCTGTTTAAGGAAAGAAGCCAGTGTCTCTGGCACATGGCTCTCTAGGCTGTTTTCCTTTTCCTAGGACCAGGAAGGCGAGAAGCTGAGAAAATCTTTCTCAGTAGCACAGGAAAGAAACACGTGCAATGGTTATTTCTAACATGGGGAGATTTCCAGGGAAATCTCTAGGGAGAGGTATTCCTCTCTCCCCAGAGGGATAGATGGCACAGTAGGTAAGGCATCCTTGAGAAGAGAAGCTGTTTCATAATAAGTGTAACCTCAAAACAAAGCATCAGCAAGTAGGGTGAGTGCAGCTGAGCTGCCGGAATCACCTGGCTGAGCCTAGAGGGAATGATCCCAGGTACCCCACACCCAGGGACCTTATCACACCCCCACATACATACCTGCCACCCCACTTGTCCAGCACAGGGGATAAACGGCATAAATGAATGGCAAGAAGAATTTCTTTGACTCTGATAAGATGCTGTGTTTCACATCATTCACACCAGTTTGCCAAAATCTGCAGAGAAAATAATTGGCTCAGACTGAGAGAGCACATTGCAATGGGTAATGATGAGCCAAGGCAGCAAAAAATCCAAATTTCTTCTCTCGATATTCATCTCAAATTAATTTCATCCTTTGTATAATGATGTGTTTCACGTTTGAGAAAACAGTTCAGGCCACATGTAAATAAAAGCGGAGACAGAAATAGTGACATTTTCGTATTTTAAACTTTAGAAAAATATCTGAACAATTCTAAGAAATGATTTAAAATATTTGAGATTAGCTTTAAACTTTCTGCAGTATGATAGAAAGCTACTACGATAATATAAGACTGGGTCAATATAATATAATATAATATAATATAATATAATATAATATAATATAATATAATATAATATAATACAATACAGCATAGCATAGCATAGCATAGCATAGCATAGCATAACATAACATAACATAATATAATATAATATAATATAATACCAGGTCTTATATTAATATTTGCTCCAAAAGACGCATTAGAGCTGATGGTCGGGATAAGTCTTATTTTCGGGGAAACAGGGTATATAAAAGTATTTTCACAAAAAGTTGGAAATCACGATCATTTTTTTAAAACCCCTGAAATAAAACACTAATTAATCTTTAAGGAGTACTATATTCTATAAATGTGTGTGTGTGTGTGTGTGTGTGTGTGTATAATTTTCCTTTAATAAGCAGTTACAAAAATATATGAAATAAGTGCGTTCTAGTTTAGAGAAACTTTGCTCCCTGCAGAAACAGCGACACTAAACTTTAGCATTAGACCATGATATCAATTATAATAGACATGATAGGTCTGATTAAAAAAATGGCTTTTCTTTGAGGATAATGACAGATATGCCAAATCACTGCAATTTCTCTCAGAACAGGTAAATTAAGAGACTCTGTTATCAATCATGTTGAATTTGTTCAAATGCTTTTTATATCAGGTTTGTAGAGCCCTAGCCTATTATAGTTACTGTCAGGATCCTCTTTTTTTTTTTTTATTCAGATGTTCTCAGCAAGTAGCATTTAATGTGAAAAGGATGCATTTATCAGGCTAGTTGTGAAAAATGAACCACATTTAAAGATATAAAATTTGGTAGGTGGTGAAGCTTAAAATATCTCCAGGAAGAGCAAAACGAGTTACACATAATGAGCACCAAAAAAGAAGGAAAATTATTCACTTTAATATCCCACGGAGGAATAGATGATTCTGACACATGCTACAATATGGTTGAAACTTGAGAACATTATGCTAAGTGAAATAAGCCAGTTATGAAAAGACAAATACTGTATGATTCTACTTATATGAGAAACCTAGAGTAGTCAAATTCATAGAGACAGTGAGTAGAATTGTGGTTGCCAGGAGCTGAGTTGAGATGAGGATAAGCAGTTGTTATTTAATGGGTACGAAATTTCAGTTTTGCAAAATATTCTGAAGATTGGTTGTGCAACAGTGTGAATGTACTTAATTAACACTGCAGAACTGTACATTTAGAAATAGCTGAGATGGTAAATTTTATGCCATGTGTATTTTACCACAATTAAAAAAAATTAAAATATCCTACTAATTGCCAACATTGTATTTTTAGAGGAAACCATAAACTGTTCATTCATGTATATTTGAATTTCAAAATAATTCTGTGAGTTAGGAATTTATTACCTGTGTTCTTCAGCTGAAAACCAAAGAGAAGAAGGGTTAATTGATTTGTTTAAAGTCACAGAGCTAGTTAGTGTCAGAACTGGGACTGGACTCCCACAGCACCGGCTTTCAAATCTGTAGCTCTGGTTGCATAAATGTATATATGTTCTACTCATATATGTGTATGTCATGCCTATCTATCAATTATTACCACAGTGAATCATTCAGTTTAATTCAAAGAATATTTATTGATCTCTTAATAAAATTTAGAATTATACTTCTGTTCCTATCTCTCTTAAACTCACCCCCACGCCACCAAAGTGTTTGTAAATCATTATCCATGTTCTTGACAAAATGAACTAAGCAAGTAGTCAAAATTCTATTACCTTCATTTATTGGTTGAGGATATAGACAGATTCAATGACATGCCTAAAAGCAGATGACCTTTTTAGAGAAAATTTAAAGCTAATCTAAAAAATGGCAGGGAGCTGAGAAGAGTTTAGTTCTCCTGATTCTGTCTTAAGTTCTGTCAGTATGCCCCTGTAAATCTGAGTGATTAAGGCTGCGAAAATAATCTAAAGCCAAAATTCTTTTTCTCACAGAGTCCAAATAACCTATGACAATTTGTAACTTGGGCTTGTGTTTGAGTGAATCCTCCAATAGTGTCTCATGCTCACGTCTTTGTGATCTCGTCACTTCTGTTTCCATTACAATGACAGTCTGTGTTCCTTTTTTGTGTGGCCCATCATGGGTCTGAGATGAGCATAGTTCAATATCTGTAGATGAGCTAAGTATAGAACTTCACTCTTGGTGGCTTTGTCCAGCTGCTCTATGCCAAATACCTCTTGAGCATGTAATGTGTGTCAGGCACTGCTAAATGCTTTATATGCATTTCCTCGTTTAATTCTTTATGATACTATCATTATAATCCCTAATAAATAAGTTGAAATTCATATGCCCAATTTGTAAAGTTGGGATGTAACAAGGCTAGGATTCAATCCCAGGCAGTTTGACTCCTGAGTCCTGATACTTAACCATCATGCTGCTTGCATTAAATTTCTACCTGGAAGACATGATTGTCACATTTTGTCAATCACTAAATAATGAGAATGCTGTTTTCTCTTCTTCTGCACACCTTTCTCACTTTTCTGATTCCCTCTCAATTCAGTTGTCTCCTTCTACTGGATAATCAATCATTACTGGATAACATTTAACCTAAAAAGCAGAACCCAGTGACAGTTTTCATTTTCTAAGAAACCTCATGGACTTGCTACACTATTTCTCTTGTGTAAACTGGTGTTTAATTTCAGACTTCTCGAGGCTCACTGTCAGCTCCCAATGCTGTGCTGACTTGGCAAAGCAGTGAGTGATAAATTGCCTGCTTTTTTGGCTCCTGTGCTTTAAAAATACATTCATCCATCTACATCCCACAATTTTTGTGTCATTGTCAATGAGGTCTGATAACATTTGTAATCTGGTAAGGTGAAAGAGTCTCCCAGGTGTGAAAATATATATGTGACATAGCTTTCTAAGTCCCTTATTGTGTTCTCCAACACAACAACGTAGAAAAAGTTAAACAGGACTCAATATGACACATTCTCTGACTTCACTCAATTCTTGATGGGCATTGAGTATTGGTAAACTTTTGAGAGTCGCGTTTTCAGTCTGAATGTTATTATTTGAAATAGCTAATGTTTGATGTAAGATACCCAGCATTGATTGCACCACAAGTGGCCATGAAAATTTGGTACATGAAAATTTGAATTTCTACCAGGGTGCCTGCTTCTAAATCTATAGCTCTGGTATACATACATATATTACTCTGGGTAGGCAGGAACTAAATACACACATATATATATTTATTATATATATACATTATATATGATATATATATATATATATATATATATATATATATATATATATATATCAAATAGCCCTGTTTACACAAAAGCCATTAGACTTAACAACAGAAGGATTAGAACTATAATTTGTTGATTTGCTAATTGTCCTGAGTTTATTTAATACAGTTTGCTAAGGTCACCCTACCTTGGCATCAAAAGTTATGTAAAAAATGATAATGGTTAGACAATCAAGACTGAACAGTGGAAAGCCAAAAGATAGATTTCTTTTGTAATTGGAAGGTCCAGACATATA
This sequence comes from Rhinolophus hipposideros, assembly GCF_964194185.1. Classification (NCBI taxonomy): domain Eukaryota; kingdom Metazoa; phylum Chordata; class Mammalia; order Chiroptera; family Rhinolophidae; genus Rhinolophus; species Rhinolophus hipposideros. The sequence continues at coordinate 48,749,491 of NC_138063.1, forward strand.
TAGAAAATATCTACTAGAGAGAGTCAGGGTGGAGACAGAGAGGCTGATACGGCAGAGTTGTTTGGAGTTTGTGAGATACAGCATATTTGCTCTGAGAGTTATTGAAAGTTTCCACTGCCTTTTTTCAATTCTCTCTCTCTCTTTTTTAAGGAAGGCACAGCTCACAGTGGCTCATGCAGGAATCGAACTGGCAACCTTGGTGCTACCAGCCCCACGTTCTAACCAACTGAGCTAACCAGCCACCCCTCCACTGGCTTTTAAACTCAAGTTCTTGGAGCCTGTTACTCAGACTAGCTCCTTTGAACTTAAATGTCTTTCCTTGACCTGTGATCAAGTCCTCTCTGTTATGACTTTCTGGGTTCAAGTCCCTTTCCCTGAAATGGAGGGGTTTTCACCACTCCTCTAATTAGGGCTTAAGGATGGAGAGGTATATAAATCTTGAGCTGGGTCCTTTAATTCCCAACTATGTGTAGGTTGTAGGGACTTACCACCACTGCCTCTTGGGTGTCCACTGTTCCAACCATGGTGGTCCAAGGACTGAGGAATCTCTACGTACATACAGAACTCCTTCGTGTTGGACCACACACTGTTTTGACTTCTCAGGCAGGAGAGAGGGTCGCTCACTCAGATGCTGACAGACAGTGGGCTGCAGGTGGCCCCAGGCAGTTCCCAGAACTTGCTTAGCAGAGGCTGAAGGAAATGTTCAGATTGATTTGGCTCCTCTGCACTAAGTTCTCCCTCATTACAATCCTTCTTAGGTGGGGTAGTCTGACTCTATTCCCTTTATAACTATTGTTTATATACATGCTCTGTTCTGCTCCTTAGAGTATATTTTTAATTTATAAAACACATTTCCACCATCTAAAACACAAGCAAATAAAAATATACTCCCAGTTCCTACCCTGTTTCCCTGAAAATAACACCTAGCCAGACAATCAGCTCTAATGCATCTTTTGGAGCAAAAATTAATATAAGATCCAGTCTCATATTGTGTTATATTCCATAAGACTCAGTCTTCTTAAAAAATAAGTAGTAATCAAATCTTAGTGCTAAACAGAACCCAGCGTGCTGACCCTGCCCTGTTTGGGGGCCGCCCAGCCCTCTCTTGAAGAGGCCCCTCTCCTACCCAAGGCAGCTGCCCATGCAGTCACACTTGGGGTGGCCGTTGGGGGAAGACCCTGCACTGCCTCTACTGCGCAGACTCAGAGGCTGCTTTTAGCTGCCTCTTCAATCAGGCTGACACTATGCTTCCTGCGCCTCTGCACGGAGTCCGGGACTGACCACGTCAACATAGATGACATGGCTTTGAAGAGCTTTGGTGCGTGTTTTCCCGACTTGTCTGTTTGAGGAGAAGTAATAGACTGAAAGAACCACGAAACTGCTGAATCCCGTGGGGCCGAATATTCTTTCCCGAGTCCACGAAAGCCTACCGGACCGCCCCCCCCCGCAAAGAATTAGCTGACTTGTGTGACTCCTGAGACCCAGTATCCAGGTGAGAAGGCAGACCAGTTAGATGGGCCTGGATCTGGCTGCAGGAGGGCCTGACGCATCACTGGGCCAGAGGTGAGTCCTTAAAGCCAGCTGGGCTAGACGTCTGCCATAGTTGCCCTTCCCTACCCCCGTTTATTTCTACCATTTCCTCCAAGGGTAAACTGATACCCATGTGCTCCCATAAGGGTGACTTGGAATCATGTCCAGAGATCCAGGCAGGGCTCAAAAAGTCTTCCTGTCACAATTTTCTTTCATAATACACTTCACGTTTTATAATTATATAGTTATGGGAGCCCCCTCCCCCCATACACGTACACAGACTACACACATGCTAGACAGTAAGCTCCATGAATATGGGATGATTTAACTTTGGCTCATTATTGTATCTGTAGTAAGTAGCTCAATGTCTAGCACATAGTAGTTGCTCAACATTCAACTCATTTATTTAACTCATTTGTTGAATAAATGAATAAATTAATACTACCTTTTAATACCCTGGATGAATGATAAGGACTTATGTTTTATTTTTTCTGTGGCTCCTTGTTTACCTGGGATTTGTCAGCCATTCAGGAAATAATATAAACGTCTATCAGGAACACTTTAACAGCTAATAAACATTTTTGTCTGAAAATTCAACATCTTTTGCAAAAAATTATTGGTGAAGAGCTTCATAAGTCAGTTCAGTTTTGACATTGAGGAACTATATGCTGTTCCCAAAGGCGAGCATTCCCAAAGACTAACAAACGGTTATTCTGAAGGTCTGGGATACATTCTTTGTGTTTCTTATTATTTATTAGTTGGGTCACATTGGAAAATCACTTAAACTCTGTGGGCCTCAGTATCTTTATCTATAAAATAGAGGTCATTGCCCTTATTTTGCCCACCAAACAGACTTGTTTAGTCAGATGAAATAAAATATGTGAGAACATTTTGAAAATTCTAAAGCACTTTGAAAATCTGAAGTATTATTCCACTTATGATCCCTTTTCAATACAACTCCTATTACCAAAACGGAAAGATGAAAATACCCTCCCTTGCTTTCCTACCTTTTAAACTTGGTATCCTCTTAAAGGTACTTACTGTAAGAGTAGATGGCAATAAGCCTTTTATCACTTGTTCAGGAGCCAAGCTCTCTAATATTTTTATTTGGATCCTGTTTGTACTGTAATGTATTATCTCTTCCCTTTGTTCATTTACCTCTCATGGGAAGAAAACAAATCATTTGTGGACTTGGAATCTGTAGGCATAAAATGTGACCTTCTAGTCTATTCAGAAACAGAGAATCTAAAAACATGAAACATGAGGTATTTCTTCAAGGTGCTGTGGGGATTGAAGTGAAGAATTTGAGAAAGACCAGTATATCACCTAACAAAAATCTATAAACATGAAAATGCCTTTGTGTAAGCTTTTCTAGCTTATCTACATAATATGTATAATAAATATAAAGTGATTTTCACAAACTATACAGAAGAATCTATTTCATAACTTTACAGCTATCCATTTCTAAATGTATGTATATATATATATATATATATATATATATATACACACATATAAATGAATGTCAAACTTAGGACAGTGATTAGAGTACAGGGTATAGAGATACAAAGATCTTGGTGCAAGTTTCAACTTTGCTGTATAGATGTGTGGTTATGTGCAGGTTACTAACCTCTCTAAATCTCAGTTTCCTCACTTTTAAATGGGAATTTTTTCATAGTATTTCGTGAGGAATAAGTGAAATAGATGGAAAAAAATAATTTAGCTCATAGTAGTGATCAGTGTAGATTCTTGTTACCGTGTTTCCCGAAAATAAGACCGGATCTTATATTAATTTTTGCTCCATTAGGGCTTATTTTCAGGGGATGTCTTATTTTTTCATGTCCAACAATCTACATTTATTCAATTACAGTCATGTCATCTTCTGGAACATCCTCATAACGTCTAAATGCGTGCGTCTGGCTGAGATCTTAACTGGGGCTTATTTTCTGGGCAGGTCTTATTTTTGGGACAACACGGTATATCTATGTTACATATTTAATTATAACATATTTATATATTTAGTATTAATATATTAGTTATATATAATTGTATCAATGTATATCCATGCATTATATTTTAGTGTTTATTAGTAATGTAATTAATATAATATTCAATTATTACTATATATTTTTAGTATCTTCCTGTTATGGATTAAATTGTGTCCCCACTACCCAGTTCATATGTTTAAGTCCTAACACTCAATACCTCAGAATGTGACTTTATTTGGATATATGATCTTTACAGAGGTAATACATTAAAATGAGGCCATTTACCTTAGGCCCCAATCCAGTACGACTGGTATCCTTATAAAAAGGGGAAATTTGAAGAATGACATGCACACGGGAAAAATTATGTGAAAATGTAGGAAGAGATGAGGATGATTTTTCTACAAGCCAAGGAATGACAAGATTGCGAGCTAGTCACCAGAAGCTAGGCAAGAGGCATGAATGGATTCTCTCTCATAGCCCCTAGAAGGAACCAACTCTTCTGGGAACCTTGATCTAGGAATTCTGGCCTCCAGAACCACGAGATAATACATTTCTATCGTTTAAGCCACTCAGTTTGTAGTACTTTGTTATGGTAGTCCTAGCAAGCTAATACACTTCCCCACTGGAAAATGAGTGAGAGTAATCAAATAGATATTAGGGAACAACAACGTAGGCATAGACACCAAAAGCATTCTCCTGTACTCTCTTCTATTGTCTGCTACTGAAATCCTACGTATCCTTCCAGGTCTAATCCAAAAGCAATTTCAACGACAAAGACTTTGCCAGTCTTCTGTTTAGAAACAATTGCTTCCCCTTTTGTGCTCACAAAAGAGAGAGGCAAGCATATTTCCCTATTTTATGCTTTCTTTCCACGATTCATTCTGCCAATGAAGCTAGAGTATCTCACTTAAGAGTTGCCCTTATCCTAGTTGATTTTTCACTCCTGTCCCCTACCCAGTCAATTCTAAACTTTTGAGTGCAAGGGATGTCTTGTTCATTTGGTGCATGTCAGTTCCATTCCCTACCAGCTAGTGCAGAGTACAATGCTTGCGTGGAACATATAGTATACGCTTAGTAAATATTTGAGAAATTGAACTGACTTTCCATTCACTATTTCTTCATCTTAACTGCACTGTGAGAGAACCTTTCAGAGAGGAAACTAAAGTTAGTTGGGTGACCAAAGGTAAGTACCTAAAATATATTTTTTGTTGAGGTTTGTAGAAAGAGAACTTGTGGCCTAAAAGCATCCAGGGGACATTAGGGAGTTCAGGGCACAGAGCCAAGCAAACAAATTTTGTCTAGTTGATGCGGGGGAGAGAGAGGGGATGATTTTTAGCCTCGAGAGCAGTTCAGAGCTGGAAGTCTGAAGGTTGGTCAGGTTAGGAATCCTGGCTTTCACAGCAAGAAGGAAGGTAAAGTTATGGTTACGATGCCGAAACAGATTAGGACTGGGGGGTTGTTTGGGTGTGTGGGAAGGTAGGAGGGAAATGATAGTAGAACCAGAGGTCGCCATTGCCAGCCACTGGTCAGGAGGGAGGAATGGGGACCACTATAGGAGTGAACCTGAGGCCTGGGGACAAGCATGTTTGATGACAACATTTTCCGAACCAAAAGTCAGAACACATGATGAATACAAATGAATGTATTGGAACACTAATACAGAATATGTGAAACTGTAATGATTCAAGAAAATGTACGTATATGGTTGCTATTGTTATAGATATGATAATTGGAGTAGGCCTAAAGTGATTGTCTTTTCTTTCTACTAGTTTGTCACCGTTTCCCCTTGTCCAGCTTGAATATTGAACAGAAATATATTTTTATTATGTTTTTGTCTTAAGAACAGATGAGTTGATTTTCTATTTCTCTTTCTTAAAATGTTCATTAAATTATTGATTGTCTATTAGCCCTGAATGGATTTTCCCCCCACTGCTTAAAATTCCCCCCCTTGTTCTAAAATCTCCTTATATGACAATTTAAATTTTTTCCTATTTATTTCCCAAGATCAAGGGAATTTCTACTTTGCTTGGAGGTACCCTATATCTGTCTCAGTGGCTTAAGGAATTTTGGTCACCTCTTCCATTCTTATAATATCTCAATGAAAAGGACTTGCAAAGACATTTTTTCACTGGCTACTTTCATCTAGTGCAAGAAGACCCATATTACTAATCCCCGAGTTTAAATGAACTTCAATATATATTTATTTTAGACAGTGCTAGTTGTCAGAGATAGGGAACAGAGTTCATAGGAGGAGTGTGAGTCAGCCACAAAAAAGTACACAATGACAGGGTACTGTCCCTGTCATTGGGCCATTTTCTCAAACTAATTGTAAAAATGGCTAACGATAAGCATGAACTATATAGTAATGTAACTTTGTCTCTAACATAACCTGTCTTCAAATGTGTAGACTGCAGTCATGTTACATTTTACAAAATTTCTGCTGTGGCATATTCACTAGCTTTCACATGTGTCTCCTATGGGCAGATACTGAAAATGGGCTTATGTTTCCACCCATGTATTTGCAAAATTCTGTCTGTGAGCAGTACTCCTTTAATCTTCCAGGAGGCAGCTTGTGTGCTGTATTGAAGATACACGAGGTTTTGGCAAATAAAATGATACACAATCATGTTAGTGAAAGAAAAGCCAATAAACCTACAACCTTTGGGGGGAAAAAAAAAGACTAGTGAGTTTTTGCCATTATAATATGCAGCAGATTGAGAAAAATTTCTCCTTCCCCCAACCTTTTTATGTAAATGAACACTTAGGGACCAATCTGGAAGGAGTTACATATTTAATTCAGTGTATTTATATAATCCTTGTTCCTTCCTCTGAAGAATGTCTGCTTTTACATGGATTTTAAGAACCTGTTCAAAGATATTTTAAAAACTGTCATATGCTTAAGTTGATTAATATGTTTAAAGTATGGCATTTGTCTGTAGAAAAAGGGAAGCTGTGTTGTGAGCTGTGGCATAGCTGAAGTTTTAGAGGAATGTAGTAGAGGCATAAATAGACCAAGCCTGGGTTCAAATCCTAAATCTGCCACTTAGTAGTTGTGTGATCCTGGACAAATTATTTAATCTCTCTGTGTCTCAGTTTCTTTTTTAATGAAATTGTGGTAATAGCAGCCACCTTATAGGTTTATGAGATAAATTAGTTAATATTTATAAAGTAATGAAAATATTGCCTAACATGTAGGTGTAAAATAAGTGTTAAGTAAAATTATTCCTATAGTTAGCAATAAAAAATATACTTGATAGAATTTCAGCTGTGCATTTGTTTGAATAAGTATAAATAACTACATTCTCATGTGGGTCCTTGTTTTAAGGCCTGGTCAGTTGGAAATTATGGAAATAACTAAACTCATTTGGTCTGAAAAGCTCTTTACATTTCCAAAGGCTGAGTGCTGAGAAGTTTCTGAGTATTATTAGGAAAATTCTACATGAGGGGCAGTGGTAGGAGAACCTTTCATTTCTGCTTTTGTGACTCAACATGAATCAGGGCCTTAAGCCATACTTCCCCTGAAGTCATGTGCCGTTTGTTGGTATGTGTGTATAGATGGCAGGCAGGTGGATACTAAAAAAACAACTGTTTCTGAAAAATAGCAGGCACATACCATTTGCACTTTTCTCTGCTCTGCTATTTTCAATGAAGAATATGTCATGGAACTCTCTCCATAGTAATATACAGAGGTGTTCTTCCTTTTTTTGTAGCTGTATAGTTCTCCATTGTAGTCTCAGTCAGTCTGCTATTGATGAACACTTTGGTTGTTCCTGTCTTTTGCTATTGTAAATAGTGGTATAACTAATAGCCTTCTGTATATACCATTCCATACTTTTGCCGGTGTATCTTTGGTTAGATTGTTAGACATCAAATTGCTGAGTGAGAAGATAAGTGCTCATGTGGTTTTGCCACAAATTGCCATATTCTCCTCCATAAGTGTTGTACCATTTTGAATTTCCACCAGCAGTATGTGAATGCCTGTTTCCCCCAAGGTCTCATCATCATAGTTTAGGTTTTCTTATTATTGTTAATCTATTAGGCAAGAAATATCTGACTGTAGTTTAATTTAATTTGCATTTGTTTTATTATGAGGGAGGTCAAGCATCTTCTTGTATAGTTAAGAACTATTTACATTTCTGTGTCTTATCTGTTAATATCTTTAGCTCGTTTTTCAAAAGGATGTTGGCTTATTTCTTCTCTGTTTAGAAATTCTGTATATTCAAAATATTATCCTTTTTTAGATAGAAATTACAGATATTTTTCTGTCAGTTTATCATTTGTCCTCTTACTTTATTCATGGTAACTTTCCTATGTAAAAGTTTTTATTTTTAAGGTTTGAAGTAATAAAATGTATCAATGTTTTCTGTTATTCCTTCTGAATTTTGAGTTATAGTTTGGAAATTTTTTTACTACCAAATTACAAAGGAATTCATCCATTTTTTTTTCAAGTACTTGTGTGGTTTAATTTTTTACGTTTAATTTGTGATGCCTTTGGAATTGATCTTACTCTGTAGGCCAGACACTGTGCTTTGGACCAGATGGAGAGTGACAAGTGAGGATTGGGGTAGGGATTTAGGGGCAATGAAATACAAAGTTATATAAGATAGCATCTCTGAAGCAATGTGCTATTACTAGAAGAAGAATCAAAACAGCTTTTAAGAAGAATCAAATAACTAGATACCATGAGTCTGTATGTAAGATAATACAGTTTTTAAAAAAATATCCAAATGAATTTATTGATTTACTTGAGGACACAAAAGTATTCTTAAAAGGGAATGAGATAAATTCTGACAAATGCACTTATAGAATAAGGTGATACAAAAGAGTTTTATTTCATGGGATAGTAAAGAAGAGAATCTTTAGTGAAATGGAACTAGGGCTAGGTTTTAAAGGATGAGTAGGAACTCAAAGTGAAGATAAAAAAAGAGGGTATTTCTAGCAAAGGGAGCATTTGCATGGCATGAAATTATTTGCTGTGTTCTTGCAAAAGTGGAAGAGTTCCTTGACTTGGTCATTCACCACATGTGTTGTGAGGAGAAAGGGATGAAAGAGAAGACTTAAAGATCCTACTAGACCAAAGGTCAGGAAATGTTTTCTTAAAGGCCCAGATCATAATATTTCAGGTTTGAAGACTGTATTATTTCTGTCACAACAATTTAATTCTCTTGTTGTAGCATGAAAGCAGCCATAGACAATCTGTAAACAAATGAGGGTTGTTGTGTTCCAACAGTATTTTATTTACATAAACAGGTGACAGTCTGGATTTAGCCCATATGTCATGGTTTGCCCTGACCTGGATTAAAAGACTGGGATTGGAGAGCAAGTGGTGATGTGAGGTGTTGGAAACACAGCAAAGTCTAGAAAAAAGTCAAAGCAATATTGTCGTCTCTTTAGCGTCCTCATAGAGCTAAGACTTCTAGTGTGGCTGCTTCCACTACGTACTTTTATAAAAATAGTATGTAAATTTTAGATGGAAATAAATCTTCTATATTGAAAAACATAAGTTGTGGGAATCAGAAACGAACGATCTCATTTTGCCTTGCCCAAATGGGAGCTGTAAAAGCTAAGTTTTCAAGAAACTTGGGTAATCTTAATCCAGTTACAAGGAAGTACCACCCTGTGCCAGAACTTTCTCAAAGTGGGAAATTTTGACACTGGAAATCAGCCACTTAGTGTGATCATTAACCAAGGGTGTCATTTTGATGGTAAAACTTACAGAAAGCTTAAAGGCTATTCAAGCATTGTATAAAAGTTTAGTGAATTAAATCTGAGAGCAAAAGGGAAAACCTCTTGTTGAATTGAATGTGATGCCTAAATTGGGTCTGAAAGTGGATTAGATGAATTCTAAATATTCTCCTGACTTTCTGATTCTATAAATACAGGCAGCTCAAAAACAGCCTATTGGAATGTTTTCTTTGACCAGCTGTCAAATAATGGAGAAGTTCAACTGTGTAAATGCATCTTTATTTTGGTAACAGTATGAATAATTATTAATCATGTATTTCAAAAAATCCATCAGTCTGAGTACAAATTTTGTTAAGTCACGAGGATGGCCACTACTCAAAGGTTCTTAAAATCTTACAGATAAAAAAAAAAAATGATTCTACATTTCTGAAGGAAAAATTAAAAATCCAAGAATTATTAAAATGAAATGCAACTTTCATCAAGGAGTCAGTGATGTTTCCATAATTATTGGTTTATATAAATGTTTAAGTCAGTCAATATATAATTACTTTTTATTTTTTAGAATTCACTAGAGAGAGAGAAGTTAGTTATTGAGCAACATAGTTATGAGAATGTTAGCCAGAATTAAATTACCTTCCAACAAGATGAAAGTCTCATGTTACTACTAATGAAATTCTCTAGTGTACCTCCATACATTACGACATATGCTTTTTGAAATATAGATAATCAGTTGGCCATTCACATGGTTTGGTTTTTATTGTTTGTTTAATTTGTCAAGAAAGAGGCAGGCATGAAATGTGGTTTCCATTTTTTTCCCAATTATTGATCACTTTGTATCCTGGGCTCTTCTGTCTTTTTCCCTGTTCACTATTCTTAAAAATTAGTTTTTATCCATAAAATAATATATATTTAAGCTCCTTTGTAATCAGTGGTCTGTGACCTGGATAAAAACCTTGAGAGTGATCTGGTGCTTCAACCATACCTTATTTTTGAAAGTTTGGATTTCACCTTCTGGGCTTCCACCTAAAGACATGGTGATCGTGAGGTGGGTTTAGTGGAGGTAAGATGCAAGCAAAGGGCTAGAAAGTGATTATAAGTTATACTGTGTCCCAGGAACTTTGTTAAACTCTTTTCACATGTGATTTCATTTAAGGACATCAAGGTTACAGTCCTGAGGAAATCAGAGAAATCATATTAAGATGTATCTAATAAAACCATATAGATTGTTTTCCCCTCTTGTTTAAACATATTGGCCGAGATGTCCAGTAAGATATTGAACCTGTGTTTTACATTTCATTCAAAAAATTACTATTAAGTATATAAATATAATAAGTGATCATTTCATACCATTGCCTCTCCAGGTATTCCTCTCCATTCTTTTCCGCTTCCCACACTTCCACCACAACCCAATACCTATCAGAATGTGCTGCATACTTCAGAATATCTATGTCACTTCAAAAGATAGTGTGTGAAAGTAGATAAGATGAAACTGGACAAGTAAGCAGTGTCCAACCCATGGGGTTGATGGATGTGCCATGCCAGTGAACTTGGTAACAGAGACCAGTGGAAGAGCCTTTCTCAGGAGAGTGGCATGATCTGACTTATGTCTTAGATATATGTTATTCTGACAGCAATGTAGAGGATGAATTTTTGGGAGCCAAGACTGGTGGCCAGGTAGAGTGGTGGTGTGAAGACTCTTGTAATGTCCACATGAGTGGAAAGGACTGCACTGGTAGAAGGGAAGGAGACAGACGGATAGATTTGAGAATGATTCAACCATTATTGTGTGTGGGGTAGAGGAAGAGGGAAGAGTCAGTAATACCTCTAACATTTCTGGCTTGGCAAACAAGGTGGATGATAATGCCCTTAAATGAGGCAAAGAACATTTCCTGTTTTATTTTAAAAAAGCAATATTTCAGCCTTCAAAATTGGACATGAAGATTAATCGTGTATAAAGTAGCACTGTCCAATATAAATACAGTGCAAGCCACAAATATGAGCCACATATGTCATTTTAAGTTTTCTAGAAGCCACATCAAGTAAGAAGAAATAGGTGAAATTAATTTTAATAATGTATTTGTATTTAACCCAGTATATTCAAACTACTATAATTTAAACTTATAACAATATAAAATTATTAATGAGCATTTTACATTTCATTTTTATATGAAGTCTTCAAAATCTGGTGTGTTTTACATACAGCGCATCCCAGTTCGCCCCAGTCGCACATCAAACGCTCAATAGCCACATGTGGCTAGTGGCCACCATATCGTGCAGTGGACCGGGACAGCATTCTGATACACTTCGATTCTTTGTCATGAAAGAACTATATAGATCCTGGAAGTTGACCAATTCACTAGTTAAGATAAATATTCACTACAGCTCAGAAAGAAGTCATTTGGTTTAATAAGAGAACAGATTATCAGGAGATGTGACATCTACTTTAGATTTTAATACCAAAAAGTTGTGTGATATTTGGTAAGTCAATTTTTCTGCACCAGCATGAATCCAAAGTCAGGACACATTTTACAGTTTACTTTTAATATCTGTAAGTCAATGAATTGATTTCTTTATGCAGTAGTAGTAGTGGTAATGTTAACAGCAAACCTATTGTGTGCTGAGAATTGTTTTAAGTACTTTACACATATTAACTATCTAATTATCTAATTATCACAACAACCCTATCAAGTCGATTCCATTACCCAGATCATTTTACAGATCAGTAGGACAGAGGCGTTATCTAAACAGATAACAGAGCTGGTAGGTTGCAGATTTGGGTTTAAAATGCAGGTACCCTGGTTTTCAGGCCCATGTCTTTCTCTTTTTAATTTTTTTTGGGGAGCAGTGCATTTTTCCAGGACCCATCAATTCCAAGTCAAGTTGTTGTTTTCAATCTAGCTGTAGAGGGCACAGCTCACTGGCCCATGTGGAAATCGAACCTGCGATCTAGGTGTTATGAGCAATGCGCTGTAACCAACTGAACCAATCGGCTGCCCCCTCAGGCCCATGTCTTTAACCACTGCACATACTGTTTCTGTAAAAAAAAAAAATAATTAATTAATTAAGTTCTTATTTTCTTTCAACCATCAAAACTTAAATCTTTTTCAAACTCATAAAAATAATTTCTAAGCCATAGCTAATACATTTGTGTCAGCTTGGTTAGTACGGATAATGCAGTGTGTACATATTTATTCTTAAAAGCCACTTTTAATTGTAGGAAAACAGAAAGGTAATTACTGCCTTCTCTTTTCTTGTAGTAGTCCTTAAGCCAAGCTCCTTCCCACACTAGAAAACATCAAAGGGCCAGTAGGCAGAGATCTGAAATTGGATATCTCTCAATAAAAAGATATAACTGTTCTCTCTAAAAGTAAACCCCAAACTAACAAACAAAAACAGAACTAATCTCCATCTTTCCCTATGCGAGAGAGAGGGTTTAGGGTTTTCCTTAAACCACAAGCAGTGGTTTGCTGATAAACATTTAGCAACTGTCTCTGGAAAAAAATGTATGTGTTCTATATATATTTGTGTTTACTATATATTTTATATGTAGGATGTATACCATGCAATGTATAAATAACAATACATATACCATACCCTTTGTTGTAAACTCTATAGAGCCAGTTGATTCGCATAAAATGCTTTTGTTGATTTTTTTTGCTGAACCTTTGTATCTGTTGGTAACCTACAGTAGCAACTGATGAAGTCGTGTAGTTTGGACATGAGGTGGTTGATATTTGCATTTGTGTTTATGTTATCCAAGAAGTCAACAGTGAAACAATCAAGACCTATGTCAGAACATCGCTCCTTTGTAGACAAAGTGAGTTGCTGCTTTGCTGAATCAGAAATCAGTTATTTTTACAATGTAATGGCTACACATACAGCATACGTTTAGGTTTTTTCTGTATCACGAACATTTTCTCTGTCACTTTTTAAATTCTAGAAATCAACAAAATAGTCAAGGTCTTATTTGTAGCCATTTGCCGATTTCCCTGGTGTTAATATCCCCAGCATGGGAAATTTCAAGCTAGTGGCATGCAGAGTTGGGAAGAGATTGACAGTAGCGCAGCATTATGTTGTATTTCCACTGTGCAGGAACAATAGATGTAAATAGCCTCAAAGACATAAAAGTTGGAAAAGGTAATAAAATAAAGAATATAATGTACCTTTGCTTAAATATAATCTATTTAATTGTAAGTTTATGTGATTCAATTTTAATAACAGCTGTGTCTAACAACTGGCTGACAAAATTCCTAAAAATTTAATAACCGGCTTTTATGAGCCAGTGCAAATCAGCTCTAGCACACCACTAGCACAAGAATGGGGACCCTATAGGCTGACATATAAAGGAGTGTGTGAAGGAAATTACATCACCCAGCCTAGCTACACAGAGATTCAAAGCCAGCATGAGATTGTACAGCTTGAATACATGATAAGAGACAGGAGCTATTGAAGCATAAATAAGTATAGCCCATTTAGCATACTCATCAAAAAAAAAATAGTCCTTGCCACTCTTTACCAGAATCTTGTTTTTAATAACTAGTTGGTGTCCATGCAGAGGGGGATATTTAACTTAGATTTTTATGGAAACATCAAAAGCATTTGTTGAGAAAAACTAAACCCATACTTTGTAATAAGATCTCTGTACAATTCAGAACATGTAAAAGAAAGCAGAGTGTATTTTTTATACAGGTGTCTAGTTCTCCCTTGCTAAGGAATTGATGACGGCACTTTCTCTATTGTGATCAAATGACCTCGCTGGCCCCAGCCATCTCTTCTGCTACATGCCCCAAATTGCTGCCATAACCCCTAATCTGCTTTGGCCTGAGATATCTGCTTCTTGCTTCGAAGTCCTGGGTGCAAAGTCATTTCTTCTGCGTTTGCCCAAATCCCACATTGTGTTGTGAGACTTGTCTTCCCTAAAAGTGACTGTGCAAGGCTGCAGCTCTTTGAGCCATTCCCAGGGTGCTTCATGTGGACAGTGTCTCAGTACCTGGGATTTCACTGGGGAATGCGCCCTCTTCCTCATCAAATCTGGGTTTTCACAGTGTGGTTTTCAAGTATTGTGAAGGAAAAATCCCTTCTTGACTGAGGTCTGTTCTGAATAGAAATCGTCCATTGCTGGGCTACACTGATAAACGTATTATATGAACCTTGCCCACCTCCCTAGCATATAAAATACAAATGCCGGGGATCATGTCAATTCTGATATCAGGTGGGGTTTATTGGGTCAAAAAAAAATGCCGCAGTGAATCAGACCTCGGAGCTATCAAATTAATTTTAATTTTAATTTTTTTGGAGTGGGATTGAGGAATGGCTTGTGATGATTTCAATAGTTAAAAAAAAAGACAAAACTGATAAACTTCAGTTTGTTTTTTATCAGCATTTGCATTTCTTGGCTGGTTTATCATCTTAATATTTCTTTTCATAAAGCATATTCCTCAACTTGGTGATTATTTAGACTGTCCTTTACTGGGTTTTCACGTTCAGCTCTGTTATGTTTTTCTCAATTGGCATCGTGTTTCTGCAGTGGAACATGAGCTCTTCTGGCCCTAGGCTTTACGTAGCCTCACTTTAACCTCCATACGTCTAGTTTATAAACATAATATGTTTTCATTCATAAAATGTTAAGATCAATCATATGCAAAATTATAAGGCAGAAAAGTCCTGCCTTCAATGCTTCATAACACACCCCTAGATTATAAGCTTTTTTAAGATAGAAATTTTATCTCATTCCTCTTCATGAAGCGGTTTTACGGTTTTGAATACATTCACAAGTCAGATATACAAAAAGTGTACCTTTACTCATCTATCCTTGAACTCATCTTAGCTCAATTCTACCACTTCAAGGACACTCAGTGTCTTCTGATTTAAAGAAGTCTTTTTCAGAAAATCACTATATTCAGGATTTAAGCTCAGTGAATCAAAGTTCCAACTTCCCATCATGGTTCTCCTCTGTGGTGGATTCTTGTCTTCTGCTTGGTATCCTGAGATTGTGTCTGGGTACAGAAGACATTATGTAAGATTATGGGGCTGATGCTGTCCTCCGATTTGTTCATTTGCTTTATACTTTATTCTTTAGTGATAGTGGAGGGTGGCTGTCCGCATTGTCACTCTGCTGGCACAGGCAATGTTACTAGGGAACAATGACATTTCCCCCTTCTCATCAGCACCCCCATCTCGGAACTCACTGGCCCTGGGGATCTCTTGTCACCTATCTAGTCCTACTCTTTGACTCCCCAGCTTGGGCGATCAACCCTGAGACCCTCTGCCGCAAGGTCATTTCATCTCAGCTATGGTGATTCCTCTGAGAACGTGCCAGTCAGTGTTCCATGCCCTCTGTGATGGTTTCTGGGAGATGTGGGCCACCTGAGGTTCTCTGCAGATTGCCGCATCCAGAGTTTCAGGTAGGGGATGGCACATAAGCTCTTCCATCCTCAGATACTCCAGCCTAGCCCTCATATAGCTCTGTATCCCAGAGATTTAACCCAGGAAGAGCCAGATTGGATACCCCTATTGAGTATAATTCTTTGCCATCTCTCCCAAGCTCTGAGAGTTTTCAAGTCCCCTTTGTGGGGAAGCAATTCTGCCCTTCTCTTTACATTGTTGTCTACAGCCTTACTCGACATGGTTAAAAAATCTCCACATTCAGTCTTTCAAACTTTGATTTTGATATTAATGGGCAATCTTTTAAATTTAGGAAACTCAAGTGCCATGCTCTAGTCACAGAAAGCCTCATTTCCTTAACTGATATTATCTGGAATGTCCTTCAACAGCCAATCTCGAAAGTGAAGATTTGAACGTTAAAGCTTTAGCCGTTTCTCTATTCTAACTATAATAACCTCTATTAGTTTCTACGTCTGTAGATGTAAATGTAAAGTGTAACTACAGGGTTGTTATCTTACTTTACTGTGATTTCCTCTAAAAAGTACAAGGACTCAAAAATCATAGGAGAGCAGTGCCAAAAATAGACAACAGTATGCTGTGTAAATTATGCCCCCGGAGTTGTGCAATGCAGCCCTGTTACAATGGCTTTGCAGACAGGAAAGTACAGCTAAATTAAACAGTAGTTGTTGCAGTAAAATGTAAAATGTGTGCTGGAGGAAGGGGACAATTCTGATCTCTGCTCTGTCTCCTGCGAGCTGTGACCATGCTGTCCTTCTTTTGTCTATTCATGCTTCCCCTACGGTGAATCTGCACTAAAGCAGCTGTAACCTCTGGCTGAATAGGAAGAGTACCATATCAAGATACAAAAAAAGGAAACATAGGAATAAATTCCATAATGTAATTTCACTACATTTTGTATCTTCAGAACCCAGCATGGTGTCTGACATAAACAAGCTCTGACAATTAAGTTTGTGAACTTGTTGCAATGAGGTTGCTAACCTTTTTTGGTATCAGAGGGATTATTCATTATGAACTTATATCAAATGGACAAACAGCTAACCAAGTTTACTATTCGGAAGTGCTGAAAAGGCTGCGTGAAAAAGTTAGACGACCTGAACTTCTCGCCAACAATTCATGGCGCTTGCATCACAACAATGCACCAGCTCACATGGCACTGTCTGTGAGGGAGTTTTTAGCCAGTAAACAAATAACTGTATTGGAATACCCTCCCTACTCAGCTGATCTGGCCCCCAATGACTTCTTTCTTTAACCGAAGATAAAGGAAATATTGAAAGGAAGACATTTTGATGACAGTCAGGACATCAAGGGTAATACGGCGACAGCTCTGATGGCCATTCCAGAAACAGAGTTCCAAAATTGCTTTGAAGGGTGGACTAGGCACTGGCATTGGTGCATAGCTTCCCAAGGGGAGTACTTCGAAGGTGACAGTAGTGATATTCAGCAATGAAGTAGGTAGCACTTTTTCTAGGATAAATTCGCGAACTTAATTGTCAGACTGCGTATGTTCTCAAGAAATGTATAAATGTATAAACTTATGTTTAATAAGTGAATCAAGGAAAAATAAATATTTAAAATGAATAGAAGAACCAGAACTGTAGAATCTAACCTACCCCCAATACTGTAGTTTTATAGTTAGGGTGATAACTGGGGTGGTTTTTCCCTTCAGTAGCTACAGCCAAGTGACTCCACCCAGGAATGCCTCAGCACTGAGTGCATTGCTCTTCACCAGGGCACCTGGAGGAGCAGACCTGATCGGAATAGGAAAGTGGCTCGTTTGTGCTATGTCTGCAGAGAATAGCTCCAAATAAAAATGGGGTAACCGCAGGGGGAAAAATCATAAAAGAAGCAGACTGCAAATGACTGCAATTATCTAAAGATAAATTGCTACTGATCAAATTACATTTAGAATTACATTTCAGTTGCATCAGATTTGTGACCTGTAGATAACAAGAATTCATCTAATTTAGGAAATACACCCCTTTTCCACCATTCGCAATTGAAATGAATTCAGAACAAAGGGATTCTAAATTCTTTGAAGCACTGTAGCTAAGGATATAATAATTCTTTCTCAAGTATCTCATCATCTTCAGCTTCTTTTCATTCATTTTGAGAGGATATTTTAAAAAACAGCCAAGCCTCAAGTGACCATTTATTCCTACATGTGATGGCGACAGGGACAGACATGATCAAGTTCATTCTTTGTGGAAAGGAACAAAACTGCTGCTTGTTTTTAAGGAACGGAGTATCATGATTCTCAGAATCCAACTTTCAGCCCAACCCCTCAAAGCTGTTTGTAAACATAAACTCATGTATTCCCACCCACCAAGCACTATTCAGAATGAAAGAAATGGAATGAACTAATGACATAATTACAAATCCTACAAGCACTACTGTTTACTGAGAGCCTACTCTGATAAAGTAGAGGCTCAGAGACGTTGCGTTACTTGCCCAGATTCACAATCTAAGTCTGGGTGATTAAAAGCAGCATGGTGTAGTTGCTAAATCTCTGGACACTGATGCCAGATTACCTGCCTTGAATCCCACCTACACCTCTTTTGAAGTATTTGACCTTTGATGAATTAACCTCTCTGGGTTCCCATTTCCCCTCTGCAAAGTGGAGAGGATGATAATAGTGGTATCTACCTCACGGTGGTGCTGTAAGGATTAAGTGAGTAAAGTACTTAGAACAACACCTGGCACCTAGTAAATGACATGTGAGTGCTGGCTATTGTTATTGTGGTTGCAAGTAATAAGAACCCAACTCATATCAGCTTAAGCAGCAAAGGGAGTAGTAGTATTTGCTTCAGACATATCTTAGAAAAGAGGTTCAAATGATGTTATTCGGAAGCTCCCCAGCATCTCAGCTTGTTTCTCCTTAGCTTCAAAATATATCTGACAAGCTTTGGGTAGCAAGATGGCTGTTTGCAACTGCAGGGCTGCACTGTCTTTACAGAGAAAGAAAACATTCTTGTTACGAAGATCTGGCAGAGGTGCCGTAGAAGTGGCCGAGATTTGGTTAAATACCCATTCTTGCACCCAGTCTTGAGTCATGTGTCAGGCACTTAGGCAGGAGGGCTGGGTATGTTCAGTCCAAACCACATGGCCTAAGGAGGGTGCCTGTGTAAAATCACGCAGGGTGATACCCCAAAAGAAGGGATCAGGAAGAAATATATGTGTGTGTGTATATATAGAGTCTCATGGCTAGCAAGTGAAAGAGCAGAAAGCAGAATTGTTCTGTCCCTCCAATGCAAGTTTTACAACTGTTTAATTGAGTTACAGCCCTGTCTTCAAAGCCACTCTAATGGGCCTGCATTGCACAACTCCAGGGACATAAGTTACACAGCATCCTATTCTCTAGTTTTGAGGCCTGTGGGCACTGCTCTCTTAGGACTTTCCAGTCCTCTCACTTTTTTGAGAAAGGCACAGTAAGGTAGCAGCCTTGTGGTTTCATTTTACATTGCAGATGTAAAAACAGGATTGAGTGGAAGAGGGCTCCTTATTTATTAAATAGTTGTTTAAGCCTACTCTGACCCTGGTGCTACACTAAGTGGCCTAGCAGCCCAAGACTTCCTGTTCAGGGACATGTCAGTGTTCTGGCCCAGTGACCCCAAGGCATTCGGGCTCTCTGTGACTTTTTTGAGCTGGATAATAATTAGTAATAACTAAGTACATCATTGAACAATGTTTCAACTGACAAGCAAACGTCAATTTCCTACTATCTACCTATGCCTGCTCAGCTTCAAAGCATGGCTCTGTTGGCACAATCATAACCCTTTCTGTAGAAATACAGTCTTCAGAGTGTATTGAAATCTCTTTCTTAGCTGACTAATAATGGTACCTAGAGTTTCTTGAATTCCCTTGGAACATCAAATAGGTATCACTAACAAAGGAGAAGGTAAAATAACAATTTCTTGTAAGCATAGCATAATAAAAGGAACATATGTTTATTGACAATTATATACACAATGATTTTACAAGTTATCCTTTTTAAATCCTGGCCAACAACTCTGTTTGGTAGATATTATAATTTCTTTTTACAGATGAGAAAAGTCAGATCCCAGATAGATTATGTAAACGCTCATAGTTTACATAAAATGGATAAAACAGATAAAATGGAGTTTACTTGTATTCCTGTCCTGCTTCAAACCCTGCTTTCCTTCTGCCAGACCATTTTAACCACCTACTGCATATACTTATTTTAAAATTATACTTTCAGTTATACCTCTCGAGACCCAGGAGACTCAGTACAAGTCATGTAAGTCTTACCTGAATGATGTAGTCTAAGCCATATTTGAGGATTGATTAGCCAATGTGGATGTGAACCTTCCTATTTTCATAACAATTTTACAGGTCCATTTAATTTGTAAACTTCAGGAAATAAGACCCGCCTTATTCAGGGCCCCATGTTGGCAAAATTGCAAAGTGGGAAGTCTATTCTTCCTCTGGGCATCACTTCTTTATCTCACTCTCTGTCAGACCCCTTCCCTTCTCAGCTCTTGGCTATCTTTGCCATCCATGATCCCAGTGTGCCTCTTGCCCAGTGCTTTGAGGTCAACTCTGCCTCCTTGTTCTAGTGACACTGATCATTTGTTGGTGTCTTGGCATTCACGCCTGCTACCTAAAAGCACCCAGATGTCAATTTGGGAGCTCCTCTGACCCATGTTGTGTGATCTCGGGGCCTGCCCTACCATTACAGAAAGCAAGGGGACCACATCAGCCAAACCATCTCTTTTAATACCCAGGGACAACCAACTGGTAGAGAAGCATGCAGCCTGAGCACAGCCAATCTAATGCAGTATTTGGGTACTGTGTATCCTGAGAAGAATGAAACAAGGATGGGAGAAAGTTAAAATTGGTTAATTTTATAAGAACCACCCTGTTAAGACAATATAATGTGTGATCAAAAGATGCAATGAATGTTTAAATAAAAAAATTATTACACTAGAAGACACATTGCCATTAATCCCCTTCAAAATATTCCCCCTTGCTTCAAACACACTTATTCCATCATCCATGCCACTTTCTGAAGCAGTTCTGGAGGTCCTCTTTTGTGAGTGTCTTTAATTGTGCTGTCGTGCTGCCTCGATGTCCTGAATCAATTCAAAACGTTTACCTTTCATAGTCATTTTGACTTTGGGGAAGAGCCAGAAGTCACACAGTGCAAGATCCAGTGAATAAGGTGGATGAGGACACACTACAATGTTTTTATTTGACAGAAATTGCCGTACCAGAAGTGATGTGTGACATGGAGCATTGTCATGATGGAGGATGAAACCATTTACTCACTTCACGTTAATACGTTTTTCATTATCCATGATTTACAGCACCCTTTAAAACACATCATCTCTCAACTGTAGCTCATACCGAACTGACTGCATTGAACAAGTTGAAACTTGTCACACATTGTTACTAAGATTTGATGCACCACTTCCCGTATTTAAGATCCCTGCCTTTTGGTTGGATGGTACTCGGCAACAGCATTCACCATATGTTTTGATCACACCTCATATTTTAGTAAGATTGTGTTCTAATTCCTACTCCAAGCCTTAATCTTCAGCTTTGATCTTCAATCCTATGATATGCCCGCAGTCTTTCTGAAACATTCTTCCTTGTTTCAGAATCAGAAATATTTTTATAGTTTACAACCAAAGAACTCTCATAATAAATCTTCTCTCCTCACTGGTAGCCCTGCATGCCACATTTCTCTCCAAGCATCTCATTGTCATGTTCTTTGCTCATCTACTCCATTCTTTCCTCATCTATTCCTCCACTTTCCATGTCCAGTGGTCTGTACTACCAGAGATGACTGTTAACAAAGAAGTTAACTGATCTGTAACAATGAGCTAGTGGCAGAGAGGGGATCGATAGCGTTCTTTTCTCAGCTTCCCCTCTGATGCACTTACGTAATTCACTAAGATAAACGTCTTCTCAACAGCTATTTAAAATCCATCTTAAACTTTGTCTTAGGGTTCTATTATGGGGCTTAGCATCTGGCCATTTGAAATTGGCTTTCTTCTTTCCCAGGCTCCAGAGTACACTCTTCTCCAAAGGAGGTTGGGAAGCCTAGGAGATATAAGTCAGAAGGGTTGAGCGAAGACCAGGTTATGCAAAATTCAGGGAGGACCATCTAAAAGCACAAGTAGCTCCTGGTACCATCCTGTTTGAAACACGCAGTGGATTTCCTATCTGTATTCAAGGATAAAGTTTAAATTCCTCACAGGGCATTCAGATCCCCCCAGTTCCTGGCCTCTGTCTCTAGCTTCACCTCCAGCATTCTCTCCTTTACGCCTTATTCCTCAGCAAAGGTAAACTAAAAGTGCATCCCAGTGCATGCCACTTGTTTTTTTTCTCTGGGCCTGTTTTTCAGCCTGTGTTTTCTCCGGAATGCCTTTCTCATCACCCACCAACTGCCCACAACAACTCCTGAGCTGGCTGGTTGTTATTCATCGTTTAAGATCCATCTCTAGCGTTACCTCCTCTAGGGAGTGTTCGATGACCTCCTACTCCAACTGTCTACCCCTACAGAGCCTGTGCTTTCAGGTTCTGATTCATTTTTATATTCCTGTTGCTTATCAATGTAGGTATAAATGGTGACAAGACAGATGAACAGGTAGATGAATAAATAAAGCCCTTGTGTAATTGCAAAACGTAGCACTGCAGGAAGTATCCCATAACGGAAGTCTATAGATCAAAGCTTCATGTCTATGATTGGTCTATTCCCTTCTCCCACTCTACTGCATCTGTTGGTAGTGATTCATTTCCAATCAATACTGATTCAATTTACCTGTAGAAGTCACTTATGTCAGTAAGTTAAGGCACTTAAGTGACTCAGTTATGCGCGTCACATAAATAACACAAATCTTGACCTGGCTGACAGGCTCTCATGGTGACATAGTCTGCTTAACCTGATTACCAAATTGATCATAGAGCACAGAACAATTACTGAAGAAAAATAGACCCCGATAGCTCTTTAAAAGTTGATGCTAAGAAAGCAATAGAAAAATCAGAGTAGTGTAAAAATTGTGTCACAATGACAGCATTCCAAAAATAAATTTGTATGATTTAATTAGTGCCAATAGGTTTTGAAAAATATTTCAGGGTAGCAATTCAAGATTTATACATTACCTTTTCAAAAATTAAAAAAAAAATTTATCTTCTTAGAGTATTTCCTGTTTATATTAGATGCAATTTTGCATTCATTCCCCCCTCATTTTACCCAATCTAGAGGATTTTAGGGAAGTGGTGAATGTATATAAGGTGGAGTTTTGACAGAATTAACATGTTCCCCTCCATAGGGAAGAACTGTACCTTCATTTCCTGCATGATAGGGCCTATGTAACTTCAAAGCTTCTTGCTGAGAGAGTGGCAGTCAGCAAAGACTCATGCAGCTGCATGGGCTCTGTTCTGGTATTAAACGATTATCCTAGCAGCTATTTTGCCAGATAAGCAGCCAAGGCTGCAAGAGGAACTTTTCTTTTGTCCGTATTAAGGTTTTGCATACATGCTCTGTATTCTTGCCTTCCCTGGTGGGGTTAAATTTGTTGAAATAGCTCCAAATTTCGTAGTACTTACTGCCATGGAACAAACTTCGGGGTCAGAGTTTGTGAGGCTTTCCCAGGTAAGTTTAATTATGTGAATTGAGTCTGACTCATCTCTCAGTAAAGGTTATGAAATGCCTTTGGAATTCCTAAGATCAGGTTGTTTACTCTTGAGGGTTGAACTCAAATGATGCTTCTAGAAAGGCTGGGGTAGAAGACAGGTGACAGGGGATAGTGAAACCAGAGAAGGAAACCAACATCTATTGAGTATGTATGGTGTGCTTAGCACTGTGACTCATATTTTTAAGATGCTGCTTCATTTTGCCTTTCCCACAGCTATTTGAGGAGATTCCCCACTTTTCAAATTAGGACAATGAAACAGAGGGAAGTGAAGGTAACACAGACAGTAGGCAGCAAATTTGAAATTCAAACTCAGGCTCAACTCTGTCTGATCCTCTTTGTCTACCACTCTGTCTCCTCTGTCTGTGTGGAAAGTGCAGAGTCTGCGCACCTGTAGTTCGCATGTCACTGCTCTCTAATGACTTATTTATGTGTATTCACTGGCAAATTTACAAGGCAGAATGAAATACTAGTGAATTAATCTTTAACACATTCTATGAGTGGTTGATAAACGGCTCTTAGCAGTTAATGAAATACATATAAATTTTGAATTTAGTATTGTGCATTGAAAATATATGTAATTCCTTCATTTATTACTATTTTCACCATCATTATTATGTGCTAGTGATATCTAGCCTTCAAAATGCTAAATAGATTTGTGGAAAGCTGCCACAAAGAAACACCAATTTACCCATTTGATTACATTATAAAAGAGGAATTTATTTTGAATCTCAGCAAACCTTTTATGAAAGAGAAATATAATACTTAAGAGCCTGGATTCAGGGAGGCCAAACTGGGTATGAACCCCAGCTTTGCCGTGTCCTAGCTTGGAGGAACTTGGGCAGGTTACTACAGCCAGTTTCTTCAGTTATAAAAACAGTAACATTTGTCTTAGAAGACTGCTGTGACCATTTCATGAATTGGGGTTCTGATGCTTAAAACAGAACCAGATACAGCGTAAATACTCAATAAATGAGGCTATTTCATTTCCTTTACGTGTGAAGAAACTGGTCCCATGTTTTGTTTGTGGCAGAGTTGGTGCTGACGCTCAGGTCTCCCATTCTCAGTCCAGTGCTGGGCATTGCCATGATATCCAGAGCAGCACAGGGCAGGAAACTTAGAATTTTCCCTCTACTGTTTCCCCTACTCCAAATAAACCCAAAATGCTACTTCTGTGCCTGAATGTCCACTGTCCACCATACGGGCAATTAATCAGGCCAGTTTCCAGATGAAGAATCTTTCCCAGGGTCCCCAGTTGCTCTGCCGCTGAGCCAACTGTCACAGCCTTGTGCTGGCATCTCTTAGCTTTGTGGTTCCCAGCATGCCAGAAATGACAGACTTCCAGGTCCCATATCTATAATTCTATAATACAATCCCATATCTATAATTCTGAAGTCCAAAAAGCTCTTAAATCTGAAAGCTTTTTCATAACTCACTTGACTGTAAAACTTGTTCAGACCTGGACTTTTTTGGCAACATAATACCTGAACTGACATGAGTTTATCTATCATTTGTATTTATCTGTCATGGTGTGCATATTCATACAGGTCACTGCAGAGATACTAAGGTTTTTATTCATGACGTCCTGCCCCAGATCTCGTGGGATATGTACCAGTCAGGGTCTAGGCAGGGAGAGATGGGGCACTCAGTAAAGGGACTGTCTGTAAAGGTGTGGGTGGGGTGAGGGACCAATAAGGGATTTTGCAGGAGGGCAGAAGAAGGGATTACTTGATGAACCAAGAGCTGTTACCACCCCTAAGTCTGAAGGGCCAGGTAGAGGTAGCATTATCTGAGTCCAGAGAACGGCACGGGAGAGGGCTGCAGGCAGGAGCTATGGCCTTAGGTAAAAGGAACCAGCCAACAGCACAGTAGGAAAAAAGAAGCCTGGAAAATAAATGTCCAAGCTGGTTTTCCCCTTTCCTCTAGACCTTCTGTTGGCACCTCTCTTTGGTCTCACCCTTCCGGAAGCCAGAGGAAGGGAGCTCATAAATACTGACGATAAGGTGGGCTACCAGGCTCAAGGAATGAAGGTGGCAAGTGGGTCTGGAGAGCAGAAGACCTTGCACAGCATATTCTATAATATAGAATGTATGCACTCTACCGTCTTTATGACACCTGAGAACTCAAGAATGCTTACAGAGTTGTATTTATTCAGTCAGCAGCATATACCCACATTCAAAGAATATTAATACATACGTGTGGAACACTTTTTTTTCAGTTTGCAGTGCCATATAGACTTATGAACTATGTATAATAATTCCTTGGCTAAGCTGAAAGATGGGAATTATTGCACTAAAGAGTGCTATTTCATTCATTGACTGATTCATCGATCCATATATTCATTCATTCAACAAATATACCGTATTGATTGCGTACTCTGCAAAACATTATGGGCTTTGGGATATAATGACAAAAATATGACACCAGCCCATTCGATAGCTTACAATTTAGGGAAAGACCTAATCTGTTGGAAAATAGTGATACAATCCTGGGTTAGCAGATAGTCTCATCACAAAGCTGCTGCATATTTGGGCTCAATCTAATAGCTACTTGTGACGTGGGCACAGAAGTGGAGCATGTATGCAGCACACAGTTCTGGCTGACTATGTTTTAACTGCATGGCAGAATGAGATTATTCCTACAACAGAAGTAATTTTCACAGGAGGGCAGAAGGAGGGATTACTTTGGATTAAGAATACTTGAGAATGCTTCCTGGGGGTAGGTAGAGGATTTTTAAGGCTTTCCAGACTGGAAAGACAGGAGCAGAGGCAAAGTAAGAGTGCAGAACAAGCTGGAATAAGTGGGCCACTGGGTCTTGGAAGTGAAAAAGTATTAAGGGACCAAAACAGATCAATGAGAAGCTGTTGTAGTCAGTGGGTTACACCTGAAGGCATTTGAGAAGGAGAGGGCCCATGTTTTAGGAAAATCACTCTACCAGTACTTTTCAGAAGGGGAGGATTTAAGAGAAAGTTAATTGAAAACAATCTCTCTCAAGGAAGTATTACCACCAGGAAGCAGGAGATGGGGATGGAAGGACAAAGACAGTAGCCCTGGGAACAGATGGAAAGGTTGGCAGACATTTTGAGAGAGAAATGACAGATTTGATAATCCATTGGAGGGAGGAGTCAAAGTGACTCCAGGGTGTCTGAAATGTGAATGTACTTGCACAAGAGAAAGAGGAGGGCTGCTGAAGCTGGCATGAGGGAGCACTTCTGCAGTGTTGGACATCTTGAGGCAGAGCTATGGTCAAAATATTTTCAAGGAAATACCTTGCAGGTATTTAAAATTGTGAGTCTGTAGTTCAAAAAAAAAAAAAAAAAAAAAAAAAAAAAAGGAAAAGCCAAGGAGCAATTCCGTGCCCAGAAAAAGTTTCACTACTGTAATTCCTTCTGGTAATTCCAAAATTCAAAAGCTGTAGAAAGTACACATTTTTGAAAAAGCTGGGTGTCAAAACTTACTTGAGGATAAACGTGACCTGAATCAATATGAGGCTAATAATAGACTTTATCTATCCCATTTAGGGTCAATTCTTTTCGCTAAAGAAATAATCTGTTTGAATACAGGGTACTGTCCCAAATTGTACTGGATGGGGGGTATTCTGTGTTAAATGGTAGGTGCCTGTACCAATTACCTTTTAAAATTAAAAAAACGTTTGAAATTCTGAAATGTATCTGGTCCCAAGATTTTAGATGAGGCATTTTAAATATGTATCAATACTTATCCTAGTTCTTTATTTCACATTTTAAGAAAGTGTTAGTTTTGATGTATTTGGCATTAAACACAGTAGGTAGGTAAACAGATGCCTCTGTATCAAAAAGTTTTGGAAAATGAAGCATTCTTTGTAGTGCTTTTTCCATACACTGATGCTTGATAAGTTTTTTTTTATTCGTGAAATTGAAATACCACCTATCCCATAGAGTTGTTTAAAGAGCTAATGTACAAGACCCAACACATAATGAGTATTTTGATAAACGTTAGTCATTGTTATCCCACCCTTTAATCAACACATGTTTTCCAAAAAGCATTTTGGATGAAAAATTTTCTTCTTTCCCAATCTCTGAAAGTGCTGTGCAAACAAATGTCTCCCTTGATGAATGTGAAGAAAGTAGAGAGAGAACCGCATTTCTTGAGAACCTAGCATGTAATTGTTGCTTTTAACCTTATGAGAAGAATATTATAATATTTTCCCCATTTCACAGATGGAAAAACAGATTCTGAGATGCTAAGTAGCATGACTTGGGTCACCCCTCAGTAATGGGTAAACTAACTTTTCTTCCCACTCCACCTAGCTCCCAGGGGAGTGTAAGAGGCCGCAGGTAAAATACCTTGTCAGAGTGCCAAAGACCTAGCCAGTGTAGACCTCTTTCTGACCAGCCCTTTTAGCCCTCCCACCCCCCAAAAAAACCAACCAATAAAGACCTTTGGAAATAACATTCATTCAGCCCATAATCATCCAATCTAATTTTCAGACCAGCTGAAAGCCATGCCTGTTAATTTGATCGGGATTGGGACGAGGAAAGGGATGCGGGAGTGAGGTCAGAGTCTGGTTAGTGGGTTGTGGCTTTGAGGGTGAGGGAGGGACTTGCTCTACTCGCTATAATAGGGAATTACTGCCTGAAAGGAAATCAAGTTTATTGTAACCTAAGTACACAGCAACGTGATCCAGTTCTTCAATTTTTGATGTAGATTCTTTAAGTGAGAGTGTCACATTTTCTTCCTTTCTTCCCCAGACAACACACTGGAGACCTGGCCCCTCTCCTGCGCAGCCAGGGCTCCCAAGGCACGGTTTTCTTCTCTCCAAGCAGCCAGACAAGCAATGTTGCTAGCTATCGGATAAGCCTCCCGCTTGAAGTGAGGGGGAGTTGGAGGGGGGCGGGGAGGAAGTGAGAAAAGGAAAAGGGAAAGAAGCAAAGCAAGAAAAACTTTATTAGAGCGGCTAGTCAGAGCCCCGATGGCATCCCGGCCGGTTTCCAGTTTCCTAGAAACAGGGATCCCACCCTCCCGCCAGTTCCCATCGCCCGACACCCCCCCACCGCCTTCCTCCGGGCTCCGGGGCGTGTTTTTCAATCTATGCTAATAGGGCTGCCCAGCGGGCGGGGCTGCCGTCCCCTGACAGCAGGGAGCGAGCCCCTAGGAGCGGGACGGGCCCTGCTTCCCCGCCGGTGACAGGGTCCCGGAGCGCTGGTCCATGCTGGTCCCCGCCTTTGTTCTCGGGCCGGAGCCGAGACATGCGCGGCTGACGATGGAAGTGGAGGACTCCGGCGGCGTGGTGCTGACCGCCTACCACTCGTACGCCCGCTCCCAGCCGCTCAGCTCCGAACCGCGCTGCGCTCCCCGGGCCACCGCCAGCCACCCGGGCAGCAGGTACCGAGAGCCGCTCCGAAGGGAGCGGGGGTTTCCTGGACTGGAGGGTTTCATCTTGCAGCTGGGTTTTCTGCCAGGGAATATGACCACCGTCCCTTGACTGTTGTTTCCAGTTTGGGTGGACTGCCTGAGTGAGCCTGCTGTTCTTTGTATTGTCTTGGATTGGAAGTGGGAAGTGCAGGAAGTCTCATCCCCGAGGCTCTGGCTAGCCGCGGAGTGGTGTTCTTGATAGAATTTGGTGATAACGGTCATGTGCCTCATTTTTGCCATAGTCACTCTTTGAAGTATTGGAGAATTTTTTTTAAAAAAATCATTTAAAATGAAACTAGCAGAAAGTGGAAAAAATTCAAAGACATTATCCTAAATCCGCAGTACTATCCAGAGCTTCTTTAGTAACTGCATGCCACCTGAGCTAAAGAGAGAATCTTCAGAAAGTAAATCTCAGTAGACTTTTAAAAACAATTTTATCTCTAGATTAAAAAAAAATCCTTTCAATTGTATAAATACATTGGTATCATTATTTTACTATTGATAATGTTGTCTCTATTCTGTAAATGGAATTATAACTTATTTCCTTTGGGTCAAGGAAAGGAAATTTCATCCTGTGCCTTTTAGATTAATAAATCGGGGATCTACGTATCTATGTTAAATTGTTCTATCAGTATCAAGGCCAATGAGATTTCCATAGCTAGCTAAACCAACTTCTTAGGAAGTTTTCATTGGTAGACAAAAACATTGCACAAATACATGAGGTGGCTTGATATTTGACACATATTTAGCCCAAGTTTTATTTGTTTAAATGTAGCTATTTGGCTGCTATGGATCCATTGATGAGTTGTTTTCCTTACAAGTGAGTAATTTGAGTGGTGTGCTTTTTTGCATGTTTATTTTCAGTCATTTTTTTTCTCATACTTTTATCTTTAGTATATGACAATGATTACTTGTTTCCTAATTTAATTGACTTGTGAGGCTTTCAACAGGTTGTGACTTTTATTTCAAGGAATATCCTTTTGGCTACTATCCATGAGAAGAACAAAATGCATTGGCATGAGATCTGTTTTGGGCTTGGCTAACAGAGAAAATATTGTTTACATTGTTTCTTCCAAAAAGAGCAGATTGAGTGAAATCTAATTTTTTATATAAAGACAGTGATAAAATAATATTTTTCTTCCAGCGTTAGGGGCTGTACACATTATTTTAAAGGCTACTTGAAGATACAAACTTGCATTGGTTTTTAGGGTGTTTTCTAAGCATAATCACTGACTATCATTACTCAGATCATGAGTAACTAAATAGATAGTTAGATTGAAATAGATTGACTTGATGAGAAGCAGGGGTCAGGGCTGTGAATTGTTAGATGGTCCTCATATTGATATCCAGTTTGTAACTCCCAGCAGCTGTCTAGAAGCAGTAGCCAAATTTTGCCATTCAGGCTATTTGAAACTGCATCAGTTTCCAAAGCTAACTAGAGAAGTTCCATTAACTCAGCATGTGGTCTTGTGGAATGAAAATATTCCAGAGCAGAAGAGTTGCCTGTCATACCTAGTGTTTTACCATACGGTTGCCAATTAGATTTATGTTGTTCCAAGTTTGCATTTTTGGTAACTGCCCTGCACCCTCTCTGTAGAGACCTTTGTGCCACTCACCCCTCTGATGCAGGAGGTAGATGACACCCCAACCCCCCTTGTCTCCTG
The DNA here is from genome assembly GCF_964194185.1 of Rhinolophus hipposideros. Lineage (NCBI taxonomy): Eukaryota > Metazoa > Chordata > Mammalia > Chiroptera > Rhinolophidae > Rhinolophus > Rhinolophus hipposideros. The sequence continues at coordinate 48,779,815 of NC_138063.1, forward strand.
CAATTAAATCATGAGAGAATAGCTTAATTCCTTGGTTCCCAGTAACAGCAATCAAAAAGAGGTTCCTGTGTTTAGTGGAGCCAGAGGACACCATCAATCATGAGTCTGATAACAGAAATAATCAGGCCCAAGTTATTAACCTTTGACTCACTAACTACTGATCAATATTTCCTTTCAGGCTGAGGAGCAAGATCGTATTGTTCTACTTATGAAGAAAGCACTCTCTCTTTCAAGAATACCCTTTCTTTCAAATTGCTTGCATGTGTGTAACATATTTGAGGAGTAGTGACCAGTGTGGCCTGCCATAGTCTGACTTTCTAAGTTTCATTCTTTAGCTCTGGGTAGCATGGGTTCAATTCAAAGCAAAGCATCTTAATTTCCAATTTCCAAACCTCCACTCTATTTTAACTTTATGTGCTGCTGAGTTTTTTTGTTTTGTTTTGTTTTGTTTGCTTGTTTCTCCCACTAAAATATTATCTCACTCTCTATTCCCCTCCCCTCCCGCTATTCTCTTCCCTATTTTATCCCAAGTGCGTTAGGGGCTGTACACATTATTTTAAAGGCTACTTGAAGATACAAACTTGCATTGGTTTTTAGGGTGTTTTCTAAGCATAATCACTGACTATCGTTACTCAGATCATGAGTAACTAAATAGATAGTTAGATTGAAATAGATTGACTTGATGAGAAGCAGGGGCCAGGGCTGTGAATTGTTAGATGGTCCTCATATTGATGTCCAGCACATTGTAGTGGTTAGCTAAATATTTGTTGAATAAATTAATGAATTCCTATCGAGATTATAAAATTACCAAGATAAAACATCAGGGCTTTTAAAAGCAGAAGGACACCTTTTTGGACCTACTATATGCCAGCTCACATTAGGCCTTAGGGATAAAAAGTTGAATGAGACCAAGTCCCTGCCATGAGAATATGGCTCTTTACCTTTCAGACCAATAGGAGTTTTAGACAAAGATTGAAATAAGCGGCAACATTTTAAAATCAAGAAGCTTCAGCTAAAAATCTGAACTGCTAGTTTACCATTTAAAAAAAAAAGGAAGGAAGGAAGGAAATCAAAAGATTCAGCAACTGAGGCCCCTGCCTACACTGGCTGAAGCTGAGTAATGGCTGCTCCAATCCACGCTTTTCCCTGTTATTCTTCAACACTGAAGCTGGGTACTCATTGCAATTTCTTTTGAGGCCTGCCCATTTTATTTTATTAAAGTAAGTAGCGAGTAGAAAGTGTACTTTCCAGTTCCTCAGGTCTGGGGTCAGATTGCCAGACTCCACACATCACCTACACCCTTTACTGCCATGTGGCCTTGGGCAACTTGTTTCAGCTGCTTAGAATAGTGCCTGACACCAAGGAACAATCGGATAGTTGCTAGCTGTGTTATTACTGTTAGCACTTTTAATCATGGTTGTTGTTGATGTAAAGAGGAGAGTAAAACATGTTTGGTACCTATTCCGAAAGCTTATTCATGCAGCAGAGACTCTAGAGTACTAAGTGTTTGTTGGGAGGAGGAAAAGTCTTTCCTTTTTTTCATAAAAATTGTATCCTTTGCATTTTATTCTGCAAAGGAAAAACAGTGAAGGATTATAAATTCTCAGTTCTGTTAAAACAAACGGTTGGAACTGTTTAGAATCATGTGATTTTTATAGAGGCTAAGTTTGTAGACCCTTATTCAGAATCCAGAATGAAAATGTTGACACACAAAGTAACATCACTTACAAAGTGAAAGGTAGCTGAAGCTAAAGCTGGATATTTTGTTTTTCAAAGATTTTCTAAGTGATATACAAATAATATATACAACATTTTTCGGTGAATGTATCGTATTAAATGGCCATGAGTATTTCTGATCTTTATCTCATTATGCCATAAACTTCCTGAGAGAGGACAAAAATAGAAGAGGAAAAGAACCAACTCTTCCTCAAAAACAAATACAGAAGTTAACCAAGGTTATCCTAGGAATTCTAATTGTACAACAATGTTGAAACTTTTGTAAAGCGGATATTGTTTCCTAATATCATAACCATTTATTATAATGAGAATGATGCGATTAAAATGGAATTTATGATGATTAGAGAGTAAACATTTTATTTTGTGGAAAAGAGTAAATTTAGCAATTGTTAATGACATAGTCATTGGTACTTTCCTGGATTGAAATTAATTAAAAAGACATTTATTTCAAGGCGCCAACTCTTTTTTAATTAAGGATTTATGTATGTTTATGTGAGTTATGGACGTACACCAAATTTGGGGGCACAGTAGTTAAACTTTTTCTAGAGGATTCAGAAATAATAATGGAAATAGGATTCTTAAGAGAGATTAAGATATTTATAGGTCATTCCTTATGTTGTGGTTGAAATCAGAGTTAGTGTCTCTGGTTTCTTTTTACAGTGGGGTCCCTGCTGAGTATAGGTGGCTCCATATGTTGAGCTGTTGGAAAACATCTGGTATAGTTCCTTTGATCATGTCATTTTTGGGCTAAACATTTGGCCAGTTGCTTTGTCCATTTTTAACATGCTCAGCTCTCCCTGATCATTAATCCTTCATGTATCCACAGAAATTCAGAGAATTTACAGTGTTATAGAATGACTTTCATGTGGGTAAAGATGGATAATTTTTTCTTAACTTTTATTTTGATGTAATATTAGACTTAGGGAAAACTTGCAAAAGTAGTACAAAGAGTTGTGTGTAGCCTTCACTTACCTTCCCCTAATGTTAACATTTTGTATAACTACAGTTCCATTATCAAAACTGCACAATTAATACTGGTACAATACTACTACTAAACTATAGACTTTATCCTGGCTTTACCAGTTTTTCCACTAAGCATTGGCATTTTTCTGTTGTAGAATTGAACCTGGGATCCCACACTGAATTTAGTCATGCCTCCTAGACCTCCTCCCATCTCTGACAGTCTGTCCCTGTCTTTTGTGAACTTGGCACTTTTGGAGTGCTTATTGGTTGTTTTGTAGGAAGTCCCTCAATTTGGATTGGTCTGATATCTTCTCATGATTAGATTGAAGTTATGCATTTTGGGTGAAAATTCTGCAGAATGATATTGGGTCCTTCTCAGTACATCATATTGGGGTACATGATATCGGTATGTCTCAATAATGTTAGTATTCATTAGCTTTGATCACCTGGTGAAGGCGGTGTCTGCCAGGTTTCCCTACTGTAAAACTACTATTTTCCCGTCTAATTAATATTATTGTGGGGGAGGTACTTGGTAACTATGAAATATCCTGTTTTTCCTCAAACTTTCATCTAATTTTAGCATCCATTTATGAGTCTTGCCAATAAAATTTATTACCATGGTGTTTAAACGGTGATTCTATTTTCTCGATCCTTCTGAATTGACTTATTTTACATACTATAAAATCCACGTTCAGTATTCTTTTTGATTTTATCTTTTTTACCTCCTTCAACTTTAAAAAGTCAACCAAATATAAAAGGGCATCAAATAGTCATTTAACCTACTGTTCTTTCCACAGTTTTGGCACAAAGTACAATAAAATAGTTTCAATTTACCTGGTCTGAGTTCATGAAACCTATAAAAATAAATTCCCTAATTTTCAATGTTTCATGATATTTTTGGAAGCAAAATTTTATTACAGAATTAAGAGAAAAATAATCAGAAAGCTGCTAAGTTAAATTCTGTGTTAAGAGAGGATAGTTGTTAAATCTCACCTTGCTGGAGACTTTTTATTGAGGCTTTTTATTTTCTTAGAGCTAACCATGTTTCTACCTGATGGAAAACATTTTTCCCTTAGCAGTGTTCCTATGATGTTACTTGGACATTTGCAAATGTGTCATGACTAAAGCAACATTCTATTTGCATACAATCAAAATTTCTTCTCATTCTATCCTTAAACCAAACTATTTCATTTCTGAAGTAATTTCCATTCCCTGTTTTCTCAATCTTTGCAGCAAAGAATAAAAGTAAAATGTTGTGTAGCAAAGCAGACGAAGGGAATAAAATGTTTCTTGGAAGAAAATTTTGGAAATAAAGTTTATCCAGTTAAGCAATAGACCTTGTTTTTTAGCCTCTTTGGATGAAAATATAAAGTCAAACATGTCCTTAAATAGTATAGAAATGAACCTTGCTTTAATGACTCTTATTATTAAGACAATATAATTTATAGTGCTTCAGGAAAGGCACCTATTGAGATGTGTAAGTTTGTTTGCCTTAATAGTAAATAGTTTATATTGGTGTATTGTTTTGTTTCTTACATAATTTAAATATTTATTGTTGTTATTTTCCCCCTTATTTTCAGGCAGCCTTGAAAGCCTTTGGCAATATTGTCTGTTCTTTCTAATATTGTTATTTTCAACGTGCTTTGTAATTTGCTTTTGATTAATTAATCAAGCTTGTTAGAGTTGTGTAAAGAAAATGCTGTTCAAAAGACTAAAATGTATAATTTAACAAAAGATTTTGATAGTGTCTATTTCGGTTTCTTTGAGTTTTTTGGTGTGCTTGTTGTTTCTTGCTGTGTTCTGGCTACTTGAATTAATGATTTTTATATACTGTATCATTTTTCATCACGAGAAGTTTCATGTGTCCATTTCTTTGTGATTATTAGAGGATGTGCATAAAAACAGAATAATGAAATTGCTTAATTCTTTGAACTGGGAACTAAAGAAAGCAGTAAATTGTTTTATTCTGTATGCATCTCCTTAAATATCTGGCGTTTATGACACATTCTTTGAGTATCAGATGTGTTAAATCACTCTTCAATAAATGAATATTGTTGATAAAACTATCCATTTGACAGGCATTAAGTGCCAAGTAATTCCAAGGCTGGGAGAACATATTCTAAGTGTTATTTAGAGAACCGGCTGAGGTGTCTCATGTTACTCTTAAAAACTAATTAAACCTATGCATTCCATTTCTGATCCCTCAGATGACCAGATGATGACAGCATACAAACACACAACACAAAGGACAGGAAGCGGAAACTGGAAACCAAAGACAGAGTAGTATGTAGTAGTTTTTAAATTGTCAAACACCTGAGATTTATTTGTACTATTTTAGTAATTCTAAGTTGTGGTGCTGATTATCTTTTATGCATAACACATAAATCTTTGTCTTTATTTGTACATGTGTAATGTATAGGGAAGATAATTCCTTGGAAATTTCCTGTTCAGTATTCTTTTATGAAAATCAACTTAGAAAACACTGGCCAGTGCATTTGCCTTTCTACTAAGGTCCATCAATGGATTTATATTTTTAGTTCTCTAGAGAAACCTGACAGGTATTTAGAAAAAATGGTAAATGTACTAAAAAGAATTCTAACTAGTAATAGGTTATTTGATCTCCTTCCTGCCCACATTTCCCAACTTCATCACCACACTGAAAAAGTCACACAGTAGCCAAAGTTAGCATGTCAATGGTTGGGACTATACCCATATTTAAGTGGCAGGAGATGAAAAGTAAAACCAAAGAGAATAAACATAGTGGAAGAAGGACTAAATTTCTTTTCTGAACATTTTCTTGACAATAGTAACCAGAAGAGTTTTCACCTGCCATAACAATGATCATTTGGTAATTAATTATGCACTGTCTGTGGTGTCAACCCTTAAAAAAAAAGCCTAGCTTTATTGATGGCTTACTGAGCTTGACATACATTATCTCATTTAATACTTGTCACAGTCCTATGACATAGGAAGAAACTGAGGCACAGAGAAGTAGCCTGAGATCACACAGTGAGGTAGTGATAGAGCCAGGAGTCCCACCCAGGCCTTCCAAAACTTTTGCTTTTTAAACCCGTTATTTAAATCTTGAAACATTTGTAATATGTTATGGATCTAGTGTTCTTCTTCCTGAATTTGATTGTTTATTGAGAACAGGGACAGTATGATTGTGTCCCACTCAGCTACGAGCAATAGCAACTTTCACGCAGTAGATGTTATAAAAGCTCAGTTTTGATTTAGTCTTTCTTTTTGTAATCATTTCTATTTTGTTTTACTAGAATAAGCATGGAGTGGGTTAAATATGAATACATTTCAATAGCTTATTTGAGAAATGTTGTTATCACTCAATGGGATTTTTTAAAAATTTGAAAGCTGCATTCTTAACCTTCATGCAGTCTTATTTAGGTAACAATATTTTAAAATTGACAAAAAGTTCTAAAGGAATCATTCCTCTAGATCAAGAAAGTGAGATCTAAGCAGTCTGTAACTTCCTGAGGAGGGAATCTTCTGAAATCTTCCTGAGAAGGGAGTCTGAAATCTTCCGGGTTTTTTTTTTTTTTTTGGCAGAATTGGTGGGAGGACAGTTTTTAATTCTTTAATCCTTAGGTTCATGTTCTTAGTAACTAGCTCTTAGAAGTTTTCATTTTAGTTTTATTAATTGCTTTCTTTAGCTACTAAGATAGATTTCTGTGGTTAAAAATACATTAAAAAATACATTTTTCACTTTGTTCCTTGCAATATAATTTATAACATAAGCATTTTTTAATATAAGTTGAGAAAACACTCCATAAGAATTAATGGGGCCTTCCTCTTTTGTTTCCCAATATTCAGTCAAATTTTCACCATATCTTGATTTGAATCCAGCTGAGGGACCAAGCCAGGTCCTAGACCATGCGTTTGTGAAGATCAATTTGTATTCTAAATCTTGCTCAAAAATTTAGGGTACGATAAGAGAGGTTGTGGCAATCCAGACCCATGAGCCATTCCTAGTCTCCCATAAACCTGAGCACAGTCCTTATCCATCAGTGATCTCAGAGCCATGGATAATGCTGAACTTAGATTGGACTTCAAGGGTTATCTTTTTAGAAAACAAATCCAGGGCCCATCATAGTCTGGACTTGAATCTTTAGGAGAGGTCAGAATCAGAATGGCCTCCAGGCTCTGGGCACTTGTGTTTATTTTTTAAGGTAGTCATTTTGATAAACTTTGGTTCTTAGGACATCAAAGCTACAGAGATTGGACAGTCAGTTAAGTTGTATATAAACAGTATGGTCTGGACTGCTCTGCTAACTGCAATGTCTTTAGAAGTCTTCTCTAACTATTCTTAACCAGCTAGGTTGTTCAGTATATTACTAATAGGAACTAAGCATCATGAAAGACCAGTCATGAGTGAGGAACAATCTCTGTGGTGCAACTGGGAAGCAAAGTATGTGAAAGTTTCTCCCTGAGGGCTCAGAAGGAATAGCCAGCTTGTTGAGCCAGGCTCTCAATTCCTTCTGCTGACCCTTGGCCACCAGCTCCCATTACCAGCGGACTGAGGCCCACAGCATGGTCCAGTGTGTTCTGGGAGCAGTAAGGCCCATCAGCAAGGAAATCATGCAGGAGGGGAAAACTGGATTCTTAATTGGGAAACATTAAGAATGTAGAACTAGAGAAAAGATGGTGATGCTTATGAGAATGGCATTTCCTTAGCTTCCTTTCAAACACTGTTACAGCTACCCGTGCACGTTATCTCGCTAAGTGTAACGTGGAAAGTCTCAAAAACACACTTGCTGCAACTTTTCATTGGCATCTTAAAGAAAAACATTTGCTAACCTCAATAGAGTAAGCAATTAAATGGGGAAAAACGCTGACTGTAAGTTTCTGCAGATCTGTTTTGAAAAACAGAGGGTGCCTGGCCCCTGTGATTTTTAACATACCAAAGCTTAACTTCTCTCCCTCCTCATTTATAAAGCTCAGTCATTACAAGGTTGATTTGGTAACTGTTTTTGTAAAATCTGAGTTGTGCTTAGTTGCAGAAAGCTCCACTCTAGAGAACTCCCACTTCTTCCAGTTGCTGGAAGTGTGTAATTGGAAAAAGCAAGCCATGCTCTGCCTATTTAAAGCTGTGTCATCCTTTGTGGGGCAATGAGTCAACACCAGCTAAAACAACATGAGTCATTGCTTAGAAGAAACCCAAATGAAGCTGATTTTGATTATATCAATCCTAAACAAACATGATAGTCGTTTTATCCAGACTGTAAAAAAGTTCTTGTTGTGGGAGTTAAAAAATTAGCACCAATTCATTTTAGAGTTCATGGAAGTACTTTACTACTCTGAAGACTTTTTTTTGTTTTAAGATTTTATTGGGGAAGGGGAACAGGACTTTATTGGGGAACAGTGTGTTCTTCCAGGATTTTTTTGCAAGTCGTGTCCTTTCAATCATTGTTGTGGAGGGTGCAGTTCAGCTCCAGGTCCAGTTGCCCATTGTTAGTTGCAGGGGGCGCAGCGCACCATCCGCTGCGGGAGTCTAACCGGCAACCTTGTGGTTGAGAGCCCACTGACCCATGTGGGAATCGAACCGTCAGCCTTTGTCGTTATGAGCACGGAGCTCCAACCGTCTGAGTCACCAGGCTGGCCCTGAAGACATTTTTGTGTGTCTTAAGAAGGAACTCTCTTCAGTCAACCATATTTTACCCTAGTTTATTCTCTCTTCTACTCTCCACCCCCATCCTGAACATACTGGATTCGAATCATTTTTATTTTAATCTGGTTTCAGCAATATTGGGTTAAAATCCATAAAATAAAAATGGTGGTTTTATAACTGTGAGCTCATTCTGTCCCAGGATCCCCCAGTCTCTTTATTTCTCTAGAGTATAAAAGATGGTTTTAAGGAGGATCGTGACTGGGGGGAGAGAAATAATTTAGAAGGCTAATGCCGTTGTTCAAGTAAAGGTGGCAGGGCCTAGACTGAGGTTGTGGGAATATGGATGAAAGGAAGTACTGGATTCTGTGGGGAAATCAAACAATGAAGTAGGTTTGATTTCTTGATTAAGTGCATACTGGGGACCAGGAAAAAATAATTTGGATTTCTGTTTTGGAGTGATATTAACTGAAATTGAGAATTCTGCTAGATGAGCAGATTGTGGATGGAAAGATGAGTTTAGCGTGTGAAATTCTGAGCTAAGCGTATATGCCCACAGGATAGTTCGCTACACAAGTTTGAAACTTGGGAGCGAGGTCAAGGCTGAGAGTTCCTAACTATTTATTCAAGGGGACTTTAGCATTTGGAAGATAGTTAAACCTGGGACTGAGTGAGATCTGGCAGGAGAATATGGAATATCTGTAGAGACAGTGGTAGAACAAAGAAACCTGGAGCAGGCGCAGTGCCTCGCAGGGAATGGCAGAGCACTGAGAGCCTCTGATAGAGGCCAAAAGGATAAGAGCGTTCCTGAGGCCAACGCATTGGATTTAGAATGAGTGGGCAACCATTTTAAGAGTAGCTAAATGACCAATAAGGTGAAGACCGAAAATTGTCCACTGAATTGTAGTGTGGGTAGCAAGAAAGAGCTTTGCTAGAGTGTGTCTCATAGAGTTGTAGAGGTGGGAGCCAGTTTGCTGCAGATTGAAGAATGAATGTGAGGTAAGGAAACAGAGGCAGCAAATAGAACCTCTTACAAAAACTTAGCTTTTGGGGAGATGAAAGAAAAGGCAGACTGAAGGGGGGAGCTTTTAAAATTTACCAGTAAGAGCTATAAATCTGGTAAAAGTCAAGAAAGAAATGTAGCATTTCTAAAATGCAATATTTAAGAACATTTAGTGTCCTACTTAAAATCTGTTGATAATAACATTCTTGTATATAAGATGAAACTTTATCCCTAGCCCCACAATGGTATGTGAGCACTGTTAGCACAAGAACATTGTTTGTTTTCCTCATTGATGAATCCTTAACTATTTTCTCCCTCCCCCATCAAAGGGCATGGCACTTAGTAGAGTCTTAACAAATGGTTGCTGAATGAACACAGTGGAGGCTGAAATATAGAATGAGACCTCTCATTGGGTTGGGAAGCTCTCAGAGACGTCTTCCCAAATCTGAGCATTGCTTTTTTGGGGAAGTCTTCTCTGACCCTCCTACCTCAATCCAGGTTGGTCACTTCCATCTTTGTGCCTTCTCTACCTCATACATTCCTCTAGTATTGCACTTATTTCACTACTTATTAGCAGTACTGTACTTGTATAACTGACTTCTCCAAAGACCAGGAGTTTGTTGATGCCCAAGACCATGTTTTATTCATCTCAGTATCCCTGGCGTAATCCAATACCAGGTACATATATTCTTATTGAGTAAATGAACAATTAATTCATTAAATAGTAGTAAAGGTAATAATCCAATTAAATATATGATATTTTTATAATTTGCTATGATTTTGACCCTAGAAGTATTAAAAATCTTGGATTGATATTCTGGTAGGGGATATATTGTTCTGACCTTACATACTACCTGCTTTCCCAGAATCCTCTAAATTAGCCTTTATTTATAGGATTGATCTATTTATAGGATTATATAAACGCTTGGTAATATGCTATGAAGTGAAGAATAATTAATAAAAAATTAAAACTGGCAACAATTATAAATGAGCATACCTTGACATGTAAAACTAAGAGCAGCATGGATAATTAATAGAAGGTAAATATATCCTTAATTGTTCTAAAGATTAAATTTTGCTCATTAAAACAAGGAGAATTTAAACTTCAACTCTCACAATAAAAGTGAATTTGAACAAACATTTGTTGAGCGGCTGTATGCCATACACTGTATCAGGTTCCGGGGCACAAAGATGGTTAATAATCAGTCCATTGACGAGAATAGATGGACTCATTAACAGGCAATTCCAGCTTCATCTGAAGTTTGGCTCCTTGAGGGCAGAAACAATCTCTCTCTTTCTGTATCCCTAGCATTAGCCCAGAGTGGACACTCAGTATTTGAATGGTTGAAAAAAATGATTAAGGAAAAATGCACGAGTTGCTCTGGGAGAGCAGGGAAGGTATTATATAACTAACATTCAGGGTTCCGGTTGGTGAGTGACAGAGGGGTTAAGAAAAACTCCGGGAGTCAATAACTAAGTTAAGTCTTACATTGCTAGTTGAGGGAGTGAGACTGGGAGGAGAGTTTCTGGTAGGAGAACCAGTCTGAGTCAAAAGGACAGCAGCATGCAGCCACAGGTGCTGGTGTGGCTGGGGCCAGGTCATGTGAGACTATAAGGGAGTGTAAAGACTACTTACTGTGCACTTGGGTAAAATGATTTGGGTCAGACTGAACTCAGATATGCCCAATTTCTTCATTTGGATAATGAAGGGGTTCCATTAGTGGTCTCTTCTAACACTTAAATTCTATTTTTATCTTTATTAAGTTGGAAATGAAGATAATTGGATAATCCTAGATTTCAACCAAAACATGCTTTCAGACCTGTACTAATTTTATAAAAACACCTTTCCTTTTCTCACTTAACTTAGCTTATTTAATTGATCTCTTGGGTCTTTATGCTGTCTGTACGGTAAGCATAAATTGTTGTCTAGTTTTAGTGTTTTCAATTACTCTAAGTACAGTTTGGTTTACTTCAATCAAGTTACCCAAGTCTCGATAATATATCGGTATAATGGTTGTTCTTTCAGCTTCTCTTTGAAAAATATATACCTGTCCCACAAGCAGATATTATTTTTATTTTTTTATATGATTGTAAATTTGTATCCCAATAATACGATATTGGGTATTGTTTAAAAATTCCACAACATTTTATTTTTTGTTACAATTTAAAGAGAGCATTCATTGATAATTTATTTTTTGAAAGATAAATTTTATATCATATATGCTAGATTTAATACTTCTATTAGTAATGGTACAAAACTAGAATACATTTAAATAAAGTAGAGAAATGTGTGAATATGTGTTGAATATTTTCTCTGTATTTTTTGATAACCCAAACACACACAGATACAATTTAAGGAAAATAATCTGCTTCACTTGTTTCCTCATTTTCTGCTTTTGAGTTTTATCTGAAAGACTAGGTCCCAAAACTGAGATATTTGATGACGTATTGCAAGCATGTGCCTGTGAAGGAAATGGGCTCGAGGCTTAATAGGAAATACCCCTCTTTCTCCAATCTTCTCCTCGTGCTTTCACCTCATCCCCTTATCCATAATGGATCAAAAATTATATAATGACAGTGATCCTAAAGATCAAGATTTCTGAAGGTATATCCCCAAACAAAGGGAAAAAATCCTTTATTTAGTGATAATAATTACTAAATAAATTTAAAAATTGAGGTATACTTAATATACAGTAAAATGCACAGTTAAGGGTTTAGTTAGCTTGCTTTTACCCATGTAACTACCATCCAAAACAAGATATAGAACATTTTCATCACCCCAGAAATTGTCTCTTTTTCTTCAGTTAGCCCCTTCATGCTAGTTTCTGACTTCTGTCCCCAGAGATTAATTAGTATTGTGTATTCTTTAAGTCATGTAAACACAGTAATACAGTAGATGTTATTTTGTGTCAGCCTTCCTTTATTCAGAGTAACGGTGTTTGAAATTCAAACATGCCATTTCATCAGAGACCAAGAGTGGTAAAATGTATGTAGACCGTTGGGGTGGTTTTACTTTATTATTGTACCTGTTTGCCATCTGCTGTCCAATAGGTATTGGCTGTGGCACATACGAGGGGCTAGGCAAGGGAGCAGGTTTAGATAAAATCCATTAAACTGTGAGAATCTAAAGGCTCATCTCCCAGTGGTGGACCCAGGCAAAAGTAAGATGTAAAAAGATTTAATTTTGGTGTCTGCTCAATTGGTTTTGACTGCTGGAGCCCTTCCATTTTCCCCATACTGTACCAGGTACTGATCGTTTGATTCTTACCAAGGGGACGATCTACTTAACACTTAAGGTGTTTTGCCTTTCCAAAGCATTGCATAATTTTTAAATCTCTAATGGTGATATTCCAGGGAACAGTGAATTCTTTACGCAGGAAGTCACACGTCTCAATGAATATGATTTAGACCAGAGACTGGCAAAATTTTTCTGCAAAAGGCCAATGGTTTGGTCTCTGCTGGCCATATAGTCTCTGTTGTAACCCTACTATTGTTAGCATGAAAGCAACAATAGATAAACCAATAGACGTAACTGTGTTATATAATAAAACTTTATTTACAAAAACAGGTGGTGGGCTGGATGTGGTCTTTGGGCCCTAGAACTCAGTCCCCTGATGTAGACAGCTTGCTATTCTTCCTACTCACAAGGCTTAAATAATAAGCTTATCATAGCAAAATACAGAACTAGTTCCCTAGAATACATAAAGCTGAAAGGAACTGAAGGTGACACCTGTTACCACCTCTCATTTTTCATTGAGGACTCTAACTCTCAGAGCAGTAATTTTTAAGGTCACAAAGAGTCAGTGGACGAGGCCAGGCTATTCAAAACTCTCAAGTCTTTAACTAGGGTTTTTGCCCTATTGTGTGGGGTATAAGTCAGAATAGCTCAAATATACTATCAGATTGATACTTGGGAAAAGTATCTTAGCTCATGTATTTTAAAGGAATGAGAGAGAGAGAAGAGAGATTGAGAGAGAGAAGCATAAACAAGGAATTCAGGTGGTAGCATTCTAGAAACTGAACCAAGAGTTGGCCAAGAAAGAATGGGAGTTAGACATTTAGCAAACAGATTAATTAATGAAAATAAACAGTATATTGAACACTTTGTCCAAATAATTGTACTGTTTAACATTATAAGTATGTGAGAGAAATAAATAAAAAATTTTATTAGTGAAAACAGAGACCTTTAGATTCTCTGTCTATCAGTTCCTTCATCCATTTATTCTTTTTAAATTTTTCTTTTTAGCAAACATTCATTGAGTGTCTTCTCTTGAGGGTACTGTGAAGGATCGAAGCTAAATAAGGTGGAGTTCGTGTGCCTAAGAACTTACAGAGGAACCCATGATAGTTTGGAATCATGTCTTGTTTAGCTTTGTAGTCTCTGGAGAGAACACGGGCTTTGCTTCATAGAAGAAATGATATTTGAGTTGGGCATGTGTGATGTGGGTGTGTTGGTGTATGGATAGTGTGTGGGGCAAAGAGAGGGTGGAAGAACGGGCCAACAGTTCAGCTTGAATGTATTGACGATTGGTAAGGAAGTAGTAATAGATCCTATACGCATATTTGCAAGACTTTATTGGTGAGGTAGGGTTGACTCAACAAACAAGTTGTCAAAGTGATATCTATCATTCCAGCCAAAGCAATGAAATTAGATTAATAAAAATACCTCACTTTGGGTCTTCGACTCTTTATGGATACCGTATGGTGTCTTGAAGTGTAGAGCATTAATTTTTAAAGAATCAGACTCTTTAAAGAATTTTTAAAGAATCAGCAAAAACTTAATTCTTCTGGAACTCTGAAAGAGTTTCTGATCTCCCCACCCCCCCAAAAAAATCATGTAACTGATACAAACTAGCTTACATATACAATGTAAGAGTAGCTGGCTTACTAGTAATCATAAGCATATGTTGGAATCCTAGTGGTTCAGCCAAAGTCCCAGTCTTCAGACTTCACATTTAGCAGAGGCATACCGGTACAGAGCTCTAACCTTCAGTTAACTCGGCCTGCTGGGTATGGTGGATGACAGAATTTTCCTTGTGCGTGCACCAAAGCGATAGAAGGCAGGCAGAGGGAGAAGAGTTTAGCTCGACATTAATGAAACCTTGACCCATAGGCATTTTGGTAATGCCATGAAGGCAAGAATGTTACTAATAACAGCAGATTTTGGAGGTCATCTTAAACTTGGTCAGCTGCAGCTAAGCCCATGGCTGTTGGGGTTATGGAATGCACACATATTTGTTTTGGGAAAGTGTGAAAGAGATTCAGTTACAGGTTTTTCCGCCTTCCTTCCTGGAATGGCGCCACCCATAGAATAGAATTCTCCACATACCCAAGCGTGATTGGATCTCAAACTCAGCAAGTATTCAATTAAATGATCCATTTACTGCATCGGTTCTTATTTTGGAATTGTTTTACGTTTAGGATATCTTTTTTAATTTTCTGGCGTTAGGATGAAAGTATTTAAAACCAAATTACAGATTATATTGTCAAAATTGTTTGATGAGCTGTTGAAGAAAGGTAACTTTTCACAAACCGAATGTGTATGGCAGATACTGTATATTAATTTGGGATTTACATTCATTACTCAGAGATATGCAAATGGAAGCAAAAAGTGATGTATTTTATGTTTTCTTGTTACTCCTAGCTTGGGGACTTGAGTTGTATACACTGAAATAAATAGGGTTGTTTTGTTTTTGTTTTTTATCATATAGTTCTTAGCTTTTCCAAATCATAGAACTCTTTGAGAATCTACTACAAGCTTTAGGTTCCTATGAAAAGTATACATACACAGAGGGTGCGAAAAAATATATACACACTTTAAGAAAGGAAAAAACTGTATTAATTGTAATACTCAATATATACCAATAACAAAAGATGAATACAAGTCACGTTTGACTTCTGCAATTACAAGAGGTGCTCAAAGTGGTTACCATCAGCATCCAGATACTTCTGATTATGGCGAACTACTGCTGAGCAACGTTGATCAAAGTGTCCACTTGTACACATTTTTTTGGCACCCCCCAGTATATGCTATACAAATTTGCATGCATTTTCAGGTGATTCATGGACTACAGGTTAAGAAGATATTGTCAACTTAGCATTTAAAATTTCTTTTTCTTCCTTTATTTTTTTTCCATTCAGCATATCTTTACATTTATAGCTATCATGACCATATTATGTACCTGGAGAAAACTCTCAGAGTATTCAGCGTTTCCCTAGTACCTAGAGATTAGCTTTGAACAATTGTGGGACACATTCAGTATAAAAAAAGCACATGGCTAACTTAGGGACAGGCAATTAGAATGCCTGCTGTATCAGAGGCTGACATTCTGTGTTTTGCCCCTGTAATCAGGACACTTCTACGTGATTTTGCCATAATGGGCTACATCTGTGGCTTGGGCATTTCTGGCTGATGTGAGAAAGCTGACAGGGCAGAATCTGGCAAAGCCCTGGGCTCACAAGACAATACCTGTATGAATAAGACATTGCTGTTCTCAGAAGTGAAAAATGTTGGCAAGCAACATTTAACAATGTTCAATTTAACATTGTTAAATTTAACAATTTAACATTTAACAAGGTGCAAGAAGGTACTGAGTTTTAGCCACTTCTCAAGGAAGGTGTAGAGGAAACAGAAGCATTCCAGTATTTCATAGATGAGGGGTAGGAATTGTATAATTGTTGTCTAATAGGAAGATAAGGGAAATTAATCCCCCCGCTCCCCTTTTTTTCCTTTACCCTGACACCCATAGTCCATGGCCCATTTCCTTACTGGGATTCTGCGTGGTGTTTCTAGTACCTTCCTTGGATCCCCATGCAGGTGTGTGATATGAACACGAGACCACTAGTCTCTAGTGTTGTGTGCTAGGGCAAAGAGAAAAATGTTTGTTTATACAAATGAGGCATTTCTGAGATTAAGGTTAAAGCTTCTAGCACATCTCTGATCAATATTATCATAACAATATGAGGCAAAAATGTGTACACTAAAAGTCTGTTAGAGCAAACTGACCTGATCCATTTGTACATTATCCACTCAGTAGGCTACAGTGCACTGAAAACCGAGATTTAAGAAAGGTTAGCTAAAGTCACGGGTAACAAATTAGTAGCGTATTTTTTATAGGAAAGTTAGAAATAAAAGCCAAACAAATATTATTGTACTGTCTCCTGCAAACATTCCTGGTAGCATTGTCTGACAAATTTCTAGACTAGACAGATATTTCTCCTTACCCGGGGATTTATATCCTGCCTCGATTCCACACAGCCTGTTTATCAATCAGTTCCTAGGATATGCAAGGTCCCATGGGTCCTTAGAAAACATCTAGCCTTATTTGTTCATTATCTTATTCTTCACTTAAGACATTAAAGAACTCAAGCTTCCAATATTCTAATATTTCTATATTATTATTAAGATTTTATTGGGGAAGGGGAACAGGACTTTATTGGGGAAAAGCGTGTACTTCCGGGACTTTTTCCAAGTCAAGTTGTCCTTTCAATCTTAGTTGTGGAGAGCGCAGCTCAGCTCCAGGTCCAGATCCAGTTGCTATTGTTAGTTGCAGAGGGGGCAGCCCACCATCCCTTGCGGGAGTTGAACCAGCAACCTTGTGGTTGAAAGCTTGCGCTCCAACCAGCTGAGCCTTCTGGCCACCCGGGAGCTGAGCAAGCGGTAGCTCATTGACGTCATTGTAGTCACAGAGGGCGCAGCTCGCTGGCTCATGTGGGAATCGAACCAGCAGCCCTGTTGCCCAGAGCTCGCACTCTAACCAACTGAGCCACCTGTCCGCCCCTATATTATTTTTTTTAATGGGAAAGACTTATTATATCTTCTCAGATTGTTGTCTTGTCATTGTACCATGTGACAACATAACATAACATTTCTCTATCCACAGACTGTCAAATGGTGTTATGTAACCAAACATGGGTTTGGTGGGGATACCCGGCATCCGTAGAGTTCAGACTGTACTCCTTCTCAGGCCTTAAAGTAGAAGGCATATTTAGAGCAGTATGATCAGTCTGCCCTCTGAAAAGGAGTGTTTTAACTTTAGAAGACATAATTATTTTGCATTGACATGTTATTCTCCAGTAGTATATTCTCAAGAAGGATATATTCTCAAGGATATACCCTTCGTACATTCAAAGTTCAGTGAGGACCTCAGGAAGGTAAAAGTGGTATCTTCAAAATGCTATATCTCTATATCTATCTGTCTGTCTGTCTGTCTGTCTATCTATATCTATCTACCTCCCTCCCTCCCTCCCTACGTACCTACCTATCGCTCTATCTTTTCCAGTTTTTTGAGATATAATTGACCTATACTATATAACTTTAAGGTATACAGCAAAATGATTTGACTTAGATATAATGTGAAATGATTACTGCAATCAGTTTAGTTAACATCCATCATCTTATTCAGTTCTCTTTTTCTGTATTCCTTCTTATGTCTCCTCGACTTTTCCTTTTGGAGAAGGGAACTTAAACTCACCATGCCCTTGAAGGTACCCTGCCCTCACTTGTCTCTGGGTCTGTATACACAATAATAAACGCTGACATTTATTTAGTGCTTCCTCTAAAGCCAGGTTGAGTCCAAGTGCATTGTGAATGTTAAAGCCCCAGGGTTTTACTCCTAGGAGGTAGGTACTGCTTCTCATTTTACATATTTGGAAACACAGAGGGTAAGTAATTTATCCAAGTGCAATACAATAGCCTTGCTTCAAAATCCATACTGCCGCTTCCTTTAATAAAAAATTGTGGTAAAATATACATAACATACAGAGCCTATCCTTCTTAACCACCACATTCTGTCCCCTTTCTACACATCCTACTTCCCTTGCCTGAAGAGCCAGTCTTCACCTTATTAAGTACTGTTGTCCTTGGGGATTGGATCACAGCTTACATTGCCTAGAAAGCCTGCCCTGATACCTTTTCCTCTTCTCTTCCAGTCTTGTTCAAGTTTATCTTTTTTGAGATCCCAATGAACCCTGGGCCAATGATAACTATGATGTTATTCTGTAGCTGCCTCCTGCCCCTACACTGGACTACAGCTCCCTAAGAGCAGAAGCCATGGTTTATCTTTATGATCTCAGTGTCCAGTAACATGCTCTATAAATGTTTATGGCATGGAAAGGAGGGAAGAATGCATGAATTCTCTTTTCCAAAATTGAAAAACAAATTTTCTTTTCTAAATTTGATTCTGTTTAAAATGTATCACAAAAGACAGTTTCTTACAATAAGAAATAGAAAAAGAAACACAGGGAAATGCTAATCAGGGTCAGCTTCCACACGGTCAGTTGCTTGTATTTCACTTTGTCAGATTTTATCTCTTGTAAAGAAAAGAAAAAATCACTGGGAGGTGAAAGAGAAAGGAAATGCTTTTGTTTTTCAAACTGTATAACTAGAGTTTCCATGACCTCATTGTGAGGCAATCCCTCTTCTTGGAGATAATATGTCTCCTGTTAAAGTGTAGCATCTAATTTAGGGTTCAAACTCAGGATGATTCATAGGCTATCAGAGACTGTAATTTTAAAAACTAGAAAATGATGGCCATGAAGAATATACATAGAAATTGAGATTGTTGGGGCTAGAGCACAGAAAAGCCAAATGAGCTATGCCAACCGATTCAACAAGCAGAAATATCATCCAACTTGTGGGCACACACATACTCTGTGGGGGTGTCTGGCGTATCTACTGGGTGTTCCATCCCCAGATGCCACTGCCAGATCCAGTAAGAGCAGTGGCAGCAGCATTGTAGATTACAAAATGCTATAGTATACCTTTCTGTAACTCTGTAAACCATGTTTGCTATTTAATTTTCCTTCCTGATTTTAGTTTCATTT
The DNA here is from genome assembly GCF_964194185.1 of Rhinolophus hipposideros. NCBI lineage: Eukaryota > Metazoa > Chordata > Mammalia > Chiroptera > Rhinolophidae > Rhinolophus > Rhinolophus hipposideros. The sequence goes on from NC_138063.1 coordinate 48,798,963, forward strand.
CCTGTTCTTGAAATTCTCTACGGTCGTGAAGTTAATTGGCAATTGCTAAGACAAGAAGGCAATTTTCCTATTATAAGAAGCAAAATCCCTTCTATTTTGAAGACATGCCTACAAAACTTTAAAAAAATTCCAGGCATCTGGGAAATTGAACTTCATAAAATGGTGCTTAATTAGAAAGGAAGCAAAGCTACATTTGTAAAACAGACCAATTTGATTATATTTTAACTGTTAAATAGATTAATTTTCAGGGTGGTCATTCTTTATTATATGCATTTAATTGACATTAAATTATATTAAGAATTTAATTTTAGCTCCCTTTACAGATTGGCCAATGCCTGTTCACCCTTGATAGACTAATAAGATTTCTGTTCAGCCATGCTTTTTATTAATCCTCATTACTATTCTTGGAAGGAAAACATGAGTGGGGCCAAATGGAGTTCTTTCCCCTAGTGAGTTAAACAACCGCAGTTTCTGGAATTGTTTTAAAAGAATGTGAGCATCATCATAAGTTGTTGGGTCTTCAGACCCAAATTCAAACAGTGAAGCAGAACAGACCCTCCTACCTATTCTGATTGCACCACCAGCGTCACAAGCCAATCAAGGACTAATGTTTAATTTTAAAATTTCCTTATGAGCTTTCTCTGCATCCTCTCGTTAACTTGGTCTCTTGGTCTCTCACAATCTTGTCTTCATTTGAGGATATTTGTGTCTTTAGTTAACACAGACCTTATACAGTATAACAAAGGTTCCAGGCTCAGCAAAACCAATTGTTAAATCCACTTTAGCCACTGCACAAAGAGGACCATATCTAAACAGAAAGGACTTCCCAAGAAATGGGCTCTGGAAGCTTCTCATTGAGTGCGGGGTTGTTAATTCTTAGTCTGGGATTGCTGTGTGATGATACAACAGGTTTTGCCTCCTCTCAGCTAAAGAGCATAGATAGATAACAATGAGATCCCTTGTTCCTTTCAGCACTCCTTTATCATCTCTTGGTGACAATTCAAGAATGCGGAGGTTAGGCTCCTAAGCAATGCTCAGTATCATTGAACCAAGATATTTATTTTTCCTCTTCTGCTTGTAATCATTTTATTTGCTTTTGTCTTTGACCCACTGATTGATGATGATTTTTCTGTTGTTGCTGTGAACAATATAAATAGGAGTAACAGATGAGGTGAAAATAGAGCTTCAAGCCATTTCCTAATAAATCAGTAGATTTTGTGTCTTATAGAAGTGTCATTTAGTCAAGTGATTCTACGAGTAGGCTATAATTTGGGAGGGACAGAGAAATAAGAGATTTATAATATCTAGGTACCCTGTTTGAAATGGTTTTGAGTCTTTGAAAGAGACTATTAAATATTTCTGCTTGCTTTCAGTATTGCAATATTGAAATTTTAAAATTACAATATTGCAATTTTAAAAGCTTAAAGTAAAACTATATTTAACATAAGAGCCACTGTTCCTCATAATTTGAAGGCTAATAAATTCCTTCAAATTAGCCTTTAAAAAATTTAGATATTTCTATTTTATTTAATGCAAAATGAGAATAAGAACAAGTATTATATTTTCAGTGAGACCAAACTGATATCAACTATAATTTTTTCTTCTCTCTCCCCTATCTGTATCTGTGATTAATGGGGTTGATGTAATCTTATGATTTACTCTATATCATATAATAAAATGTCAGTTTATTCTATAGCTGCAGACTGTAGTTGGGAGAATATAACATATAAAATCTCATGAGGTTTGGTTTGCTATTGACTTCTAAAATTTATTGTTTTCTAAATTAAATGAAAGGATGATATTTGGAGAAATGGGATTGAATGAGATGAGGCATATTATTTTGTTTTTGTTTGTAAGTTTAACTTTTGATGGTCTTTCCTGAGTCATGGCTATTGCATATTTCTGAATCATTAGTAGTTTCATCTTGAAACATTTCGCCCTAAGCATACTGATTTTTGTCTTATTAAGTATGCTCTCTGCCCATAAAAATCAAAGAAGTTGGTGAAATTCTTATAGAAGTCTTAATTGTAAAGCTGACACACAGAACCATACTCAATTTTCGTGATTAAGATTTGGTCAAATTCTTGTCCACATTAAGTGAATATGTGTTTATTTTAAGTATCACATCGATAGCTCTAAAATATATGATACAATTAATTCTTTGTTTGCAGTAATTACATCTTTTTTCCTGATTTCTGCTTATCATAAGTAAGACCATTTTCATGATGGAACAAGGTAACAGGTAATTAGGAAGAAATGACTGTTTAAAACATTATTATAGAACAGAATACCCTGTTTCCCCGAAAATAAGACCTAGCCAGACAATCAGCTCTAATGCGTCTTTTGAAGCAAAAATTAATATAAGACCCGGGACCGTGTATAATAATATAATATAATATAATATAATAAATATAATCTAATCTAATACAATACAGTACAGTACAGTACAATACAATACACTAGGTCTTATATTAACTTTTGCTCCGAAAGACGCATTAGAGCTGATTATCCAGCTAGGTCTTATTTTCTAGGAAACATGGTATATAATTTATTTTTGGCCATGTGACTCTGAAGCTATACTTTTCTTACTTCTTTAATGAAATATCCACTTCTTTTCATTAAATGTGATCTTCAGAACTTATTGCGGTTTCTCCCAAAAGGTACCACACATCCAAGCTACTTTTATAGGGAACCCTTTAATGATATGTCATTATCACAGTGAGGTTACACTTGTCTTTGGATAACTGAGACCATTTAAGTGGTGCTAAATCATGGTAGGAGACAGGAAATTTCAGGGAAATTAAAGATGAATACAGTTCTGTATTGGGTATCATAATCATAATAGTTTAAACACTAAGATCTTAAAAACCCACGCTGGCTAAGAAAGAAAGAACATTGTCAAAACTTTCAAATCACTAAGCAGGATACAGTGGGCAGCTTCTTCTTCATACTGATTTACCCGTAGCATGGAGCAGCTAGAACTAGTAATTGACTGTACCCTCTAACATCTATACCTAAGTGGACTGAGCGAAGTGTAATGAACCCAATGCTTCAGGGCATACATGAGCTGCTCTTCCACAGAGGCAGGACACGAATGTCCTCCCTCCTTTGGCAGGTCAATTTCCCAAAGATCTTCATAAGCAATACGGTGAATAAAGCCCAGGGCTGGGCAGCTTAATTTGCCAGCCAAGTTTCCCAAGTAGACTATCCATCTGATAGATGATATTTGATAGATGAATATGCCCCAAGGGTAAGGAGGGCAGGGAGTTTGTGTAAGGGAACCAAAAGTAATTTTTCAGACGAATTATAAAGTGATAGAGAGAAACTATAGGCCTACGAAGGCAATTGCTGAGTTGTAGGCTGTGTGGGAAGCATAATGTAAGAGAATGAAATTGAATAGTGGCTTGTTTCCAAAAAGTGATAATGGAATCCTTAAAGATAGACATGTCACTAGGTTGGTTATTAGAGACTAGAAAGTATTGGAGGAAGAGGGGCAGTGATTTGACAAAAAGAACTAGAGTGAAATGAAATGTTTGAAGGTAGAAGGAGGTAGAAAAACGAGAAATGGGAAAAGGCACTACTGAGCTTGTGACGGTAAAAACAACTGATTTTAGGATGAGGAAAAGAAAGGATGAGAATTATTAAAACCAAATACAGCCCTTGTCAGCCTTTATGCAGATATTTATTGTAAGAAGATGAATAAAAGATCATTTAAAATTCACATGGTGATGTATCAAATCGTCCTGTAAAACATTTGAAAAGAAAAAAAATCAATATAACTCTCCTATTTATGAGCATATAAGATTATAAACTAACATTTATAGAGATAATTTTATGTAGGTTTAGGTGCACAGAAATTTTATTATTACATATTTTTTGAGGCGGAAAGGAGGAAAGTATTTGCTTTATATTGATTTTTTTTTGTCTTTTGCAAGTTTTAGAGTTAATCAGTAATCTTAATAAATTTTATGAGCAGGAAAAACTAAGTGAAAGATTTTTGTTAAATAGGAAGCTTGGGGATGGAACCACACAACAAGAAAAAAAGTACACATAACGGTAACAGAATAAAGGCCAGACAAAGACAGCCATTGGTAGTTATTGGCATAGTGCAGTGGCTTCTGGAGCTGCTATGAAGAATGTTATTAATATGAAAGCTAATATATTAAAGAGATCAGACCTGAATTTAATGTCACTTGACTTCTGCCAGTTACACTCATTGTGTATAAGTAAAATGACTATTTTATTTTAAGTTGGGACACTTTCAAAAGTGAAAGTAGGTGCTAGTATCCATCATGTCTGGACAGCTGGTATAAACTGGGATTTGTTTTCAAATCAAACTAAGAAATGGTCACTCTATGCCTGAATCCAAATACCATAAAATGTATTTCATGTTTTCTAAAATGAATATCATTCCTGGACAACACTTGAGCAGTTTCTTTGTATTATCAGTAAAAGTCAAAAATACCAATTAAATTAGTATATATCTCAACTATTATGGTTAATATGTAAATCACAAAAGAATTGAAGCATTTGGTCATAAGTCACTGCTAGTTCTATATTCAGCTTCACCAATATTGAAATAATCAACTCTTAATTTTGGAAGAAGCAAATCTATGTTGAGGGCAAGATTTCTGGAATCAGAGTGCTGGAAATGGAATCCTGGCTCTTCTATTGACTGTGGGACCTTGGACAAGTTATTTAGTTTCTAAGTGGCTCAGCTTCCTCACAGGAAATAATAGGAGTATCTATCTCGTAGACTTATTGTGAGGATTAAAAACATCAGTGTAAGAGTTTAGAACAACTGCCACATAGTGAGATCAATTCACCAGTGTAAGAATTGACTATAGTAATCCCTCTTATCCACGGTTGATACAGTCCAAGGCCTCCAGAGGATGCTTGAAACCTCAGGTAGTACTGAACCCTACATATACTATGTTTTTTCCTATACATATGACTAGGTATGATTAAAAAAAAAATACAGTGAATATTTAAATAAAAAATTTATTACAGTAAAAGATACATTGCCATTAATCCCCCTCAAAATACTCCCCCTTGCTTCAAACATGCTTATCTCATTCTTGCCACTTTCTGAAGCTGTTCTGAAAGTCTTTTTTTGTGAATGTCTTTAGTTGTGCTGTCGTGGCTGCCTCCGTGTCCTGAATCATTTTGACTTTGGGCAAGAGCCAGAAGTCGCATAGTGCCAGATCTGGAGAATAAGGTGGATGAGGACACACCATAATGTTTTTACTTGACAGAAATTGCTGTATACCAGAAGCGATGTGTGACACGAAGTGTTGTCATGTTGGAGAATGAAACCATTTTCCCATTTCATGGTAGTGCATTGTTTGTGATCCATAATTTATGGCACACTTTAAAACACACCTTCTCTCAACTGTAGCTCACACCCAACTGACTGCACTGAGCAAGTTGAAACTTGACACACACTGTTACTAAGGTTCGATGTGCTGCTTCCCATATTGAAGATCCCTGCCTTTCCATTGGATGACAGCAGCAGCATTCACTGTATGTTTGATCGCAACTTGTACATGCCTATGATAAAGTTGAATTTATAAATTAGGATGGTGAGAGGTTTCATCACACTGCTCAGAGTAACATGAAACTTGTGTAAAAATTGTTTGTTTCTGGAATTTTTCATTTAGTATTTTTGGACCATGGCTGACTGAGGGTAACTGAAACTACAGAAAGTAAAATTGTAGATAAAGGGGGACTTCTGTATTTTTCTTCTTATATTTTTATGAAACACCATTCCCTTTTTGCATAGCCTTTTGAATTGGCGTTTCCTGCCCTCCTTTCTTTCCCACTCCTTCTTCTTCAATACCACCTTAAAGTGGTGAAACCTAAGATGAGTAATGAAAACAACTCTCATGGAAATACCTAGTATAACATATCCTTTTTGACCCTTTGCAGAAAATATGGCCTGTTTAATAGTTAACACAAATGGGAAATGGTAGTATATTTGGAAACTTGGAAATTGACTAGTGGAATAAGCCATTCTTTAACATGGTGAAGTTTGGGAAACTGGTGAAAGCCCTGTTAAATATCCTGTAGAGATACATAGGGGAGAATTGGAGTGAAGCAGAGCAAGATTGAAAGACAGGAAGGGAAACAAGTGGAGTAAAACCTAGCGAAATGAAATGTCTCTAGAGAGAGGGATCAGAGGCAGAGAAAAATGAGAATAGAAACTTGGCTAGCAGTACATAGTGGGAAGAGTATATTAGGAATTATAAGGATACATTGATGATTAATACAAAGCTTGGATTTATAATTATTATGATGTTACCACCCTAAAAAAATAAAACTTATACAGATTTGGTAAAGGAATGTTTAAGTGGTGGAAAATTTTCCACCTACCTATCCTATTGAATTAACAACTAAGCAATGACAAGAGCATATGGAATTTTCCAAAAGTTTGTGATCTACGTCCTTCTCTCCATCATTCCAGAGATAATGGGACCTGTAATGTCAGAGATACAGGCACAGACTGAATACCCAATGTTTTTAGCAACTTTGGTAAATTCCTTCAAAACTGGTGTCAAGGGTCTTTCGAGAGTTCAATAGAAAACAGCATTGAACACAGAGTTGTTTGACCCTATACAAGCAGGACTAGACAGCAAGCTCTCACACTGTACCACCCCAGAAGAATTATGAGCTCTGCCCCTTGGATTACCTCTCAAGTCAAGAGGCTTAGAGGATGGTTTCCCCCAGACTAGCCTCTGCAGTTCAATGTGGAGCATAAATTTTTGACTTTGAGGGCCATTTCCCAAGTGCCTGAACATCCTTTCTTTGTGCTGTGTTAAAGAGCTGTTTCCCAAGTTTATTGGGAAAAAAAGCTGAAGCTTAAGAACTCTTCTTTGTATATGCCACTGCATGGAATTGTAGGTTTGCTAGAAATATTATTTAGAAGATTCAAAGTAAGGAATTCGTGTGACAAACATACTATAATTACATCAAATGTAAAGAGGAGGGGACTTAAAATCCATGAGTGTAAATAAGATTGCTCTTTCTTTTCTTTGGTTTATAGCATAGATTCTGCTCTAGAGTCTATTGCTCGCTTGCCTTTGAATATTGCAACAGAAAGGAAGGAAAATGCAAATTATTCAATTTTCCTTCTAGTTAGTTGATCTAGTTAAAGATTTGTAAGTAGCCAGACCTGATAATGAGGTTTTATGGTACTTGTGAATTTTTTTATTCTATATCTGTCCACTTATTACCTTAGATAAATCAGAGGTAGTTTTTAATCACAGAAGATCAAAGACAAAATAGGAAATGATTTATTTATAGTCAGTAAGAGAAAGGACATAGGACTGCTTTAGATTTGTTCTAAAATAATATGGAACTTGTTTTTATTAATGAGGTTTTCTTAATCGTGCTAATTTGCACATATGTATGTATGATCTGTATGATGTATTTGAATAAAATATTTGTTAAAATCAATTAAAATTTAATTTTTAGCAAGCATGAAGTAGGCTTTTCCTTTTAAATGCTTACTCTGTTTTCTTCTAATCTTCATTTCACCACTGATGTCTTATATATAATTTGAAAGCAGGCAAATTCAGATATCCTCGTAGATGAGGATTTAGTTCTTACTCTAATCCTTTTAGACACAATTACTCAAGTTTCAGAAAGTTTTATTAAAGAGTTGGTAGGCTAATTTGGAACAAATCAGATTTTTCAAAAAGTAAAGTTTAGAAACCAATAAGGAAATTCTAGTTCTCATTTAGAACATCTTATCAGTGATTATTAAAAGCCTCAGTTTGGGTATGGTCTTTATTATTTTATAACTTTTCTGTACTACATATGAATTTGCAATAACTCTTCCTTTCTGTGATTCTCTCATTTATTATTAAAAGATTACTAATTTTTACCCAATTATCCTGCATAAAGCATGGTTAATTTAAAAAATATATATATTTCTAGCTTGAGCTCTGTAACTAACATGTGTAAGAATTTTAAATAAGCCAGAGATGCTTACGAAACATCAGTCTTAAATGAGTGAAGGAACTGAAATCTACAAGTCATGTCTGACAGGAAATAAATATGGAAATTGTAAGAGTAGGAAAGAAAAGTAATAAGTAGCTAAAATTTGAGCAGTCTCACAGAATCCTATCTGACCTGGAAAAATATTAAAGATATAATAGAGAAAGTAGGCTCTCACACCCAGCTGCAGAGTTCCCTGCTAAAAAATAATCTGACTTTAAATTTCACCCAGGAGTTTCTGCTTCCTACAGCGTTTAAAGGCATAGTGTCCCGCAGTCAAATTTTTGGTCACAGGTGATTGATTCTTTTCTTAAAAAGGGGTTCCTTAAGATTGTAATTAGAACCTTGTTTGGTTCAACAAGAGGGCTATGCTAATTTTTGGCTCTTTTCTAGAAGAGGGACATTAAAATATAATCAAAATATATCCTAACTATGCATATCTAAGTAAGTTCAAACCAACCAACCAACCAACCAACCAACCAACAAACCAAACTACCTGTTTTGGAGAACTGCAGTGAATAGATAAGTTTTTTCCCCCTTTACAAACAATGGGCAGCTTTAAAAATTTGATGGCTATAAATTTGCAAATATGATTGTTTTATATTCCAAGTTAAAAAAAAATTTCATACTGTGATTGAAAGCAAAAGTAATGTAATTTATTGGAGAACTATCAGGGCCAAGATCCTCTCATAAAAATAAGACTATAATCCCCACCCCACCAAGAAATTCTTAAGTCCAATTGAGAAAGAAACTCAGAATACAGCAAATACAATATACAATTATATACTATAATAAACATATAGTAAAATATTAAAGTTAAATATACAACTTCTATGAAATTGTTTCATAAAAGACTTTTAAAACTAGTAAAAAAGCTTATTTTCTACTGTTTCTATGTGTTTTTACAACACATTCAAAACACTTTCTGAAGTCACTTGCAGTTCCTTAGTAATATAAAAGATTCATAACTAAAAAAAGGGATTAATTTGATAAAGCAGTAATTAGAGTTGATTTGAAATTTATTATCTAAAGCTTATCTCAGTTTACTTTAAGCTACTGTAATAGTGCTTTCCCTTTAAGACCTCTCTCACCATTACTATTACTTTACATTCTAATCTTTAATTCATATGAAGGGATTTGTTACAGTAGTCTGGGACTCAATCTCTTCAAAAGGATACAACATTGAAATGGGCCTTGTCCTTCCCTGGATTCATTTTACATTACTGATTTTAGCTGGGTGTAATTCAGAAAACAAAATGTGTAGGTACTATTTATTCATGTTAGTGGTCTTTAGAATACAGGAAAATGAGTTCATGAAATTATACTTATGTCTCTATGTGTAAAACAAACTATTTACCACAAGTTAAATTTCAGACTTTAAAATGCATGTAGACATACACAAAAGAGTGCATACACTGTACAGTTTCATTCATATACCGTACAAAAATAGGCAAAACTAATCTACGGTATCAGAGCTGAAGATAGTGGTGCCCCTAGGGGTGGGAGTGGGGCAGTTACAGTGTGGAAGGAATGTGGGGCCATGGCCAAGTTATATAAAATTATCTCATGAAGCCTCAGCTTCTTCATCTGTATAAAGACGTGTGATAATATGTATAGAGTTCTTGGCACACTGAGAGGTATATAGTAAGGATTTAATAAGCAGTAGGTACTATCAATAACCAGTGGTCTACTGTCAGTCTCATAGGTTTCTCAAATTCAAGAGGTCCATTTTGACTTTATCTTCCTTCACTATTATCAACCTATTTGCCGATAACATGGAACTCATTCTCCTCTTCCCTCCTGCCCAGCCCCTGCACTCCCCCGCTGCCCCCATCAATCACCAAGCCCACTGATTAGCTTTTCAGAGTACATCAGTTTCTTTTATCCCCATTGCTTGACTCAAGACATCAGCTTTTCTCACTTCTCTTAACTTCAAATGCCACCCAGGTGCTCACTCTGCTTAAAAATAAAAACAAAAACGAAACCCAAACAACTTTTGATGGAAAGTAATTTTTCTGAAATGAAGTTCAATCATGTCCCATATATGCCCTGCTTAAAATGCTATAATGGTTTGTTATTTCGCTTAGGATAAACTCTAATTGCTTAATATTTAAACTCTCTAATAAGGCATTAAAAGGCCTGAATTGCCTCTAGGTTCAACTCTTGTTATTTCTTATCTACAATCTATACTGCAAAAGGGTTTAATTTCATTTAGTTACTCTTTATCACACTACACCATCCTCTTTCAATTCACACGTTATGCCTTCTGTTAGAAATAGACCTCTTCTCGGTGCCCCTCTCTCCCTTTCCCACTGTTATGAACTTAATTGTGTTCCCTAAAAATTTATTTGTTGAAGTCTTAACACCCAGTACCTCAGAATGTGACTATATTTGGAGATAGGGCCCTTAAAGAGGTAACTGATTTAAAATGGGGTCATGAGGGTGGGCCCTAATCCAGTCTGATTGATCTTATAAGAAGAGAAAGTTGGGTCACGTACTAGCACAGAAGGAAGACCATGTGAACACAAGAGTGAGAAGACAGCGATCTTTAAGCCAAGGAGAGAGGCCTCAAAAGGAAACCAACTCTGTTGACACCTTGATCTCGGACTTCTAGCATCCAGAACTGTGAGAAAATCAATTTCTGTGTATAAGCCACTCAGCCTTGTGGTACATTGCTGAGGCAGCCCTAGCAATTTATCCATGATGAATTCATCCCGTTCTTCAGGACTAAGCTTAGACTTCGTTTAGGATATTCTGTGGGTTAGACCAGGTACTTTTTTGTATGGCATAACCACATCAAAGATACATTGACTTCACTGTGGGGCAGGCCCTGTTCACAGTGTTTTGCCTGTATCATCCATTTAATTCTCAAAATAACTTTATGAGGGGGAGGTAGTTTTATCCTGCATTTACTGAACAGAAAACTAGGGCAAAAGGAGGTTGCCAACCAATGTGACTGTGTACAAATGACCCAGTCTTTTTCCTCAGTTCTTATTTGTCAAGGTAGCATGTTCTTACATAAGTATTAGAGTTTTGACTCCAAACTAGCCTTACTTACTTTATTGTAGCATTCATCCAATGTTATTGCAAATACTTGTTTAATTTTCTTCTGCAAGAGCACGAAGTCTGGATTTTGTCTGCCTGTCCAGCAGCCAATGTCCAGCACAGTGTGTGGTCCTTAAGTATTTGTTGATGCTCCCGGCTCGGATGCTGAGGCCCATGAACTGCCATAAGCATCCTGCCTGGCCTGCAGATGGGGGAGAGCAGCAGCAGTGCTCTTGAGGTAGAGGTGATGAAAGAGCAGAAGTGTGACTGACAGGGCTCAAGAGAGCATGGCATCGCTTAGCCTCTCCCTCTTTTACTTGGGGTCAGAGAAGGAACTTATTAAAGCACACAAGTAATTGTTAAGAAATAGTATATAACCAACATATATCCCTACATATGCTTGGCCCTTTCTTGGCTATGTTGCTTCATCTAAACTTACAATAAAGACAGTTTTTTCTTCAGAAATTTAAGAAATGGATGATAAAATCTACTTCTACACAATTTAATTTGTACATGGAAAGAGTCCTCATAGAATAAAAGAGTAAGCCTGAATAATTTCATTGAAATAAAGGGCAAATAGCTCAATTATTGAATTGTTTGATATTGGAAGACAAAAATGCAAGTTCACACATTTTCTAGAATTTCACAGGTACTTCCTACAACCCAGGTTCGTTAACACTGGCACACTGGCCCATGTACAGATTCCAAGACCGCAGTGAGAGCTGGGTCAGGTTAGTTCAGAATTGTAATTTAAACTTAGAGAAGCCTTTATTTAATTTGTTTAATTTTTTGGTGACTATTGATTAAGTACTTAGTGTGTGCCAGACATCGGGGATGTGAAAATAACAAGACAGTGTCTGCCCTCAAAGAGTTTTCTGTGTAGTGGAAGAGACAAACAGGAAAGCAAATCATGCAATGAAGGAGACAGGCGCTCGGATGGAAAAATGTTCAAGACCAAAGACACAAAGGAGACAGTAACCATTCCTACCTGAGAGACAGGAGAGGTTTGTAAGGGCAGTGGTCCTTTGGCTGGGTTCTGAGAGACTAACCCTTGAAACAAATGTAGCTCCACTTAGAAATAAAACCATTATTTCCAACAATTATTTTGGCACATGTCATAAAATTTTTGTAAGTATAGGATTGTCATCAAAAATGACTGTCAAAAAAGGGACATAGCCATAGTCCAAGTACACCTGTTTTCTAACTCTAGAGTTCATTTTTATTTTATACTCGATATGACTTTAATTATGTTTATTTTGAATCTACATGAAATAATTCAATTCAACATTTATTGAACTTACTTGTACCAGGCACTGTGTAAGGCTCTGGCACAGAGTTGAATTTCTTGCTCTCCAGCTCACCATCTCATAGAGACCGATATGTAAATAAGTCTTCTAGAATACAGGTGTTAACTGCACCCAATAGTAAGTATTTAACTCTTGAGTAGTGAAGGAATCTGGTAAGGTTTCTCGGAGCTAATAACATTTGGATAGGGTTTTGAAAACTAAATAGGATTTGGAATTTTTAAAAGAAAGCGAAATAATAAAAACTGAGCATTATCTTTTAAATCCAGTGTTTAGGGAGGACTTTCTATACATATATAATATCAGATGCAATTAATCAGTGCATGGACTAACCTACTGTACTTATATATGCTGCAACATGTGACAGAGGACATGCGTATTTAGGTCTATTTTGTATTTATAAAGAAGCTACAAAAAAAACATAGTTTATTAATATTATCTATATCATCTTAATCTTTTTATATCTAGATTAATGGAATAACAATCTAGGAAAGAGAAATAAGATCTTTTTAATTTCCTGAGGACATGGGAGGGGGTCAAATCTTGTTCGTTGCTACATTGAATTTTGGTAGGACTTGGTCTGGGCACAGAAAATGTTGTATTCTTCTCATTAGGAATTTAGGATTAGAAAACCACAACAAAGAGTATCATAGTTTTTCTGTTAAAAAAAAAAAAAAAGCCTTGGTGAAATGCAGAGTCAACCTAAGTTTCAGGCAAAGAGAAAGCTTAACAGTATCTACTTACCATGTGTGTTTGTGAAAGAAAGGCTAATATCTTCATTTGCCATAAAACAGAGATAACTTCTACTTTCCATGAATATTGATGCAATACAGGAATTGAAATTCCAGTTTAACTTACGTGCAAAGTTAGTAGCTTTCTAGAGAAAATATTTATATTTTAAAAATACCTCATGCCTATTACCTATATATCAGTTCTTTTACTATTTTCCTAGCACGTATCACCATGTATATATTTCTATATGCAGACTCACACAAAATTGAAATAGTGATCTTTAATAAGTTAATGGCTTAGATTCATCCACCACTTAACAAATATTTATTGAACCTACTAAGTATCAGATCTTCCTGGTGCTGAGGAAACAGTGGTGTACCAAACGAAACAATAATTTCTGCCCTCGTGAAGCTTACATTTTGAGGGGTAGAAAATAAGTGAGATATATAAATTAAACTTTTAGTTAGTATGTAGTGTATGGTGATAAATGCTGAGGAGAAAAATAAAAGTCCGACCCAGATATAAGGGGTACCAGAGAACTGGATGAAGGGTTGTTGCAATTTAAAATGGGTCGGAGGGAGGGATTCACCAAGAAAAGAACATTTGAGCTTAGATTTAATCTGCTGGAGAGAACAGCAAGTACAAAGGCCCAGGGGTGTCTGTTGTCTAAAGGGATAGCAGGAAGGCCCGTGTTACTTGAGTGAAGAAAATAAGAGAATAGGAGGGTAGTAGGAGATGATGTGGGAGAGGTAATGGCAGGTCAGATAACATTGGGCCTAGTAAACCATTTTAAGAACTTTTATTTACAATCTTTTAGTCTACATAGTCATCTGTTTATTAAAATGTATTGAACATCTATTTTGTATCAGGGATTATATGAAGCGACAGGGAAATAATAGGCTTGTAATACTTGCCTTCAGGTGTAATACTTGCTTTCAAGTAGTTTGTTATAGCAAAGAGTTTCCTTAATAATAATATAAATAAGAACACGTATCGTACACTTATATGCCAGGCATTACCCTAAGGACTTATATACATTATCTCCTTTTATATTCACAGCATTACTATGATATAGGTACTATCACTCATTCCTAGGGAAACTGAGGCCGCAGCAAGGTCAAGTTACTTGCCCAAGTTTATGTGGTTAGTCATCAACAGCACTAGGCTTCCAACCTAAGGAGTGTTAACCCAAAGCTCAGCCTTTGACCATGATACATATGTACCATCTGGCCTCTCAGGAAGTAGACCAGTTCTTACAAAGATTCCTCTCTGAGGTGGGAGTGTCATGCAGGACTGTGTGGGTGTGGTGTGATCTTGGGAGTCGGACAGATCTTAGGTGGAACTCTGACCTCCCCTGGTATTTATTCAGGTGTAACTAACCTCTTTTACCCTCAGTTTTTCTAATCCTTAGAAATGGGGGGAATAACACTGTAATAGGTATGTTGTCAAGATTTAATTATAATTGACCCTTGAATAACATGGCTTTGAACTTGGTGGGTCCACTTGTACACGGATTTTTTTCAATAAATAATAATAAATGTATTTTCCTTATGATTTTCTCAATAACATTTTCTTTTCTCTGGCTTACTTTATTGTAAGAATACAGTATATGTATAACATACAAAATATGTGTTAATCGCTTGTTTATGTTATTGGTAAGGATTTGGTCAACAGTAGGCTATTAGTAGTTAAGTTAAAGTTATGCACGGATTTTCAACTGCTTGGGGGGTTGATGCCTCTTACCCCTGCATTGTTCAAGGGTCAACTGTAGATGAAATGGGAACAACATACCACAGTGTTTGATCCAACCTGGGTACTCAATAAATAGTTTGTTTTTCCCCCTTCTCTTTCCACGAGTCATGGAAACACCCTGTGATTATATTTGCCTTGCAGGTTTTTTGATTCAGACAGAATACTTGAGCAAGTATGATGTGTTTTGTCTTACAGAAGAGATTTATAGGACAATATTCTGTAAATAGGTGTATCATCCTTTTCTTATTCCAACATGTGGGGTTAGTTAAGTTCTGTGTTTAGAGCTGAATTGATTTCTGTTTCCTGTGGGTCAATGGAAGCCAGGCATTTCTGCCCTGCACAGCCCTACTCACCTTTCAGTGTAACACCTTCTCACACGCTGTTATGCTGCTGTTTGCAAATGCACTTGTAGCCTGGGGAGTGTGCTACTGTGTTGTTGAAAAGGCTTTTCATCCTGGAAAGTTGACCTGCTGCTGAAAAGCTCACTGAAGAACCACATTATCATTTCCTCATACTGTATTTTTCCTGATTCAGCTTATTATACCCACAGAGACCAAAATAAAAAAAGGAAACAAAAAAAAAAGAAAAAAAAAAGTCATTTCCTGAAGAAGACTTGTGAAAATATAAATTCTTGCACTGTGAAAGTAGAGGTAGTAACTGGCTTACTGGGGAATTACTCTTCAGTTTGTACAGTATCAGAAGCCAGCTGTGCAGTCCTGGGCAAATTACTTAACCTCTGTGCCTCCATTTCTTTATCTGTAAAATGATGGTAGTAATAGTGCAATCTCACAGTGGTTAGTATATGTAACATTAGTTAGTATATGTAAACTAAAGCACATGTGTTATGTTGGTGCAAACGTGATCGCGGTTTTTGCAATTATTTTTAACCTTTTAAACCGCAATTACTTTTGCACCAACCTCTAAAGTGTTTATTATTATCATTATTTTAAGCCTGCATAGCATCTTGATTATTCATGTCTCCCTATTAAAGTCTAGGCTGTGGTTTGGCTTCCTAATGTAAGAAATACTTGAGAAAATTAAAAACATTTTATTTATTGCTAATTAATGATCGAAATAAAAGACATGACCTACTATGTAAAGCAAATAGCTTGTTCACTTATAAATGGAGAATCACACTTGGTTTTATTATTTGTTCTTCATTGTTGAATATACGATTAAATAATAAATGCTTCACTTAGTTTGCTTCCTGTAGAAGAATTACCAAAGACTGTTATTTATAACGAAGGCCCAAGAGCTGTTGAAAACGGGCAATAAAATCAAGCTTTAGGAGAAGTACAGCATAAGAGCAAGAGTCAACCTGTGACTTAATGCCCTCGCTATGCAGCTGAGTTAATAATCATTGGAACATAATCACTAATAGTCAAAGCTGGCTTTTCACAGCTTATTGTAACAAGAACTATTTGCTATCCTGGATTCAGAGCATGCTTCCTCCTGACAATCATTTTGCTTCTTTTGTTCCCAGTAATCATTTTGAGACCATTTATGTTGTCAAGGAAGCTATAGTTTCATTTCCAGACTTTTTTATTCCAGGAAAGAGATGGGTTGAGATCTTGACATATTTTAAAACTTTCTTGTAATTAAGGGTAGTAGCTAATAATAATTTTCCCTAATTATGAAAGTACTGTAATTTCAATAACATGTTTACCCTTCATTTTTTCCTCCTGCTGTATCTGTTACTATGTAGTATCTTTTGGGTTTTTAACCATTACGGGCATAAAGACTTTTGAAAATGAAAATCTGTCAACATTTTCTGGCCAAAAGAAGCTAGTTTTAACACTAATAAGACTGGTTTTCTTTTGTCCATTAAAAAATTACTGCTATATGGAACATACAATAAAATCATCAGTCAGTGTTCAAAATTTTGTTGTTAAAAGAAGGGCCATTACACGAAGACAGAAAATACAGAAGCAGTAAGTTTTGAGCAACGGCGAATATTTCCCTTCATCTCTTTGTCTCAGATATTGAACTTGAAGTGTATCTAGAAATGACACTAGAATAGCTCTTTGACTTCAGCAGAAACTGTCAAAGTTTGATAAACAACCAAAATTATACAAATTTCATCTTCTAACAATCCTTAAAAACTTGGTTTAATATGGTAACTAGGTACCTCCTCTCTTGCTCACTTCATCCATCTGATCCACTTTAACCCTACTCATCTTTTCTCATTTTCATGACACTTAATATCTTCTTAAATACTACATAATTTATTATTTATTGTCTTTATTATCTCTGTCACTAGAATTAAACTTCATGAGGGTAAAGTTCTTCATGGTGTTCTCTGATGAATATAAAATGTCAACAATCTTGTTTGGCATATAGTGTAGTAGTCAATATATATTTGATGAGTGAAAATTGGGACTAAGTTTTCTCTTCGCATTGAGTCAAGTTATTTTTACTGCACATTAAAAGGGATTGTGTTATACATATACCATGTTGGAAGAGTCTGTGGGAATTATTTTTATTAAGATTTCCATGTTTCCTTTTAGTATATTAAAATTTGAGGAGGCAGTAATAAAATTCGGATTAAAATGATCTTTAATGGCTTTCCATTGTTTAAGGACGAGGACTGAAATCCTTCATGTAGCTGCAAGGCCACATCCACCTCTCCAGTGCTGTCTGCGCTTCTGCCCTTTTTTCAAGCTGCCCAAATACCCCCCACACCTTCTTGCCCTCATTGTCCTGCCTGTAACATTCTTCTGGCTACTGACCTCACCACTCTCTGCACCTAACTGAATCCTACTCATCTGTCCAATTCCAGCTCAAGCAGCGTTTCCTCAGGGAAACCTTCACTCAGGGCATTTATCTCCACTTTGTAATTGTAGTTATATGATTTGTCTTCGTTTCAGACAGAAATCTTGATAAGGGCCTTTTGAGAATATGTCTGTCTTTGCTCCTCATTGTACCTCTTGTCTCCAACATAGAGCCTGGTACCTGGTAGCTTCTCAAAACCTTTTGTTGAAAGAAATGTTTGTTATTTGTTAGCACTAGCCTAAAACAGAAAGAAGCCTGCCGTAGGCTGGCAGAGACTCTACTATGCTCTCCTTCTAGTTTCTTCCTCCTCAGCCTCTCTCTGCTCTCCTGCCATCTCTACCCCCACTATGTAAAGCTTACTGAAAAGGCTCTGTTATCCGTTATGCAACTATGAAAGCCATTTAATAGAAATAGGAAGAGCAAGAATATATGGAAATCAAGTAGTTTGGTATTTCTTAAGAACGTCACTTTATAGATAAAAGACGTGCTGTTTTGCATTTACCAGTATGGTCTTAGCGTCATAGGACAAGGCAAGTATAGTAACCTGATATTGAGATAAGACATCCTGCTGATGTCTAAAAATAGTTGGAATGGTGACTGGCTTTACCTTGAAATTCAACAGGATCAGTAACATTAGTCTCTTTTACCATTGTTATTTTTAAAATACCCATTGTGTAGAAAGCTAAATTGGCCTTTATGGATATAACCTATTTTGGCTTTACTGTTTGTTGAGTTCTATGAAATGAGGTATGTTTTCATTTTGCAGAGACTCCACCATGTACACTGTGTGGTGTGTATGCTAAGGAATGGATAATGGGGAGTGACTTAGCTAAGGGTGACTAACTTTGGGACAGGATCTGAATGTCAACATGGCTTTATATGTTTCTCTACGTTTTGAGTATGCAGAAACCTTTATGCCTGAGAGTGCAGAGGATAAAGGTAAAGAAGAAGTAAAAGTTGTTCTTGGACAGAAAATATTTTAGATAAAGAACTACAGAGTCGAGGGTGGCTGGTTAGCTCAGTTGGTTAGAGGGTGGTCCTGGTAGCACCAAGGTTGCTCGTTTCAATCCCTGCATGGGCCACTGTGACCTGCGCTCTCCTTTAAAAAAACCAAAAACACTAGAGAGTCAAATTCTGTGTTCATTTATATATACATGACATAAACAAGTTCACTATGGAATGTTTTTTAATTGAACATAGTGAGGCTTAATAATTTTAATAGCTTTTTCATTAAGCAAAAAAGAAAAAGTGAGTGAAACTTGAAAAAGCAATTAATTTATGATATGAGGATAAGAAGTATAAGTTGTAAGACAATTATCAGCCTGGAAAAACATTTTCGTATTGGTCAATTTGGGTATTCAGGTAGATCTCCAGAATATATACAAAGAAGAGTTTACTATATAATATTCTAAATAATCACCCATTGCCGTATCTGCTGATAAGGAAAACAAGTAAAGCTAATACTGATCATCATTAGGCACAAAGTGAATTTGACTCACTTCAATAGCAATGTGTACAACTTTTGTAAGGGTAAAATTGAAAATAATAACAAGACTTTATACGAGGTGTGACAGTTAAGTTTGTGAACTGACCACTGTGCACTTACATGGCAGCACTGTACAAACAGCTTGGTGAGGTTTCATAATCTCGGTACAACAGTGTCTCACTGCTATGTTCCTATTGATGTGTGGTGCCGGTGTCTTGCTGACTGGCGTTCATTATTGTTATTGCGTGTTTTTGTATGCCATTGCGACAATATCTGAGCTTGAATTAGAGCAACGAATAAACATTAAATTTCTTGTTAAACTTAGCAAGAGTGGAAGTAAAATTAGGGACATGTTCATCCAAGTTTTGGGGGATAATGCCATGAAGAAAACGGCTGTGTACCAATGGATTAAATGTTTTTCTGAGGGGAGAGAACACGTCAATGATGAAGAGAGGTCAAGGCAGCTAGTAACAAGTAGACCTGATTAAAACATTGCAAAAATTAGTCGAATTGTGTGTCAAAATCATTGGTTGACCGTGAGAAGCATAGCAGAGCAAGTCAACATTGATAGAGAAACAGTTAGGAAAATCTTTACTGAAAATCTTGGCATGAAAAAGGTGTGTGCAAAAGTGGTCTCAAAGGAGCTCACCAATGAACAAAAGCAAAGGAGAGTCAAAGTTTGCCAAGACCTTTTAGACAGGTAAAGTGATGTTTTGGGCTGTGTTATCACTAGTGATGAAACATGGGTGTACCAATATGACCCTCAAACTAAGCATCAAAGAGCACAATCGAAGTCAGCCAATTCTCCATGACCAAAAATATTCCATCAGTCCAAATCAAGAGTTAGAACAATGTTGCTAACCTTTTTTGATATCAGAGGGATTATTCAGTATGAATTTGTACCAACTGGACAAACAGTTAACCAAGATTACTATTTGGAGGTGCAGAATGACTGCGTGAAAAAGTTAGATGAAAATGACCTGAACTTCTCGCCAACAATTCATGGCAGCACCACAATGCACCAGTTTACAAGGCACTGGCTATGAAGGAGTTTTTAGCTAGTAAACAAATAACTGTATTGGAACACCCTCCCTACTCACCTGATCTGGCCCCCAATGACGTCTTTCTTTACCTGAAGATAAAGGAAATATTCAAAGGAAGACATTTTGATGACATTCAGGACATCAAGGGTAATACGAAGACAGCTCTGATGGCCACTCCAGAAAAAGAGTTCCAAAATTGCTTTGAAAGGTGGACTAGGCGCTGGTGTCAGTGCATAGCTTCCCAAGGGGAGTACTTCGAAGGTGACTGTAGTGATATTCAGCAATAAGGTATGTAGCACTTTTTCTAGGATGAGTTCCCAAACTTAATTGACAGACCTCATATACAAATATGATAAGAAAGTGGTAATCTTTGTCATCAAACTGTTCCTAATCACCACAAGAATAGCTCAAAGCAATAAACTGTATGTCTTAAGAGAGTCCTAAAGTGCTGTGAGAGTTCAGAGGAAGATGTCTTGTCTTCTTGCTACAATCAAGGAAGGCCTTAGCCGAGGCCTAAGCTGGCCTTGACATTATTGCAGTACAAGCCCATCTTCAGGAGGTTAAAGGCTCCACCTGCTTACCTTCTGTGGCTGCAATCTGCTCTATAATTGGGTACGAACTATATGCTATTCCAGCGAACAAGCTAAAACCCTTAGATTCCGTATCTAAGCCTGCCTTGGGATTCAAATCAACTGTGACTTCTTGTAAGGTCATTCTGCATCCTGTTTCATTAGTTTTTCTGTATTAACAGATCTAATTAAAGAATTCACTTTAATAGAATCTCTGTGCCTAATCAATTCAAGGCTGCAAGCAATTATTTGAGTGACAAAATGTTGTGCTCCTACCTAGGTGCTGAAAAAAACTGGTAACATTAGAAACTGAAGGCAGTTGCTGTGTACCAGTCATTTTATTACATCGCCTTTGATAGTGTAACAATGTGCTTAACCAGGAAGGCCTGTACTATTGAATGTAAATCAAATGACCAATGCAAATTAAGCCTTGATCTCCAATGGAGCACTTATAGTGATGTAAGAAAAAATATGACTCAGCAATAATTATTGCCATAGACTTTAGCAGTCAGACGAAGATGTCATCAGCTAGTACTGGATTTTATTTATTAATGTTTTGTTGAGGTTTTCTGTGTTCATGTTCACAAAAAATATTGGTCTGTACATTTTTGTTCTTTTCAGGGTTTTCATATCAGGGTGATTCTGATTTCTTACAATGAATTGGAAGGAGTTCCTCTACCTTCATTTTCTGTGTAGGTTTGATACTTTTTCATTCTTAAATGTTTGATAGCATATTAAGGAGGCCATCTAGGACTGGAATTTTCTTTGTGGCTAGATTTTAAATTATGAATTCAGTTTGTTTAATAAATATGTGAAGATTTGTTTATTTTGCTGTCAGTTTTAGTGGTTTATATCTTTCAAGAAATTTATCCATTTCATATGAGCATTCGTTGAATTTCTTGGCACACGGTTGTTTATACTATTCCGTTATTGCCTATTCTCTATCTTGTAATTTTTGTCTTCTCTTTTCGATCAGACAGTTACAAATTTAAGAGTTTTATTCATCTTTTTCAAAACCCAGGTTTTAAAAAACCTATTTATTTTTCACCTACTTACTCTTTCTTTTGTTGATTTTTATTCTTAATTATTTATTTGATTTATTCTGGGCTTAATTTGTTTTACCAGCTTCCTAAGGTGAAAGCTTAGACATTCATTATTGATCTCTCTTCTGTTTTAATATAAGCATTTAATGCTATAAAATTATCTCTTAAGGAATGCTTTGTCAGCATCCTACATGTATTCCTGTGTTGTCGTTTTATTATTATTCAGTTAAAAATATTTTCTAATTTCTCTTAGGATTTTATCTTTGATCTCTAGCTTATTTAAAAGTATGGTAGAGTCTTAAAAAAATAAAAAAAAAATAAAAGTATGGTAGAGTCTTGAGTGACTCAGTAGGACCAAGGTTGAAGAGAGGGAGGAAGAATGAGAGTAAACAAGCAAAGAAAACTTTGAAGGAGCAGCCACTGATGTAGATGGAAATTCAGGAAAAGACGATGCCATGGAAGCTGTGAGAAAAAACTGTTTCAAGATGGGGAGATACTTCAAAATCTCTTGATACTTCAAATCATGTTATATAGAAATAACCAGTTATGCCTTGTGATCAAAATCCAGAACAGTCAAATATGAATCATAGTGAAGATGAAAGCAGGGAAAATTAAACAAACAACAACAACAAAAAATGGAGACAACCAAGATGGTGCAGTAGGTAAATGCTGTGTTTACCTTCTCTTACAACCACATCAAAATTACAACTAAGCTACAAAACAACCATTATTGAGAATTGCCTAAAATCAAGCTGAACTGAAACCTTTCAACCAAGGACATGAAGAAGGAGCCACCGCCAGACTGGTAGGAAGGTCAGAGACCTGGTACGGGCTGGTCCCACACCCATGTGTGACCGTGTTGGGGACAGAGTCCCAGAGAGCAGTATCCAGGCTCTCGGCCTTGCGTGGTGGGGTGGTGGTTGGCCGTTGGCTGTAGCCGGTTGGCCAATTGGCTGCTGATGTAACTGCCTGGCTGCGTTGGTTGGTTGGCTGGTTGGCAGGCAGAAAAAGCAGATGGCTGGTTGCGGATGTGTGGCTCCTGCTTCCTGGGTCTCTAACCCAGCTGCCAGCGAGAATATAGTGGTGTGACTCCCCTATCTATGGCTCCATGGGTGTTCCTTTTCGGCTTCACCATATCCTGCATTCTTATGTGGGGAGCGGCGGGAGCTGAGACCCCGCCGGACGCCCTGCATGACAGACCATTAAAGTTCAGTATGACTATTTCGGATGTGGGGGTCCCCCCCCATCCCTTAAGGAGCGAGAGATACAAGCCCCACCCCATCCCAGAGTTCTCATGCCTGGGAGAGAAGTCCCCATAATTTCTGGCTGTGAAAAACAGCAGAGATTGTGACTGAGACTGAGTGTGGCTGCACTCACAGGCGCCTCTCTTAAATGGACTGCATGCAGCTTTATCACCAGTGGAATCCCTCGCTCTGAGCTCCAGCACTTGGGGCACCAGCTAGAAAGGCAGCATGGACAAATGGTGGGGAATTGAGTTGTCTGGCTTGATACATGGACTGGAGAGGTGGCTTTTTCCTGGACGGAGGAGCTGGCAGAGGCCATTGTTTCTTTGTTGAGCTCAACCTCTTCCTGGTGTGCAAACACAGGCAGCCACCATTTCTGAGTCTCCACCATTTGTTTGCCCTGCCCTTGAGATTTGAGACCTGGCCCCCAACTTTCAGGCACACCCAGGCTACTTTCAGTGGCTTCTTCATGCAGACCACTTGCCTTGGCTCAAGCTGTGCTTTCCTAGGGTCTCTCAAAGGCTTGTAGAATCTAGACAAGCAGCTTGTCCTGTGCCTCTGACTGAGCAGCCTAAGCTGGCACAAGTGGCAGCCAGCCTAGGTTTGCGGCTTGGCCTCTCAAGGTGCTTCCAAGCACAGCACGGGCAGCAGACATCTGAGGATTTCTTTCTGACTCATGCTACGTGGCCCCTGATGGGGCACGGGCTGTGGCTGAAGTAGACCTACAGCGGATCCCATCCAAGGTGGTCCAGGGGCTGGTGCCCCCAGTAGCTAGCTTCAAAATGAGCTGGAGCATCACCTAGCTGTCTCCAAGTACAACATACCCAAGGCGTGGATGAGGCAGGCACCAGAGTCCTGCTGAGGCAGATCCTGCTCTATAGGATCAGCCCCTGCACAACAACTCTTCTACTGTAGTCAAGGCCAGTCCTCACAACCAGTGAGCCCAAGGGTCAGTCCCTCCTATTGATGTGCAATTATCAACCAAGGCTCAACTACAAGAGGAGGGCACATATAACCCATACAAGGGACACACCTGGAGTACATGGCTCAAGTGACCAGAATGACTGTGCCACTGAACCCTGCAGCATACCTACTACATCAGGCCACTTTACTAAGACCAGAAGACATACCTAATACAGAGATACAAACACAGGGAGGCAACCAAAATGGGGAGACAAAGAAACATGTCCCAAATGAGAGAACAGAACACAGTTCCAGAAAAAGAACTAAGTGAAGCGGAGATAAGCAATCTATTGGATGCAGAGTTCCAAACACTGGTTATAAGAATGCTCAATTATATCATAAAAATGGAGATGGAAACCATAAAAAAGGACCAGTCAGAAATAAAGGATATAATCCTGGACACAAAGAATATATTATAGGGAATCAACAGTAGATTAGATGAAGCAGAGGATCTAACCAGCAATGTACAAGATAATGTAACAGAAAAAACCAGAACAGCAAAAAGAAAAAAGGATCCAAAAATTGAAGAGTTTAAGGGGCTTCCAGGACAATATCAAGTGTATCAACATTTGCATTATAGGGGTACCAGAGGGAGAAGAGAGAGTGCAAGGAATTGAAAACCTATTTGAAGAAACAATGACAGAAAACTTCCCTAACCCGGTGAAGGAAATAGACATAAAGCCCAGGAAGCACAAAGAGTCCTAAACACAATAAACCCAAAGAGGCCAACACAAAGACACATCATAATTAAAATGCCAAAGGTTAAAGACAAAGAGAGAATCTTAAAAGCAGCAAGAGAAAAGCAGTTAGGTTAGGGAGCCCCCATAAGACTGTCAGCTGATTTCTCAACAGAAACTTTGCAGGCAAGAAGGGAGTGGCAGGAAATAGTCCAAGTGATGAAAAGCAACGACATACAATCAAGATTGCTTTACCCAGCAAAGCTATCATTTAGAATTGAAGGACAGATAAGGAGCTTCCCAGACAAGAAAAAGCTGAAGGAGTTCATCACTACCAAAACAGTATTACAAGGACTCTTAGAGGGACTTCTTTAAGATGGGACGGGATTAAGGACGGATGAAAGGGGAAGGGATTAAGAAGTACAAATTGGGTGTTACACAGTAGTCATGGGGATGTAGGTTATAGCATAAGGAATATAGTCAACAATATTGTAATAACTAGGTATGGTGCCAGATAAGTACTAGATCTATCAGGGTGAGAGATGGGAATGGGGTTGGAGTCAGGGTGAAAAGGTGAAGGCATTAAGAAATATAAATCAATAGTTAATACAGTATGGGGAATATAATCAACAATGTTGTAAAGACCATGTAAGGTACCAGATGGGCACTGGACTTATCAGGAGGATCACGTGATAGACTGTGTAGATGCCTGATCTAACGCACTATACACCTGAAGAGCTGAAGTAGAATAATATTGAATGTCAACTATAACTAAATATATAGGTATATATAGTCACAGGATGTGCAGTACAACATAGGGAAGATAGTTGATGGTTGTAACAGCTATATAAAATGTCAGAGGGGTAGTAGCTTGGGGGTGGGTTATCACTTTATAAGGGGTTTAAATGTCTATTACGTTGCTTTGTACACCTGAAACTAATTTTAAAAAATGGAAAGAAGGAGAGGGAGAAAAAGAAGAAGAAAAGGGAAAGGATGTATAAAAGAAACTGGAAGAGGAACAAGAGAAGGAGGAGGAAAAAGAAGAAAAATGGAAACCCCTCATGGACACTCTCTGGACAACATTTGAGTTAAACAAATGCACCACAAAAGGACACATTCTATCACTTGCCTTTGAATTTAACATGACAGAAAACCTGATAAGTCAAAGGTTTTTTTAGAAAGAGGAAGAAATTAAATAAAGAAATGTATATTTCGCAGACATATATAAAAAGAACCTCATGTGATTGAAGGGAATTAAGAAAAACCACCATTACTTTTAATAGCACTAGGCTGTATGTAGAACTTTTATATATTATTTATAAATATTTATATATGAATATTTATGTACTACCTAATTTGATCATCACTCCAAACCAAAAATGAGTAAACTGAATTTATGCAAAATAATGTGATTTCATCAACAAGTACCAGTTCCTAAATGTCTAAGCTTGAATGGGTACTTTTCATCTCTCAACTATACATGCTATGCATTTTCAATTATAACCTGATAAATATTTTAGGTTGCATCAATTTGTGTTTCATATTTAATGTTTAGATACTTCCAATTTTCTCTATTCAAAGTCCAATGTGAAAATATTAAAAAAATAAATAAAAGGGTGTTAATTTCCAGTATTTGGGGGGGGGTAGATATCTTTCTTTTATTGATTTCTAAATGAATTTTTCTGTGGTCAAAGAACATACTTTGCATGAGTGAAATCCTTTAAAATTTATTAAGATGTGTTTTATGGCCATGCATATGATTTATCTTGGTGATGTTTCCTGTGAACTTAAAAAGAATTTGTATTCTGCTTTTTTGAGTGGGAGTATTCTATAAACATCCACTAAATTAATTTGGTTGATGCTAGTGTTTAAGTTTCTATGTTTTTCCTGATTTTCTGTCTACTTGTTCCATTTATTAATGAGAGAGGAGTGTAGAGATCTCTAACTGTCACGGGGATTTGTCTCTTTCTCCTTTCAGTTCGGAGAGATTTTACTTCAAATATTGTAAAGCCCTGTGTTTCAGTGCATATACATGTAAGGTTGTTAGGTCCTCTTTATGAAATTAGTTTTTTATCATTAAGAAATATCGTTCTTTGTCTTTGGTCATATCTTTTATTCTAAAGTTGTGGCAGCCATAGAGTTGTGCTATTCAGACCTCATTTCCAAAAAGTAGTATACTTAGCCTATATTTTCAGCTGCCACACTTCTAGGATCTACCATATAATCGCACTGTGGCTATGCTCTCAGCAGGATACCTCCAGCCCACAACTGAGCACAAGGTGAAACTAGAGCTGGCCCATTTCTGCCCAATGGGCAATGTCTGCTGGGGACTTCCCATTAGCCTGGCTGAGACTCTCCTAGACCTGCACTGTAGTAGTCTGAGGCTCATCCAACTCAAATCTTTCTTTTCCTCTTTCACAATCTGCATTCATGTCTGAAGCCCATTCCTTGCCCAATCATGCTCCCTCTCCCTTTTATCTTTCATTAGTGTTTCCTCCAATAAATCTCCTGACCTTCTGATTTAGTTCTTGACATCTGCTTCCCCCAGGACCCAAACTGACACAGAAGTTTGCTTTGTCTGAATATGATCATGCAAGCTTTCTTATGATTAATGTTTACATGGTACACTTAGGGCATCCTTTTACTTTTTACTCTGTGTCTTTACAATTAAAGTGTGTTTCTTGCAGGAAACATATAGGGCTGGGTTTAGTCTACAATCTTGCAATATGTTTTCAATTTATCCCATCTGTTCTCCTCCCCTTTTCTTTCTCTTTCTTGGCCTTCTTTTGAGTTAGTTAAGGTTTTGTTTTTTTTTTTTTTTTTTTTTTTTTTTTTAGTATTCCATTTTATCTCCACTCTTATAATATATATAATATAGCTTTTTATTGATTATTTTTAGTGGTCATTCCAGAGTTTACAATATGCCACTTTATGTTATCACATCCTTCCTTCAAGTAATATATTACTTTATATATAATGTAAGAACCTTTTTACTTTATGCTTTCATTTTCTCCGTACTGTCCTTTGTGGTATTGTTGTCATACATTTTACATATGTCAAAAACTTTACAATGCATTGTTATTTTTGTTTTAAACAGTTAATTTTATTTTAAAGAAATAAAAAAATAAAGAAATACTTTCTTTTCTATGTGCCCACATATTTACAAATTCCCACACTTTTATTCTTTTGTGCAGGTCCAAGTTTCCATCTGGTATTATTTTCTTTCTTCTTGACAAACTTACTCTAACATTTCTTGTAGTGCAGATCTGCTGGCCATGAATTCTCTGTGCTTTTGTTTGTCAAAGATAGTATTTATTTAGAGTTTGTTTTTGAAGGATATTTTCACTGGATATAGAATTCTACGTTGACCTTTTTCTTTCAGTACTTGAAAGATGTCATTCTACTGCCTTTTGCTTGTGTTGTTTGTATGAGAAGTTTGCAGTCATTCTTATCATGACTCTTCTGTACATAATATGTCTGTTTTTTTTCCACTCTGCTGTTTTTGGTATTTTCTCTTTATCTCTGTGTTTCAGCAATTGCATCATGATATGTCTGGCTATGGTTTTCTTTGTTTTATCTTTGTTAGGGTTCATTGAGTTTCTTGGATCTCTGGCTTACAGTTTTCATCAAATTTGGACACATTTCAGCCATCATTTTTTAATATTATTTTTCTCCCCCAGTCCCCATTTCAGGACTCCAATAACACATATGTTAGATTACTTGATGTTGTCCCACAGGTCACTGAGACTCTGTTCATTTCTTTCATCCTTTTTTTCTCTGTGTGTTTCAGTTTGGGCATTTCCTTTTTATTATTGAGATATAACTGACATACAATTTTTTTAAAAATGATATATAATGGACATGTAAGGTATTTTCTATATTGTTTTGTCTTTGAATTTATTGGTCTCTTCTTCTGCAGTTAATTAATGTCCTGATAATGCCATCTAGTATGGTTTTCATTTCATATATTTTTTTATCACTATAAAGTCTCATTTTTTTTTAATCTTCCATTTACTTCTGTCATGCAGGGCGGCCTGTGGGGTCTCCGGTCCCGCTCCCCACATAGGAATGCAGGATATGGTGTGGCCAAAAAGGAACACTCACGGAGCCAAAGATAAGGGAGTCACACCACTATATTCTTGCTGGCGGCTGGGTTGGAGACACAGGAAGCAGGAGCCACACTGTCCGCAACCTGTCATCCTAACTGCAATCCACGCTTGTCAGCCACCATCTTCTTGCTAGCCCCCCATTCTTTTCTGCTAGCGTAGCCATGGCAGTTATATTAGTGGCCAATGGCTCACTGGTTACAGCTGACGGCCAACTAGCCACAACTGATGCCCATCCAATCACAGTTGATGGCCATTTACTACCTGAGCCAGCACCTTTCCACGTGAAGCTGAGAGCCTGGAAACTACACTCCTGGCTCTGTCCCCACACTCCACCCCTACAGGGTCTCGCCTCACAATCTACATGACAAGCGTCTTCCACGAGGGGCCCTGTGCGAGGAGCCTGGAGGTGAATGCAATATCCTGGACACAGCCAGGCTCTCTGGGCACAGCCAGGGTTTCTCAGGGCACCACCAGTACTTCTGTGCACAGTCAGACTTCCAGGACACAGCCAGTGCCTCTCACATGTTCTCGATGGCGGCCTGTCGAGACAAAAGAAAACATCTCCAGTTCCACTATATGATGATACGTTCCCAAACAGACAGTCAAGTGGTCCATTAAATTAGGGATAGAATGCAATTCCCCATATTCCATAGTCATTCGCCAGGGCTGTCCTGGGGGTGAGGGATGACTTTTACCTACCCCTTAGCTCCCATGAAGGACTCAGAAAGCATTTCCTCCTGGGACAAATCCAGCATCCGGGCTGCATCAGCAAGCACTTCCCAGCCCACAGGGCCACAGTGACCTTCGCTTTCTTTGGCCTATGCTGGTTGGGGAACCATCCACGTCTTCCCACCCCTCCACGGGGATCCAGCTCTCCAGCACCTACTCCTCCTGGTCTTCCTGAGACTGAGTGTTCATACACACAAACTGCTCCAGTATATTCCAGAGAGTTTTGGCCGACACCGTACCCTGCTTGCTGCGCCATGTGTCGTGCGGGTCAGCCTGCGGGTTCTCTGCTCCCGCTCCCCACATAAGAACACAGGATATGGTGACGCCAAAAAGGAACACCCACGGAGACTCAAATAGGGGAGTCACACCACTATATTCTCGCTGGCGGCTGGGTTGGAGACACAGTTTGGGGACAAAGCCCCAGAAAGCAGTTTCCAGGCTCTCGGCCTCACGTGGAAAGGTGCTGGCTCAGGTAGTAAATAGTCATCAACTGTGATTGGATGGGCATCAGCTGTGGCTAGTTGGTCGTCAGCTATAACCAGTGAGCCATTGGCCACTAATATAACTGTCGTGGCTACGCTAGCAAGAAAATAATGGGGGCTAGCAAGAAGATGGTGGCTGAACTAGCAGGAGCGGATTGCAGAGAGGCAGATGCCGCCAGCGAGAATATAGTGATATGACTACCCTACTTATGGCTCCGTGGGTGTTCCTTTTTGGCCTCACCATATCCTGCGTTTTTATGTGGGGAGCGGGACCATAGACCCTGCGTGACTCCCCGCATAACACCCTGCACGACACACAGGAAGCAGGAGCCACACTGTCCGCAACCCGCTGTCTTAACTGCAATCCACACTTGTCAGCCACCATCTTCTTGCTAGCCCCCCATTCTTTTCTGCTAGCGTAGCCATGGCAGTTATATTAGTGGCCAATGGCTCACTGGTTACAGCTGACGGCCAACTAGCCACAGCTGATGCCCATCCAATCACAGTTGATGGCCATTTACTACCTGAGCCAGCACCTTTCCACGTGAAGCTGAGAGCCTGGAAACTACACTCCTGGCTCTGTCCCCACACTCCACCCCTACAGGGTCTCGCCTCACAATCTACATGACAAGCGTCTTCCACGAGGGG
The DNA here is from genome assembly GCF_964194185.1 of Rhinolophus hipposideros. NCBI lineage: Eukaryota > Metazoa > Chordata > Mammalia > Chiroptera > Rhinolophidae > Rhinolophus > Rhinolophus hipposideros. Next base: position 48,829,559 of record NC_138063.1, read on the forward strand.
CCCTGTGCGAGGAGCCTGGAGGTGAATGCAATATCCTGGACACAGCCAGGCTCTCTGGGCACAGCCAGGGTTTCTCAGGGCACCACCAGTACTTCTGTGCACAGTCAGACTTCCAGGACACAGCCAGTGCCTCTCACATGTTCTCGATGGCGGCCTGTCGAGACAAAAGAAAACATCTCCAGTTCCACTATATGATGATACGTTCCCAAACAGACAGTCAAGTGGTCCATTAAATTAGGGATAGAATGCAATTCCCCATATTCCATAGTCATTCGCCAGGGCTGTCCTGGGGGTGAGGGATGACTTTTACCTACCCCTTAGCTCCCATGAAGGACTCAGAAAGCATTTCCTCCTGGGACAAATCCAGCATCCGGGCTGCATCAGCAAGCACTTCCCAGCCCACAGGGCCACAGTGACCTTCGCTTTCTTTGGCCTATGCTGGTTGGGGAACCATCCACGTCTTCCCACCCCTCCACGGGGATCCAGCTCTCCAGCACCTACTCCTCCTGGTCTTCCTGAGACTGAGTGTTCATACACACAAACTGCTCCAGTATATTCCAGAGAGTTTTGGCCGACACCGTACCCTGCTTGCTGCGCCATGTGTCGTGCGGGTCAGCCTGCGGGTTCTCTGCTCCCGCTCCCCACATAAGAACACAGGATATGGTGACGCCAAAAAGGAACACCCACGGAGACTCAAATAGGGGAGTCACACCACTATATTCTCGCTGGCGGCTGGGTTGGAGACACAGTTTGGGGACAAAGCCCCAGAAAGCAGTTTCCAGGCTCTCGGCCTCACGTGGAAAGGTGCTGGCTCAGGTAGTAAATAGTCATCAACTGTGATTGGATGGGCATCAGCTGTGGCTAGTTGGTCGTCAGCTATAACCAGTGAGCCATTGGCCACTAATATAACTGTCGTGGCTACGCTAGCAAGAAAATAATGGGGGCTAGCAAGAAGATGGTGGCTGAACTAGCAGGAGCGGATTGCAGAGAGGCAGATGCCGCCAGCGAGAATATAGTGATATGACTACCCTACTTATGGCTCCGTGGGTGTTCCTTTTTGGCCTCACCATATCCTGCGTTTTTATGTGGGGAGCGGGACCATAGACCCTGCGTGACTCCCCGCATAACACCCTGCACGACACACAGGAAGCAGGAGCCACACTGTCCGCAACCCGCTGTCTTAACTGCAATCCACACTTGTCAGCTCAGCCACCATCTTCTTGCTAGCCCCCATTTTTCTGTTAGCGTAGCCACAGCAGTTATATTAGTGCCCAATGGCTCACTGGTTCAGCTGACGGCCAACTAGCCACAGTTGATGGCCATTTACTACCCGAGCCAGCACCCTTCCTCGTGAGGCCAAGAGCCTGGAAACTGCTTTCTGGGGCTCTGTCCCCACAACTTCCTCATAACTTTCTTTTAAATCCTTAAGTATATTGAGCTAATAATTGTCTTTTTGTGCTAATTTTTCAGCTGTGTCATTTCTGCGTCTGTTTCTGTCTCATTTTCTTGCTTTTTTGCATGTGTCATAATTTTTTATTGTGATAGACCTGTGATTTTTTTTGTTTCTTAGAGTTCAGTGTCTTTCTGTTAAAAGGTTTGCTAAGCCAACTCTAGAATCGCCTTTGCTCTCCGGCCGATTTAGCCATACTACTAAAGTGACACTTTAAAGTGTCATTGTACTAAAGAATTTTCTGGTGTTGTGACCTAAAGCCCCAGGTGCTCAACAAAGACTTGCTCTTTGGCAGATCTGGAAATCATTTGACTTATATATAGATCTTCATTTGGTTTTTGCCCATCATTCTGAAGTTGATCCTGTGCATGTGTGACTTAATAGTTAGCAACAAACTCAAGGAAGCCCCGATATCAATTTCTTGAGCTCTTTGTCTGCATAGGTCCTTCCTGTATTTACTTCTAGCAAATTCCATGTGCCTTAGCTTCAATGAGCTCTGTTCTGTGTCCTTTTAACTCGGGGAGACCCGTGTTTTTGGGTTTCCTTTCACTGCACCGCCAGTCCAGAGTGTGCATTCAGGCTGAAAGCTGGTTAACTGCAGAACTCACCACAGATGTTTCCCCTCTCTTAGGGATCACATTTTGTGCTTCCTTTAGTCTAATATCTAAACAGTTTTTCACATATTTTATCCTGTTTTCAGGTTCTTTATGGTGGTGTCTAATCCAGAATTTGAACCTATGGCCAGAAAAAGTTTTCGTTTTTATGAATGTTCTGATTTTTATCTCCTTGATACTAAGGTAGTCTTTGAGACCATCTTTGGTGTTGAGAGAGAAGGAATTTTGTGGGAAGGAGAGAAGAGACTTCAAGGCCATTTGCTGTGCTCTGGATTGGAACAGGCTGAGATTAGACATAGGACCTTGTTTGGGCATCCCAAAAAGGAAGGGGGTATGGTAACTGGGCGAGTAGGGGTGGCTGTGGCCCCTCTTTTTTCCCGGTACTCTTTCCTCAATCATCTTTCACACTTAAGGGATATACATCAAGGATAGCCTCTACATTCACACTACTCCAAGAGAGCAGTTTCCAGATGTGGGGACAGAGCTAGGAGTTCAGTTTCCAGGATCTCGGCCTCACGAGGAAAGGTGCTGGCTCAGGTAGTAAATGGCCAACAACTGTGATTGGGTGGCCATCAGCTGTGGCTAGTTGGCCGTCACTATAATCATTGGCCACTAATATAACTGTGGTGGCTACACTAGCAGTAAAATGGGGGCTAGGGAGAAGATGGTGGCTGAGCTAGCAAGCGTGGATTGCAGCTAGCAAGTGGGGTTGGTTGGTAGAAAAGCAGACGGCAGGTTGCAGATCGTGCTTCCTGTATCTCCAACCCAGCCGTCAGCGAGACTGTAGGGTATGACTCCCCTACCTATGGCTCCATGGGTGTTCCTTTTTGGCCTCACCATTTCCTGCGTTCTTATGTGGGGAGCAGGAGCTGAGACCCTGCCTAACACCCTGTGTGACACCTGGTTGGAAAATTCTGTCTCTTATTTTACTTATGGATTTTTTTTTCTCCTTTAAATGTCTGTGGCAATTTAAGTATTTCTTTTAATATTTTTCTTCTGCATCAATCTATTTATAGAGGACTTCCAAAAGCCAGGCACTCATAAATTTATTTAATTTTCACCATGCCCCAATGAGGCACGTACTAGTACTATGTTCTTCCTTTTACCCACGAGGAAAGCAAGGCTTAGAGGGATTAAGAAGTTTTTCTAAGATCACACAGTGTGGACGTGGCAAACCCAGAACCTATGTCCTTCTCACTTCGTGCCCTGCACTCTTGATATTAGGCTATACTTCCCCCTTTACTACACATTACCTTTGTACTAGTTATTGCTATACCTGTCTTACCAGTTCATGAATTGATTGAGAATAGGAATCCCGTACTTCACAAGATGCCCACAGCAAGTTGAAAAGGAGAAAAAGAGGGAGAAAAATTACTTCCTTTGTTTCTCATTTTGGAAAAGAAATAGCCCTAAACACTTAGAATTAACTTTCTATCCCAGTACATCCTCATCAATAAAATTAACCTTTCATTGTAATTTTGTTTTACTTATTTTATTCCTAAGTAATCATAGTTACTAGAGTCAGCTGACAGGAAATCAACTGTCCATCTATAAAAAAAAAACAGGTGGCAAAAAGGAGAAATTCATTATTCTGTTGTGCAGTGTACATACCTAGTAATGGCAGGTTTTGGGATAATATATTCTATGATATTAGCTCCTTTTAGTCATGCCTGTAAATTGTCTTCTCTTACAAGATTGATTTTTATGTTTTCTGTAGTATTAGATAAACGTCTATTAAAATCAGATATATGGTCTGAAATAATGATAGAAATAGCACAAAAAGACCCTGTAATCAGTAACTTGGAGTTGTCTTTTTATTTTTTAACCAAGTACACAGTGATATCTTGATTAAGTCTGTCATTAACCAGGGCAGTAAAGCTATTAATCCAGGAAATAGTGGGCAGGTGTGTCAGAATCCCCAGGAGAGGATGTCAGAGCTTCTGGGTGTGTGCTTAGAATTCTTACATTAGATGAAGAAGAAACTTGACTATTGGATGACAGTGTCCACAGTTCGTCCCCTCTCTCAGGGTCAAATGTGCATGTCCCAGGAGGCATTTAAGCCACATCTGATAAATCTCATAGCTGAACTCACAAACTCCATGTAAACTGGTATTTGTTAGGCCAGAGGTTACATGTAAGATAAGAATGTCTTGCTGCTGAAAACTGTCAAAAGTCTCTTTTCAAAACTTCTTTAGAACATTTAATTACTCAGTTAAAAATGCCTCTAGTATTGGGGAGACTGCATGAGAGGAGAAGGAGGAGGAAGGATATGGCAAAAAAACATCTTCACGGTGTCTGAAACTGAGCTCAGAAAAACAGAGAGAATAGATACTTGCTAAAGGCAGTACATTCTGTTTCTATTTGATCACCACTCTCTGTTCTTCAAAGATTCTTTTTCATTGGCCAAAAGCTATAGAACTTTCAGCTTTGTGATTATGAAATGCTTCCTCATATTTTGGAACTAAAACGACTTCATTCAGAGTGAGCACCTTTAAATCTTTTTTTCCCATTTTTAATGCTGGCGAAAAGATCTGTAGTAGGAGAGCTCTTATTCTTTCTATAAAGTGGAAGCCAAGACAGAGGGAAGAGAGGAAAGGAAGAGAAGTGTGGAAGTTCCTGTTTCTCAAGCAAAGCAAGAGAAATCCTTAGAAGTAAGAGGGAATTACGTTTCACATGATCTATTAAGATCCAAGATCTTTCCTCTGTTGGTAATTTTGTGAAGTGGACAAATATCCACTAAAGTCTATTTCTTCTATATACATAATAGATTAATGAGTAGCCATCAATAAATTGATTTTAGTCTTTAGTGGCCTGAACTTGCCTGAACTGGATTCAGACAACAGCAATGTGAAGGCTGAAAACAAAATCTGTTGTTTCAGCTCCCTGAAACTGTCCTGTCTCCTGGTACATTATGTTAGATTAACCATTAGTAGTTGGATCATAAGAACCACAAGGGACCACACATCTTTATCCTTGTCTGGGTAATGCTCTTAAAAAAAATCAATGAGTCCTTATCAAATCCCACTGCCACTAAGCTAGGACTTACAGGACACCAGAAGATAGTTTTCATTTTTAACAGAAATAGGCCTGAGGAAAGATTTTAGTTACATTCTAAACTAAGTTAATTTTTTTTCAGTGAATTATGCATATTGAATATTGTACCTAATATCCATGCTGTAAGATGTTTGTACATTAACCGCCTTAATAATATATTTGAACAGGATGATCAAACAAAACATAGTCATATTTATCTCAAATGTTTTTGAGAGCTGCAACTTGTCTTCAAGTTCTCTTACACTGAATATTCCTGGGATGTTTTTCTGTAGAAAAACTTATGGTGCATTCACTAATTCAGTAAGTATTTGTTGCAGGCTTACTATGTATAGAGCATTGTGCTTGATTTTGTTGGAAATTATGAATTCATCTATTCATCTATTTAACAAAACTTATTGCGTATTGCATGTTAATATATGCTAGAGCTGTTCTTGGTACTGGCGATATGTTAAATCAGCATTACCAACGAGGTCTCTGGCCCTCCTATAGCCCTCATGCCAATGGGGAAGTCAGACAATACACAAACAAACAAATGCATATATATAATTTTGGAAAGGAGAATGGAGATGTATTTGCTCTTTTTATCTAGCTATTAATGCCTGATGTTAGGTAACAGCAGCTGGGAATTTGGATATCATGATGTAATGACGAAATGGTCTGACTTTTATATAAGGCGAAGTATCAGGTCTTTATAGTCATCTTATGTAGTTCTCACAATACACATGTAAAATACATGTTACTTACCCCAATTATTCAGACAAAGAAGCTGAGTCCCAGAGAGATGAGGTCAATTTCTTAAGTGAGGCCCAGAGAGATTGGGTGAATTTCTTTAATTGAAGCTAGTAAATGGCAAAGGTTTTTCTAATTAAACCCTTGCATAAAGTCTCGTGTTTCTTCTTTCTGCATTATTATTTAATATATATTGGATTAATCACCCGCAAATATTTTTCTTTCTACATTTCAGGTTAAAAATCTTTCAGGAGTAGAAAAGCTTTTACCAAACCACAACATGTTCTGCTTTTGGCTTTTCAAGTACTTTTAAAGCCTCATATCTGCTTGCGGAGAAAAGAAGGAAAGGGAAAAACTATTTCTAAAAATCGATCTTGCATACTATTTTCATAAATCTCGGCCTTCTCCAAGCTTATTACACTTCATAGTCTTCCTTAGGAAGTGGATGAAAATTTGAGCTAGAACACAAACAGGAAGGGTTGGAGGCCGCGTTGGTCCTGCAGGCACCACCTCTGTAAATAGCTCCCGTGCAGTGGGAATTAGCTCTCCACTTAGATAAGAAACTCCATTGCCTGTGTTTCTCTGGCCCTGCAGGGCTGGAGGCAGCCAGCACTGTCCTCCTGGAGGTGGAGGCAGCACTCAGTCTGTGGGGTGGTGAATGTGGGCCAGAGGATGGCATCCCCACCTCTGGGCCATGAGGACACAGGGTCACAGACATGTTTTGTGCTTCTCCCTTAAGAATTCCATCCCTGAAGACTTCACCTACTAGTAAGAGGTAAGGTTCAGAGCACTTCCTAAATCAATAACTTCGGCTGCAGACTTCTTTCTGCAGTCTAGTTTTCTCTTTTATTTCAAGGAGGAAAGATGATAACAAATAGTTGCTACAGGTTTTTTAAATAAATCAATTTTTAAGTGAATATATAGGTGGGACTTTTAATATGATTAGTAGATAATAAGTACATAATGTTAAGTGATAAGAAATTGCAATTTTTTAACCTTTCAAAGAAGATTTTTGTTATAGTGTAAATGTAAATCTCTCAAAGTCAAAAACAGAAAGTATATAAGCCCTGTTACTAATTTGGGAAGACTAGTTAAAATGGGATCTTAATAGATATAGCAAAGAAGTATTTTGATTCCAATTCCTGTTTTTGAGCTGGAGTCTTAAAACTACCAAATCCATTCTTTCCATGTAATTACCTAATTTTAGAAACATCTGTTGAAGTAGACTCCATTACCTAAGCAAGCTCTTCCACTCTTGAATGGAATTAATGTATTTCTCTGGTAAGGCTACCAAGCTCTTCCTCTTGTTTTCCGTACTGGGACAAAGGGCACCAACTAGACCGAAGTGGCTGTTTGTTGCTCTGGTCCTAGAGAAAACAGGTGAGTGGAGAGGCAGTTCTCCTTATGTGTCTGCCCTACAGAAAATAATTCTGCCTGGGGATTTGTCTTACCTTCATGTGTCCACTTCTGTTCTTTTCCCGGCTTCTGCCTACTCTTCCCTTATGTGCCTCTTTGAGAAACTGGCACCTGTGTTAGAGCATTCTCTTGAAGCCATGATTCGTCTGATTCATGGCAAGCAATGTCAAGCTCAAGAAACACAAATGGCTTGCTCTTCTCAGAAAGGTTTCCATAATATCAATTAACCTTTCGTGTTTAATTTTTAGAATACTGTTATCCGTTCAGTCACTTTGTCAATAACTCCTTATTTGTCTTTATTTTCTTTGAATTCTTGCTTTTGTCCTTTGTATTCTCTCTCCGAGGGAAGGGGGCATGTTAGGAAGGGTAGTTTTGTTGCATATTTGAATTTTGTTTCCTTTAAATTAGATGAGAATCATTTGCCTTAGAGCATTCTGGGTTCTTTTTAGTTAAGTACCATCATCTTTACATTTTGCAACTGTGTTTATAGTTTCTTTATTGTTTTTAAATTGTTTTACTAGTGTATTTTATAATCAAAGGGCATGGCTACTTTAGCTGTTGCCCCTTCTTTTGAAATTAAAGCATGATAAGAAAGCCTACTTAGATGAAATATTGCTTTTTTGTATAGTGTGTTTGGGGTGGAGGGTAAGAGATCTCTTTTTTTTTCTTTTAGTTTAATCTCAGATTTCAGAAGGTGGTAAGCAAAACCAAGTTCCATGATAGGGTATAAATTTCCAGCATGATGTCTAGGATGTGGCAATATCTTTGATGTGCTCATTTGTTTGTGAAAATAATTTAACACTTATGTACTTTGATGATTATTACCAAATAGGGTGAGTTTCTTTAACTTTAAATCTTGTAAGTCATAAAGAATTTGCATTATATTTAGAAATTGTTTCTCAGTTGCGCATTCTACAGTTTCATTTTGAAGGCCCCTAAAGTTCTGTGTATAATCACTGCCCTGCCTCCTTTGTATATGTCCTGCCTTTTACAAATTTTGTAAGACTTTTGTTAAACTCTAACCAAGGGATTAATTAAATAGCAACTGTGCTAATCAAAGGCAGATTTAACAAGATAAGACTTGTGTTTACATTTGAAAATATAAATAAAAGACTTTATGATCCTAAAGGTGAAGAAAAAAATTAGATGAAAAACAGAACAACACTTAGAGATTAAGAATTCTGAAGATAACAGGTATAATAATGCAAAACTCTCTTAGCCACGGTTCAGGCAAAAATTTTAGGAAGAAAATAAGCTTATGAGATGATCTAAAAAGAAATCAGAGCCCCTCTGCAATAAGTAGAATGACAAAGCGAAGTAGCAGATTTACTGGAAGGCCTCCTCCTGACCCCAGCTGAGCTGAGCACAGGAATGTGTTTCAAAGCCTGTTTTAAACCCCAGAGGTGGTGTTATGAATCAGTCTTGCTGACGTAAACAGACCCTGCCTGGAAACTTTCCAAAAGCAGTGGAAGAAAGCAGCTCAGTCAAGATGTGCAGTATTATTACAGTAAACGTGCAGGGAAGCAGTTCAACACTGTCTTGGGAGACAGAGTAAACCAGCACTCTCTGAAGGTGTCCTGTGACCTGGTGATAAGACCATTCACAGAGAGAAGATTGAACCTGGAACAACCACCCAAGTGCTGATATGAACAGAAGGAAAGAGGGATTGAGAAAAGGGAATTATTTCTTAGTGATAGAGAAGCCTGTGGATTATTTAAGGAGAAAACAAAGAAAGAAAACTATTGAGAGGAGTGTTTGGACAACGTAAGTGCTGATTAGATGAACATTCATTGCTAGGTAACTTTAGTGATGAATAAATGATAGGTTTACAAAGCTCAGATACCAAACAAACACAGGGTTTGTAAGTGAGCAGAGTAAACAACTCTTGTCTCTGAGAGCTATGAAGATTGATGTAAGTAATTCTCCATATGTCAGATGTATTTAACTAAATGAACATGACGATTTAAACTTTTTTCTTTCTGGTATGAATACACAGAGTAAAATTGGAGTCAGACATGTAAAAGATATTTTCTGCTTAGCTGTAAGTCACCGTAGTTTAGTTTCCAAGAAACTAACCTAGTGCTTCACAAAAATCACTATCGGGGTTAAGAAAGGTGTATTATTTTTTGCCTAAAAAGACGGAAGTCACAATATTTTAGTTACTTGTGTATTGAAGTGGTATTTAACTACCTGAAATTTCCGGAATCAGCAGATGATAATAGAGGTATTTCACCATTTTTTTTCTTGTTCCACGACTTTCAGAGCTTGTTCCAAATAGTGCTTCCATAAACTTCGAAAGGATTGCTGGAGAAATGGAGGCAGTAACCACAGGGTAATTCTGCGTGCAGAAGGCAGAGTTTACAGGAAAGCCTGAACTGGTTACTGAGGTACCTTCAGCACTGGTATGGGACATCCACAGGAACAGCATGAATATTCAGGGCAGGGTGCTTTGTAGAAATATTACTAAAATGGAGGCCAAACGTTCACCTCAAAAGATTCTTTTTAAATAATAGCATACTAAACGTTTGTTGTCTTTCGCTTTATTCTTTGCCAGCCTCAAATTATTCAGTGTATATGAATCTTCTAGTACATTTTAGTTAAAATACTACAGGATTTATCTCTCAATCTATCCCTGGAAGTGGCAGCTCCTCCTCTTCCTCCTCCTCCCCCACGGCTTCTTCAGTTACAAAACAAAATACCCTAAAGCATAATCTCTTTTTGCAAAAGGATAAATCCATGGAAATCCATTACCAGTAAGAGGTTGCAATCCCTTCAAAACTACTTTTTAATACTATGAAATTGAACAAATGAATTAGAGAAACCCATCTTGAACTTTTTCAGGAACTGGTATAATTTCCAAAGTACAGAAGTGTCTGAGCTGTGAAAACACCTACCACTAGAAATCTGTGGGTTTAATGGTAGAAGTGGAATTAGAGAATATGTGCAGGCATTTTAGGAATACTATGTCATTAATCTCTGCAAAAACTCCATGCAGAAGTCGCTATCCACAGTTTACAGATAAGGAAATTGAGGCACAATGTGGTTATGTGTCTTGACCAAGTTTATATAGCCGATAAGTGGCAGGGCAAGAATGTGAAAGTTTGTTTGACTCCCAGGCCTGCCTAGGCATTCTGTCCCACACAATGCTCAGTGAATGAGAAAATTCCTTATCTCTCTGTTTTTCATTCTGGAGGTAGTAGGAAAACTCTTTGAGGTTTTGGTGGAAGTAGCTGCAGGATTTTGAATGATTCAGGGAGGCTGTTTTCTCCTCTTTAACGAGGCTCCTGTTTTCTATTCTCAGTCCATTTTTACTTCCTTTTCCGACCTACTCTCTCTTGAAGATAGTATCTCTTCCTCTTACCTAGTAATATATAAATCTTGTCACTTCTGCTTTTGTGTGTGTGTGGCAGGGGGTTGGGGCGGGGGAGCGGTTACTATTGGGAGAAAAGAAGGGAAAGGAATCACATTGCCTTTCAGGAACTGTTAAAAGTTTGAAAAGTGGTGTATTATAGAGAATTACTGTATGTTTTAAACCCTAAGTGGATTCACCAAGCGTTTTCAATAATCTGTTTGCAGTTCTGTCCACTGAAGAGTTGGCTTTGTGGTGGTTACTTGACTAATTTGTGTTTATAAACTGATTCATCTGTCAAAGTCGAGCTCAGATTCCACACCCGCCATCTCCTTAAACCATTGTCTCACCATTTCTCTCATAAAGACTTTTCCAAAATTGTAAAGCCTAGGTTATAAATACCTTTCCTTTAATATTTATGTACTCCCATACTCAACAAGATGAATATTCTTTTTAAAAGCATTATCTCTTTGGCTAACATGTAGATCCCTTTGGCTACTGATTGCTTCTTTTACCTCAGTAACATTCCTCCTCTCCCCACCCCCACAGCTAATTTAGAGCTGGCTGTTAGTATTAGATTCATTGGTTCTGTCTGTTATCCTCCCATTGGTTCCATTTTTGTTTCGTGAGTCTACACACATCATTCTTCCCAAGACAGTTCTTGAAATATTTGAAGACAGTGATCATGCTTCCTCCGAGCCTTCTAAATTTCTCCAGTGCTTTCAACTTTTCACCTGTGGCCTGGCTTTGTGACAGTCCCTGTCCATCCATCCTGCTCTGAATGCAGTCCTTGCTGTCAAGGACATAATGTGATGCCCAGAGCTGAATTCGGCTCTGCTGCATGTAGGATAATCATCTCCCCTTTCTGTATGATATACTTTTATGCCGCTTAAGATCCATTTAGTTTTCTTGGCATCCATGTAATGCTGTTGGCTTGTATTGACCTTGCATTTGGCCAAAATTTCTTCATTTTTACACAAACTGGATTCATGCCAGGAAGCAATGATCTTAAACCTGTGCAGCTGAAGTTTCTGAACTTCATCCTCATTCCTAGTGTTTTATCCTGTTAGGTTCAGTCCATTAGTCGTCCCAGTGGAGAATTTCTTGATTTGGGTGTTCTTATTCAAAATAGTCTATTAGACTAGTAGTGGTCCTGCGTGTTCCATCTCTGCCAATCAGAATCCTACACATCCGTCTCCTTGAGGTCTTTCCTGAACTTTAATAGGGAGTACTTTCTCCTTCCTTTGAGTTCCCAAAGCGTGGTCTAAAACTCTTAGCTCTTACTGAATTCTACTTTATGTGAGCAGTAGGCAAGGTGGTTGAGAGCAGAGGCTATGGGAATGGACATCCTGGATTTGCACCCAGGGATACAGCAAACCCAGGCTGTACCCCTTAGCAATGGTATAATCATGTTCATGTGAATTTTTCTCCCTAAATTTCAGTTGTCATATCTATAGAATGGAGAAAGTAGTACCTACCTTACAGAATTATTGTGAGGATTGAACCGGTTAGAAAGTGTAAAGTGCTTAGAATGGTGCCTGGCACATAGTAATTGCTAACAATTTTTAGCTATATCTATATCCTCAATAATGTGAAGTTTACTGAAGAAGCTCAGAATAACTTATGAACATGATTTTTTTGAATCCCAAAACATGACTCTCAGAGGAAACTAAATTTATGGAGACAGAACATTGGAGAGGAACATTTGCCCAAGGAGACATTGTGAGATGGTTTCCAACTAGAGGGCAGACTCACAGACTTGTTCACTTGTAGTCAAATATTGCCTACATTTTTATAAGCCTTGTGCATATTTATTATGAACCATGTTTATCAACATTGTAATTAAAATACTTAATTGCTCAAAGCCTAATTTAAACTTGTGTGCCATGGGCTCATGCTAATTTGCATTTTGCTTTGCACAGTATGATAAAAGAAACTGGAAAATATTTTTTTTCCTTCTATAAAGTATAATCTTTTTCCCTTGAAAAAACTATTATGGTCCAGCAACATCAGAAACTCATGCATTTAACTTTTGGCATAAATTTATCATGGGGATTAGCAATCTTTAGCCTGATAACTCACTCTAACGTCAATACTTATTGAAGGTCTACCAAGAATCTTGTGTTGGGCTAGGTAGTGTTGACATGTTAAGAAGTGTAAGATAAAATTTCTGTACTCAGGTTTATTTGGAGGTACAATACATAGTAAATAAAATAATAATATAAGGCATATCATATGAGAGTTCTGTACTCAGTGAATTACTAAGTCAGTGGTATAGAAAAGTGGATATTATAAGAGCCTCAACACTATAGTTCTTAATTGCTACAAACCTATTTCAATTTTTTTTCCAAATTATTTATCACTTCAATAACCTCTGGAGACCAAATAATACAAGACTTAGGACATCATCAATTAAGTAACAATAATATATTTGTACCAAGTGTTTCTTCTATGAAAGTTTGCTCTACATTAATAGTAGTTTTAGATATACCTGATGATGAGGAGTATAATAGCTAAGACATCCGCTTAATCAGTTCTGATGATAACCTAACATTATCCCATTTTTGAGACATGGGGAAATTGGTCTCAGAGTGGATCATAGGTTATTACATCAGTAAGACGTAAATCTGTGATTAAATTCACATCAGTGCAACTGAAAAGCCCTCTTTCTAAACTGCTATAATGTCTTGTCCTATTCGTAATCAGCAGCCTACTTTAAGGGATCCATGATTAGATTGTTATGGATGAACTTTAGTGTATATGATTGGAGTGGGGGATAGAGATGAGTTGAAAAAGGTAAGCTAAGGCAGTTGTAAAGAAACTTTTATATAAGCTAATAGTTCAGAACATCTTGCCACCAATTAGGGAAGCCACATCAACTGATTATTAACAGTGAATTTATAATTTTATAATTATATAATTTAATAATTATATTAATAATCAGCCACATCAACTGATTATTAACAGTGAATTTATAATTTTATAATTATATAATTTTTGTTTTAGCAACATGACACAAGTATATGTAAAGTATGTTAAAATGGGAGGAGACAAGATATTGGGAGACAAGTTAGGTGGTGCAATGGCCTAGACATATAATATCTTGTTCGTGTATACAACAAGATGGAAAAAGATGGATTTGAAAGATGTATCTAAGGTAGACTTGCCCTGATTTGTGGAACTGTCCAATATGGAGGGCAAAAAAGGGGGAGGAGTAAAAATGGCAGGGTATATCGTGATGCCATTTCTGAGTCTGGGAAAAAGGAGTGATTACAATTAGGAGGGGTCTGAGCTTTGGGCATGATGAGTTTCAGATGAAGGAGAACATACTGAAGTCAATTTTACATCCTGAGGAAACAGAGCTCAAGAGCAGTCAGGCCAAGATTTGTGAATCTTCAGCCTGCAAGTGTAACCACGGCAGTGGATAAAGTCATGGGGAGGGGCTGGGGTGCTGTATGTAGAGAGATATTGAAAGAGGATAAAGGACAAACCCAGGAAAGCCACCAATATTGAGGGTATGACCCTGTTTAGCAGTGTTCCAGTCGTATGGGTACACTAAGGACTCTTGGATTGGAGGTGTTTCTCAAGCCTCTGTCAACATGATTACAAGCAGACTTTTAGCTTCCTAAGGCATTAGCTGTTGATTTTTGCTAGTATCGCTCTCGGAGGATTGACTCCAAACTTGGGAAATAGTTTGCTCTCTGTAAATTGGTATAGTCTGGAGATATATATAATTCATAAATAGGTTGTTAGATGACCCAGCTTTTCTTTAAGATTTTTTTTCCTTAAAGTTTGCATGTTACATTTCTAGTTTTGAAATAAATTAGTGCAACGATGGAATCCACATTAAACGATTGACCAATACTTTTTTTTTATAGTTTTATTTTATTTTATTTTTACATCCCTCACACTGTGAACCCCCCTCTCCCCATCCACCACCACCCCGACCTCACACCGAGCCATCACATTATACACATAAAATTATAGTTGGCATTCATTAATGTCCAGCCTTTGGTGTACAATGCCATGACCAGGCATCCACAGCATCCCTGAGGTGGTCTCCCAAACAGGACACATGTCCATCGGACACCCAACAAAATCCCCAAACACTATTGAATAAGTTCCCCAAAGTAATTCTCAAAAAACCCTGAGGCAATCCTGTGGTCACCAGTCGCCCCCCAATCCCTTCACCTTTCCCTCCATCCCCAACCCCCTCCCCCCCGCCCATCTAACAACTCTCGGTTTTTTGTGTCCCCAAAACTGTTTCTGATTAGTTCATACACATATTCTTTTCTTTAGATTCCGCATATAAGTGAGATCATATGGTACTTGTCTTTCTCTTTCTGACTTATTTCACTTAACATAATGTTCTCTAGATCCATCCATGTTGTTGCAAATGATAAGATTTCTTTTTTCTTTATGGCTGCGTAGTACTCCATTGTATAAATGGACCACAGCTTCTTAATCCAGTCATCGACCGATGGGCATTTCGGTTGTTTCCATATCTTGGCTATAGTGTAAAGTGCTGCAAGAAACGTAGGAGTGCATACATATTTTTGAATTGGAGTTTTGGATTTCTCCGGATAGATGCCTAGGAGTGGAATTACTGGATCATAGGGTAGTTCTATCTTCAGATTCCTGAGATACCTCCATACTGTTTTCCATAGTGGCTGCACTAATCTGCAATCCCACCAACAGTGCACTAGCGTTCCCTTTTCTCCACATCCGCGCCAGCATTTGTTGTTTGTTGCTTTATTGATGATAGCCATTTTGACTGGGGTGAGGTGGTATCTTATTGTGGTTTTTATTTGCATTTCTCTGATGGTTAGTGAGGTTGAGCATTTCTTCATATTAAACTATTGACCAATACTTAATGAGCTCCAGGTTTCTTGTGAAATGCCTTGGAAACTTCACTGGCAGCTTCCTAGGTCCTAAAAGGTATGAATGCTTTGGTTCCACCGTGGTATGCTCTTTCAGTAATGACCAGAAGCTCCTCTAAAAATTTGTTGTGTTGTCCATTCATAGGCAGCTACTTAGCAGTGACTGCATGAGAAGTAACAATACTTCAAGTGGCCTGTGTACAGGCTACAGGGTACAGAGCAGAGCTCTGACCTGAGGTCCTACTCCCTGAGGTCCTCTTACCAGCTGTGGGTCTGCAGGCCAGTGATGAACTTTCTCTTTAAAGCCTTTGTTTCTTTATCTGTAAAAATAAATTATGATAGTATAGGTAGTATTTCTCATAGAATTGTTGAGGATGTCCGATGTTGGGCATTAGGGAATAGTGCATACAATTACAGAGTACTAATACACATGGACTAGAGTCAATTTCTCTTATTGTTTAAAATACCTTTGTGAGTGCTATACTATCTGGAAATGTTTTCATCTGAATTTCCTGAATGTGATACAGTTCCTAGATCTAGTTCCTTTTTTGATACTGTGAATAATAGAATAATACTAGGGGATATCATCTCTGGCAAGAACAGATCACTCTAATGGATTTGGAAGACTATGTTTGTTCAGGGTGTCCCTCCCTTCCTCTTACAGAGTCACCACTTCACATCTATAAGCAAAGAGCTGGCCTGACTCTGCAGCTTAAGTAGGTGTCAGAACACCTGAAGCGATCTGCTGATACTCTGGTATGTTCATTCCTTTGTTCTCCAGACCAAATCTCAAAGAACAGGTACCTGAGTGTCAGTTTTTCCCTTAATGTGCATGACAGAATCATGAGACATAAGAGACCAGGCCTTTTCATAGGCCATTATAAAAATCAAATTTATCATGGGCCTGAGTATTATTGAAGGGTGAACTGTCTCTCGCATATAAAAATAATCCTTCATCATGTTATCAAGTAAATTCCCCCCATTGCAGTATTAAAGTAGATACTGAAGCTCTGTAAAGTTAAGCAGAGATGTCCTCTTTAGGCTGCTGTCATGCAGGGTGTCATGTGGGGTCTCTGGTCTTGCTCCCCACAGAAGAACGCATGATATGGTGAGGCCAAAAAGGAACACCCACGGAGCCATTGATAGGGGAGTCTGTGGGGACAGAGCCAGAAGTGCAGTTTCCAGGCTCTCGGCCTCACGTGGAAAGGTGCTGGTTCAGGTAGTAAATGGCCATTAACTGTGATTGGATGGCCATCAGCTGTAACCAGTGAGCCATTGGCCACTAATATAACTGCCGTGGCTACGCCAGCAGCAAATGGGGGCTAGCAAGAAGATGGTGGCTGAGCTAGCAAGTGGAGCAGTGAAGGTTGCGAACAATGTGGCTCCTGCTTCCTGTGTCTCCAACCCAGCCGCCAGCGAAAATATAATGGTATGACTCCCCTATCTATGGCTCTGTGGGTGTTCCTTTTTGGCCTCCCCATATCCTGCATTCTTATGTGGGGAGCAGGAGCTGAGACCCCACAGGCCGCCCCGCGTGACACATGGTGCAGCGAGCAGGGTACGGTGCCAGCCAAAGCTCTCCAAAGGGAAGTGGAGCAGTTTGTGCGTATGAACACTCAGTCTCAGGAAGACCAGGAGGAGCAGATGCTGGAGAGCTGGACCCCCGTGGAGGGGTGGGAAGATGTGGACAGTTCCCCAAACAGCATAGGCTGGAGAAAGCAAAGATCATTGCGGCCCTGCGAGCTGGGAAGTGCTTGCTGAGGCACCCTGGATGCGGGACTTGTAGTCCCCAAAGGAAACGCTTGCTGAGCCCTCCGTGGAAGCTGAGGGTGAGGTCAAGGTCATCCCTCACCCCTAGGACAGCCCTGGAGAATGACTATGGACTATGGGGAATTGCCTTCTATCCCTAATTTAATGGACCACTTGACTGTTTGCTTGGGAATTTACCACCATGTAGTGGAACTGATGGATGTTTGCTTTTGTGTCTTGTCCGGCCGCCATCGAGAATATGTAAGCACCTTAACTATGAGTCGCTGTTGTTCCAGCATGGTACCCTGAGAGGCCCAGAGAGAGTGGCAGTGCCCTGAGAAACCCTGGCTGTGTCCAAGGAGACTGGTGGTCCCCTAAGAAGCCCAGGAAGTCTGGCTATGCACAGAACTGGTGGTGGCCTGAGAAACCCTGGCTGTGCCCAGAGGGCCTGGTTCTGTCCAGGATATTGCATTCACCTCCAGGCTCCTCGCACAGGGCCCCTCGCGGAAGACACTTGTCGCGTAGATTATGAGGCGAGACCCTGTAGGGGTGGAGTGTGGGGACAGAGCCCCAGAAAGCATTTTCCAGGCTCTCGGCCTCACATGGAAAGGTGCTGGCTCAGGTAGTAAATGGCCATCAACTGTGATTGGATGGCCATCAGCTGTGGCTAGTTGGCCATCAGCTGTAGCCATTGAGCCATTGGCCACTAATGTAACTGCCTTGGCTACGCCAGCAGCAAATAGGGGCTAGCAAGAGGATGGTGGTTGAGCCTGCAAATGGAGCAGTGGGTGTAGCGAACAGTGTGGCTCCTGCTTCCTGTGTCTCCACCCCAGCCGCCAGCTAGAATATAGTGTGTGACTCCCCTACCTATGGCTCTGTGGGTGTTCCTTTTTGGCCTCACCGTATCTTGCATTCTTATTTGGGGAGTGGGAGCTGAGACCCCGCGGGCTGCCCCGCGTGACAGTGTCATACCACTATAGTCTCGCTGGAGACACAGGAAGCAGAAGCCACACTATCCTGCCGTCCACTTCTCTCTGACAACCAACCTCACTTGATAGCTGCAATCTGCTCTTGCTAGCTCAGCCACCATCTTCTTGCTAGTCCCCATTTTCTGCTAGCGTAGCCATAGCAGTTATATTAGTGGCCAATGACTCACTGGTTATAGCTGATGGCCAATTAGCGACAGCTGATGGCCATCCAATCACAGTTGATGGTCATTTACTACCTGAGCCAGCACCTTTCCACGTGAAGCTGAGAGCCTGGAAACTACACTCCTGGCTCTGTCCCCAAGCTGCTGATCAGGGTTGTGTAATTCACATGATTGAAAATGAATAATTTTGCTGGCAAAATAGTCATTTTCAGGGACTGCATACATTTATCAAGTTTCCTTGTGTAGAGCAAGGCTGTAAGAGGCTTTACCATTATTCCTGCTTGGTTTTCATAAACTGAATATGAACACTGTGTTTATATAATTGGTCTCCATGTGGTTTTCATCTGAATTCTATAATTAAAGTGTTAGTACATAACTCCCAGGGTGCAAGTATCCTGTGATTGCCTAAACAGCCATTTTATGAACATCTGTCCTTGTTCCAGGACAAAGGTTTCATTCAATTGCTCGCCAGTCCTGATGGTGAGCAGAAACATCTGCCTAATCCTGTATAGCATTTTAAACATCATCCTCATTGTCAGGAAAGATGTTAGTTAAGATGAAAATCTGTTTGTCAAGACGAGCACAGGCCTCTGACAACTCTTTATTACTTCAAAATGACTGTGATCAATGTGTGTCTTTCTAACAAACCTCTGGCAAAAGTTGACTATAAAAGTAAATTGAAGGAAACCCAAAAGTTCTTGGACATGGAACCTACAAGTCCCTAGCTCATGTAAGAGAGAGCCTTATAAACTGAAATAGTTTGGGAAACTCAGGAGAACTATGAAGACGCAATAAGACACTGGAGAGGACAGGTCAGCAGAAGGGTCAGGTCCTGCTGTGAGTAGTGAAGTTACACGTGGCAACAATCTTGCATATGTGTGAGCAGATTTTAATCACCTCTTAAGGAGGAGCAAGGTAGGAACAAGGACCTGGAGAGGCCCAGGAGCTTCCAGGTAGGGCTGCCACTCCTTGAGAATGGGCTGGACCTATGAGGCTACCCCAACTCTAAGTCAGACCTCAGGTAAGATCAAGGTCAAGGCCAGATGACTAACCAGAATCCACTTCTCCATCGTTCACAGAAGTCGGTCCACGTGGCTGCTGCTTCTGGATAGAATTTGAGCTGAACTGAATATTCACATACAACATTTAAGCACTGGAGATTGAGAAAAATCAATCAGTCTTATAATGCACATGAATTTCACAGTCACAGAATACAAATTTTTTTTTTTCTGGCAACAAATTTATATTCTAACTCTAATCCCCAATTTCTGACAGACAACAGAAAAACTTAATCTAGTCACAGCCACAGCCAGTCAGCTTCATCCAATTTAGTGCATTTTAAATTGCTTCTGGTTAAAATTCAGGAATATTCAGGGTCTTTCCCCTTCATTTCTCTCCTTCTACTCCATGTTGTTCCTTTAAGCTAATGCCTCAATAGAGGCAGTCAGGGGACCTGTGTTCTGGACACCCCTGACTTCTCTGAGCCCTGAGCTGACTCCCTGACTCCAGTGGAATTAGATGCAGGGCTCCTGGGATGCAAACATAGATCTGTGGGCGTGGACATGGCTCCCACCTGACTCCCTGTCATGAACTACCCACTCAGCAGCCCTTGCCCTCAGGACCTGTGGGGACAAAGCCCCCAAAACAGTTTCCAGGCTCTCGGCCTCACATTGAAAGGTGCTGGCTCGGGTAGTAAATGGCCATCAACTGTGATTGGATGGCCATCAGCTGTGGCTAGCTGGCCGTCAGCTGTAACCCGTAAGCCATTGGCCACTAATATAACGGCTGTGGCTACGCTAGCAGAAAGGAATGGGGGCTAGCAAGAAGATGGTGGCTGGCAAGCGCGGACTGCTGTTAGGCAGATTATGTAGATCCTGCTTCCTGTGTCTCCAGCCCAGCCGCCAGCGAGAATATATTGGTTTGACTCTCCTACTTACGGCTCCATGGGTGTTCCTGTTTGGCCTCACCGTGTCCTGCGTTCTTGTGTGGGGATCGGGAGCTGAGACCCCGCCGGACGGCCTGCATGACAGGACCCTTATCTCCAGCCAGGAGTGTTTGTCAGATTAAGAATCAATCAATCTGTCTCTTTTTCTTTATTTCATTAAGCTAAAACCAGCACCCCTTAGACAACTCCGGGAACTTCTGACCCTACCTGCCTTAGCTCACCAAGCTCATTTTTATCCATTCTTCCTGTCCTTGTGACATGGGTTGTTTCTGCAGCAGCCTCAGTCATTAAAGAAGACAAGCAGAAAGCAAGCTTCCTTTTAGATCCTTCCTAACTTCTTGGGGAAACCTGTGATGACCCCAACTCCCACTCCAATACATCATGACCTTATTCTGGGGATGGGACACTGAGTGCATGGCTTCTAATTGTTTATAATGCTCTTTTTTTTCTCTCCAGATTTTTTCTCTTCTTCCTAGTTTGGAGTGGGGTGATAAAAAATAAAAACAAACAACAAAACAAAACAAAAACCTGTTCTGTCAGTTTATATCTCTTTTCAAAACTATTTTTGTGTCCTTCTCTCATTTGAACCGGAGCCAAGAATTTGGAATCTTTGTTTGCTGGGTTTTTTGTTTGTTTGTTTTTGCTGTTGACAGTTCTCCCTGGGGCTAGTGGTGAACTGGCCACTCATATCTATCTTTTGGAATATGGGCTTAGGGAAGAGGGTGGGGGTGGTGAGGAGGGGGCACATAAGTCAACATTACATCATAGCATCCTGGCAGAAGGCACCCAACTATGACTCATTAGTCACGGTCCAGATTGGGTTCTCACTTCCTTGAGATTTCAGACATTTTGGCTGCCCTCCATACCTGGGAAGGACTGCTGTGCTTAGCACTGTCCCCGCTGTTAGGAGGAGCATGACACATTCCTCAAGGATGGGAGATGACACTTTTTTAGGGTGAAATACACTGGTTTTTAACACGTTGAAAATCCAAATATGAGGACTTTGCTCTTTCCATTTTTTAATGTTTAGCTGCTGAGAACCTTGATTAGAGCTCTAATAAGGAACACACAATTCAAGTCATATTTCTCTAACTTCTGGTTAGATTTTTTTAGGAGCTGACTATTTAGTCATGGTGCTTACTGTTTCTCATTTTTCTTGGGCCTGCTCTCTTTTCTAAATCTTGGAAATCCACCAGTGATATTGCATCTACCGTATTTTGCCATGTATAAATAATGAGCAGTTTTTTTTGCCCAAATTTGTGAGGGAAAAATAAGGATGCACATTATACATGGGTAGTGCTAATTCTGTATCTATATAAATGTTTTTAATTCTTTTATTTATGCTTATGAGTAAAAAGTGTAGTTCTAGAAATCAATAACAATATCCATATGCAAAATAATACCCTGGAATACCATAATTGGTTTTGTTGAACTTCGGATAAATTTGCAACGACAAAGAGTTCTTGGCCTTCTATTATGTATAAACATTATAAATTTGTTAAGGTACATAAAATTTCTTGTACTTTGTATCTGTTCTTGTATTTTGTAATTATTTGTTACATAAAATGTCTTATATCATGTTAAAAATAAATCCTAAAATTTCTTTATAATACAAAAATACCTAAATGTAAACAAATAAAAATTTGAATTAAAAAATTAAAATGAAAGAGTTTTTTCCCTGAAAGTTTGGGCCAAAAATGTGGGTGCGCATTATACACAGGGGCACATTATACACGGCAAAATACTAAATTCTAAAAGGGGTTGGAGGGTTTTAGGCTGAGTGAAGGCTGGTCTTCTAACCTGCCAGTCCTTTCTCTCCACAAGAATCTGTAGGGGCCACTCTGTCCTTAACTTCCTCAGGCATTTGGCTTGTTTTCCTTTTATCCTTAAAGCTGCCCCTCCTTATCAAGCCCCTTGAGGTTCTTCTCTTCCTAAAGATTGCCTTGTTGCACAAACAACACAGACTCATTGCAATCTTTTTCGTGTAGCCCTTTTATACAAGTCCAGGTCTTTCTGTTTTAAGGGTATTTACTTTTCTTTTTCTTTCTTTTTTTTTTTTTAATTAAATTTATAAGGGTATTTACTTTTAACCACAGGAAATAGTAAATTGCCAAATTGGTCAAAAGTTCCTCTATTGGATAGCTCCTTGTGTTCTCCAATCTACTCTCCATTCTTCAACATTCCACTGTTCAGTGCCCTGAGTGGCTCTCTGGGGCTCACCAACAAGCCCCTTTGCTCTTTAGGTCCCAGTTGGGGTCTGGTCAGTGAGAGGCACAGGAGGGGATCAGAGGTAGGAAGGGAGACAGGATATTTATTCTTCCTCCCCTGCCTAGGAAGTGCCTGTATTCCTTTCTCCCACATACCCAAGAACGCGGCTCTCTTCTTGGGTGTGACCCCATCCTGTTCCAGCTTTAAAGTTCTTCTGTTCTGGTAATCTCCCTTCTTTCGTCCCTTTTGGTCTGAGGCTGCTGATAGCTCATCCTCCCAGTTGCTAGCCTTAAGGTCCTTCATTTTATTCTTGCTGGTGCCCTCTAATGCTGCTCACATCACACTGAAGTCTCCTCAGTTACCTTATTTGAGTTTGCTGCCTACTTCTTCCCAGGATACCAGTCAAATCCTCACAGTTACAGATTCTCAGAGTGCAGGCCCCAGGGATGCCTTGCTACCAGAACTGTGTCTAAACTGTGGATCAGCAGTATTTGTAACCCCTGGGAGCTTTGTTAGAAATGCAGACTCTTAGGTTCTGCCCCAGAGTTACTAAATCTAAACAGCATTGTAAACAAGATTTCCAGGTGATTTAAATGGACCTTAAAGATTGGGAAGCCCTGCTCTAGAGGTAAATTTCCTTTCCAGGGAGTTCAGTGCCCAGGAATCCTGTTTGGTTGAAGCTTCCTACTCTGAATGTAATCGCTTTCATTTCTGGGGAAAGCCTACAACTCTCCTTGATTCTCCTGCCCTGATTCCATCCTCCCCATACCCTCCACCCTGGAGCAAAGCTCACATCCCCCTTCCCTCTTCTCTTATTTGTGTATTTAATGGGTTACTGAACCCATCCTGAACTCCAGGTACTGTCCTAGGTGTTAGGGATACAAAGAAGAATAAGGAAACACATCCCTGCCCTCAACTGGATTTGGTGAAGTAATGAAGACATGCTCATGTCACCAGGATCCCCAATTTTTTTTTTTTTTTTAATGAGTCTGCCTGCCTCTGTGAACTGGCCCAAAGAAATGCATGAGCACCAGTTTGTAGTATAGAAAGAAATATTGAACTGGCCAATATGGAGATAGGAGCTAAAAACCTGACCCTCCACCCCCACCCCACTCCCGTGGCATATAGGTTACAGATTATGTAGGGCAAAATCACAAGACACCATGGGTTAAGGGTTTGGGGTCATGCCCGAAGCTGATTGGTCGGAGATAAACTAAGGGTAATAATCATTTCTTTAGGAGAGTTCTAAGATCTGCTCCTGCATTCCTCCTTCTGGTCTCAAGGGAAAGTAGCCAGGAGGTTGTTCTACCTCAGGGCTCAGGAGCTGAAACTTAATTTAGGTCAAGATGTTATCTTTAGCCTGCCAGAGGTCCAGACTGTGTGCCCATTAGTCAGGTCCGGGCTACTGTCTTCTGCTGCCTCAGGGTTTGCCAATTATCTAGGGAGAAGGCTAGGTCTTTGGGGGATGGAGGGAGAAGAGAGGGAGATGATTTCTAGAGCTAGGATTTAAAACTAAATTTAATGAAAGTCATAGGGACCCTCGGTTTTGCATAGTCAATGTGAAGACAGCAGGAGGTAGATGCTATAACAGAGATAGGAACAGAATGAGGTGGAAACAAAGGCAAAAATTATTAAAATTAAAGTTACTTTGCTTGATGAATGTGAGGAAGTCTCTCTAAAATCTGGTGAATGGCATTGTGTTTTCTCATTTTAGTCACATTTGGAAATCTTGAATAAAGATATCTGATTGTAATCCCGTTCTCAAACTTCATTCCAATGTCACATTTGACAAATAGCAGTATCTCTCCCAGGAACAGCTAGCAATCTGTAGAGTGAGAGGCAGCTGCTGAGCAGCAAATGCAGGCAGCCAGAGCCCTAAAGAAATTAAGGAGCTGAATTTTGTCCGAAAGGAAATTCATGGAGAAAAACCAACTGATTACCTCATAAGCTGTCTTTGGAATTAATTTCAGGGCTTGTTAAAGAATCTAATTTTTCCTCTATAAGGGTTCTCAGAGGAGTTTAATGAGGTCCCCATCTTTTGTCACCTGTAACATTTCTATTCAAGTCTCTGCATAATTCATGTAAATGAAACAACATGGATTCCAAATTACCCAAGCAAAATGAGGGGACCGTTTGTCATACCATTATGAAATTTTTTAAAAACAAATATTGGCTTAGGCTGTGAATATTGATTTGATCATTCAGTCATTCATTCATCATTCAAGAGAATCAGGTGTATTACTCAAAATGTATTTTTTATCCACATTTTTGCTACCTCTTCCTGGCAGTAGAATTGAGGCATAGAGAAAAAAGATATCTTCAGCATTCTGGAGTCTTGAGCTTCACCTCTTTCTTCTTTGGCCCAGATGATACCTTCAAGTGGCACATGTTGCTCCGCCCTCTGCTTCCTCTGCTTGCAAGCAGCTAGTACTTGATTAACTTCTGTGAATTTTTACAGGAGCTGATGCCCTGATTGAGAGGGTCATTCTTACACCCTTGCTATGTCATAGCCTTCTTTACTGTATGGGAAATGACTAAACCAACCAGCATTCCCAGATCCTGGGAATTCCAAAGAAGTGGACAGAGTTGAGAAACTGAGAAGGGGTTATTACTGTGCCTATGATCTATAAATGAGCTTCCATGTAGAAGTGAACACTAGCCTCAGATGGAAATCTGCAGGCTTTGCTTAGTTTTCCTACTAATACTACCCATTAGTAGGTTATTAGCATTTGAAAAACTGGAATAGAAGAGGAAATATACCACAGTACATCACTCATGAAATTTGTATTTGTTGTATATATGATAATCTGTATGTATTGGAAAGAGATATAAATTACATTTGTGGATATGAATTGAGGTTAAACAATTTTTGAAAATATTCCCCTAGGAGATACACAATGTTTGAAATAAGGGTAAGTTTTATTGGAAGTGGTGGTGAATTGGCAGTAGACACTTATCTTTAAATAGAGCAGAAAAAGTCAGTTAAAACAGCATTTTGAGTTCAAGTGACAAAGATAATGATTTCTAGAGTTGTTAATTTATACCAGGTAAATTGCAGTATTAGCCACTGTTGGTCACAAGTATATGTATTATAAATTTTCCATGTTTTTACCATTTCATTTCCCTCCTCTTTCTCTTTCTTTAGTTTTTAGTAAAGAATTTTTTGAAAAAGTATCCTGTCATATATACTTAAAGAAAAATTCAAGAGCATTTTCCTAGCTATGCCAGAGTCTAAAAGGGATAAGTGTATACCCAAGTCAGGGGGACAATGAGGGTAGAGATGTGAGGACCCAAAGGAGGAAGCAGCCCTCAAGAAGGGAGGGTTGGAACCCAATGTCCCCACCGTTATCCCATTGTGACCTTTTCACCACACATGCCTGCCAGGATGCCTTCTTATGGTGACTGACCACATAGTTCTCTTCATTGTTTGAAACCATTATTGCTATTGACAGGTGAATCTCTGAAAAATGATGTAAAATTGTGCTATTTAAAATTTGATTAAAAAGATTAAAACTAATTCTTCCCACTGTAAGAACTGCCATTCAAAGCTATTAAAATTTTGCTATGGAAAAAAAAAAATCCCTAAAGCAGCAAATTTTCATTTTATACCTCAGTTTCTTATCATACATTTTTTAAATTCTCCATGCTTTTTCCTTTGCTCTAAAAATATCGAAATGTCTCCAATATGATCATTTATTCAGATTTAAATTTTGTGTTGAAAGTGTATTTTGAAAAATAGGGAAAATATCAACTAAAATAAAAATCGGCATTGCTGGAGTAAAGAAAGTTCTTTAAACTACACTGTTATTTACCTTTCTTTGATCTAAAAATATATCATTTGCTCTCATTTTTTAGGAATGAGATTAACAATGAAAATAATCATAAAGGTATGAGGTGCGATCAAAAAATGGTGAATGTTTAAATAAAAAAAACATATTACATTAAAGGACCATTGCCGTTAACCCCTCTCAAAATACTCCCCCTTGCTTCAAACACACTTATCCCATTGTTCTTGCCACTTTCTGAAGCAGTTCTGGAAGTCCTCTTTCGTGTTTTTACTTCCATCTTCTATCATGACAATGCTCCATGTCACACATCACTTCTGGCATGGCAATTTCTGTCAAATAAAAACATTACGGTGTGTCCTCATCCACCTTATTCACTGGATCTGGCACAGAGCAACTTCTGGCTCTTCCCAAAAGTAAAAATGATTCAGGACATCGAGGCAGCCATGACAGCACAACTAAAGACACTCATGAAAGAGGACTTACATAACTGCTTCAGAAAGTGGCAAGAACAATGGGATAAGTATGTTCCAAATGAGGAGGCGTATTTTGAGGGGGATTAATGGCAATGTGTCTTTTACTACTGTAATAACTTTTTTAAATTTATGCATTCATATTATTTGATCATACCTCATACACATTTTCTTCAAGTGACATGGTCTACAATTAGGGAAAACTGTTTCCATGTAGATTAGTGGTTCTCAACAATAGGAGCTTTCAAAAAATACCGATATTTGGGCTCCATGCCCTAGGATTCTGATTCAGTTTGATCTAGAATGTGACCCAGGCATTAAGATTTTTAAAATTTGGGGTGTATAGTCAAAGTGATAGTACCTTCAATAGGAATCTGATGTCTGTTTTCCATAGGTGTTTCCACGGCACTTTGTTTTAATTCTCAAAAACACAGTTTTAACCAAAGTTATGATTTTTTATTAAAAGTGTTAGTTAACGACAACTCTCAAAGTGTGTACATATGCATTTTGAATACATAGGCACGAGAGATTTTTTTTAAGGTAAAAGTTGAATTCATCTTTTCTAACAGTTTCCAACAGTTATCAATCACCATTTAATCCAACTGTCATCTCTTTAATTTAGTAGTCCTGCTTCTTTCAACACATTCTGGTTCCTTCTGCCTTTTGTGTAGTCAAGAACCTACAGCTTGGTTTCAGTTTCTCCCCGATAAATGGGTACTTGAAGTGAATGTTGATTTTCTTTTGTATGTTGCTTTTAGCTACATACATTAATTTGGTCATTCCTCAGATTCTTTCTGAGTGTTTGTTTTGTGCCAGATTTTGTGTCAGGGCTTGGGATACAAAGATGACTGAGACACAGTGTTCTCCCAGGAAGAGGAATTTCTGTGGCTATTTCTCTCTTCACAACAATGTTTAGGAGGTGAGTGTAAGTGGCTCCTAACTCTGTCAGCAAATTCTTCAGAGAGGTAATGGCATTTGAATTGGGTCTTAAGGATAAATCTATTATTTGACCTGGCAGCAAAGGGGAAAAAGGACATTCCTGTCAAAGAAAACAGCCTTGCTTAAAATGCCATAGTTCATGGCTTCTTCATGCAAAGGTGGGAAGGTCTCTTTGTTGGTGAGGAATTGCAGGGGATGAGGCTGAAAAAATAGACGTAGGAGAGAAGCTGTCCGACCTTTGTAAGACATGCTTACGTGTTTGCTCCTTGACCTTTGCATGATAGGGAGCCTGTAGAAAGGGAGCTCCATGAACGGGACCTCCACTTTGAAAAATTCATCTAACAGCATCAGGGAGGGACTGAAGGGAAAAGATACAGGAAGCAAGGACAGTGCATTAGGATACTGAACTATTGTACACCCACTATTGACAGTTGAAAAGGACTTAAAGTAATTATTCATAGGAAACACATGAGCACTGTGGAAAATCTGGAAGATAACAAATATTAAGAGGAAAATACAAATCATTTATAATCCTTTCACCAGAGATAACCACCATTACTGATTCATTCCAGTCATTTTTCCTTGCATATTTCATATGGTTAAGATAATTGTAGATCCTGATTTTTCATTTAGCACTATGAAACGCATTTCTTATTATAATAAAGATACTCCATTAGCACATTTTAATGGCTACCAAAGAACTTTTGTATGGATGCACAATAAGAATACCAAACTGTTCCCTTAGTTGGTTGTTTCCAAGTTTTCATAAAAAAACTTAAATTTAACATCTTTCTGCCTAAAGTTGTCTAAAATTATTATTTTCATAGTTTATATAACTTAAGTAAAATTAATGAGTTAAACCACACTTACATAACATTGAGACTTTAATACTGCTGTATTGTATTTCAGAAAAAGTGTAAATACTTGTGCTTTAGATTTTGGAAATATTCAAGATATAGTTTAGTTTGGTTGGATTTGGTGAACAATTGCTTTGGTAAAATGAGAAATGATGAATTAGTCTAAAATGACTCCAGTTTTCTAATTTGGCGGAGTTGGTAAACTATATCATCACTAACCAAAAAAGAAAAAGAAAAAAAGAAAAAAATAATATGGTGGAGCAGACTTTGTAAGGAAGATAATGTGTTCTCTTTTGGGCTTGCTTCATGTGAGATGCTTCTCCGGTAGAAAATCCAAGTACTACACAGTTGGCAAAAGAAAATGTGGTTTGAAATTCAGTAAAAGATATGGGAAACTCAAGGTCTAGAGTAGAGAACAATTTGGCAAACAAGTGTTCATCAAAGTCATAGAAGTAAATGGGAGAAATAAATCATTAAGAATAAAAGAGTGGGGATGAAACTCTGGAGAACACTGCTTTTAAGAGATGGGTACAAGAAAAGCCAGTGAAATAGACAAGAAGCAGTGTTCAGGAAAACCAGAAGATAGCAATGTCACTGAAGCCAGGAGTGAGAGGTTTTTCAGAAAAAGAAAGAATGGTCTGTCTACAGCCCTGGCTCTCAACCCTGTCAGACACTGTCTGCTTTCCCCTCCCAAAATGAAATTTATAGATAATATAGCCTACCTATGTACACAATTTTTAAAAAATCAATATGCCACAATTTTAATATAAAGGAAAAAAGAAAAGTATATTTTATAGAATAAGTATTTCAATCTGTAAACATGAGGACATAACTAAATGAGATGACAGGATGTAGGAGTCACGTGATTGCTCTGATATGCAGAATTACCATGAATGGGGTGTTGCAAATGGAGACTGTTCCACACGAGCTGTATTGCAGTGTTGCTGCACATGACCTGAATTTCCACAATGCTAAATATTCGAAGAAAACAAAGTATAGTTTTCCCTGAACTTACACTATAATTGTGTTGCTAGAAAATTCTGTGTATAAAAAATACTTTGTATTAAGTCTAAAATGGAATCAAGCTCTAGGTTCCGAGAGATATAAACTGGTCTTTCACCTGTGGTGAATGTCCACGAGGGTTTTTGAAAGTCCTGTGTGACACGACAATTCTTTCTTGGTGCAGGACTGTCCACTGCATTTGTAGGACTCTTAGCATTCCCGGACCTGCCAATTACATACCAACAAGGCCCCAGTTCCAATAATCAAAAAGCTCTCCCACAGCATACCAGTGCACTCCCTGTAGAGTGACACAGTCCAAGAGAGAAGCATGGCTTACCAGTGTCAAATGCCCCTCCTTACAGTTTTTAGGGTTCTTTAGTCGTTAGAGCTCAGGCTAAGCAGGACGCTTAGGGGGGATAACATAATGGTGTAATAATTGTGACCTCTGTAGAACTCTGTGGTTCTCCCCCCACCCCGCCCCCAATCGGATGAGAGAGTTTTTCCCACTGTTTCTACATAATTTGCTGCAATCTCTTACTTCCTCTCTCAGCTCTACATTCCTAGGTGATTCATTAGACACACAAATGTTGTGGGTTCTACATAGCAGTGGCTCTAATCTAGCCAGTTTCCAGCCCACTTACAAACAAAATCTGTTCCTTAAAAGCTGCCTCCAGGCTGATGCTTATAATTACCTGGTTTAAACATGTATTTTAAACATTAAATAGAACATAATGAGAATCTTGAAGGAAACATCAGTTATTTTGGGTGATTTGTGTGGCATTTATACTGATCATTTGGATGCAAAGCTTTCCACATTTCTTCCCAAAAGACGACTCTATTTTAAATCATGTGACCTTGGGCAAGTCACTTAACATCTGGAGCTTTCATTTCTTCCTAATTAAAATAGTTATGAGGCATGATAAATGTAAAACCTTAAAATGCTATAAAGTTCCATAGTCGTTATGGACCATGATTGAACATAGAAGACCTTGACATAGAGTAGGAAAGTTCTTCTTATATTCAAAATAAGAACAAATGAGGAAAGTTGCTTCTCAATATTTCTTCAAACTGTTATTTTAGGTATTCAAATCATGGATGCCCTTCTTACACATCTCTGTTTCATTTCTTGTTTAGTTTTTCCTCTTTCTATCTTCCCATACCCAAAGGAAATGAGCATATTTGTGGTGGATAGAAACACTATGGAAGAAAATTAAATTTAGAGCTCTGGAGGTTATGTTCTGAGTGAAAGAATAAATAATTGCAGCCGATTTTCAGGGAACTGTTTAAATGTTTTTCTCTACTTCCTTCCCCCACCTCAGTTCTATGTGAAGCCATACTGTGAATTGTAAACTCAGTATGTGTTTCTTGGCAGTGATATTTAATTTGTTTGTTTGTTTTCATCAGTAAAGGATGTATATCGGCTTCCAAATGTGCCGAGGATTTGATTTAGTCTTGTCATATGTTCAGGGAGACACGTGAAGGTTAAGGGTAATCAAGAAAGACATCAGAAAATATAATTCACAATATGAATGGAAAATTTGACACCCAAACTCATTTATCAATGTGAGAGTACCTTGAATTACTTGCTCAAGGCTCTATTAAATCATTCATGCAATGGATATGAAGGGGAAAGAGAGGTTATACTTTGTAAATTTTATACAATGATAAAACTAATATTCTTTATTAATTTTCAGTTTGGAAAAACAAAAATATTAGATAATAAACACTGTTAAGCTGATTTTCCACTTAGAGTTCAACAGTATCTCTTTGAGGGAATGTGTATGAAGTGCAATTTTAGATTTATGTTGTTGTAAAATAGTTACACAGAAAATTGTGCTTAAAATAGTTGCCAAGTTTGTTCTGTGTTTTCTACAGCATATCTCACTACATGATGAACACTCTTCTCCCAACCCCGTCTGATACCCCCCACCACAAACTCAGTTTCATAATGGACTAGCAACTTTTGTTCGAATCCTTTTTTTCCTTCGTTATGCAGTAGGTAAATCGCAGTGGCTTTTGATTAATGGTTTATCCTTTCTACCAAAACACTAGAGAAATTGTCACTATTTAAAATGGGCTCATTGACCTTTGGCATGTAATAGGAAAACGAGGCAACAGTCCCGTGAACAGAGGGGTCTGGGAACTGACCAATCCCAGCAGGAGGAACGGTGCCCCCTTCCCTGGCCAGTGACATCGTGTTGCTGTTCTGTCCCTCACAGGACACAGCTGTGCTGCAGTAATTCTCTTTTAGAGTGAATTGTCTTCCTTAACTTGTGATGTTGAAAATTCATGGTGGTTTTCAGTTTTTCATGTACATTGTTTAGATTCACTACAGGGTCTAAAGTCTATTTCAGATCCTGCTTTTTGTTCATTCGACAGATCTTGAACTTTGGAATTTTAAAATCACGTGACCAGTTTAACTTTACTAGATGAATGAAACAAGATTAAATATCTTTAAACTTTCTGGAAAAATCAACTGAAACATTGAATTTTATTTTCACAGATTGCCAGTTGAGTATTCTCCTGTATATTTGTTTTATTAAAGGCTAATTTTCTAAATCCAGGAGTGGAACTCAGAGCATTGCTCTCTCTAGATAAGTGGGCCTTCACACAAATAGTATGACAATAACACAAGCAAGTTTTGATAGAGCCTCCCACCCTTCCAGTAAGGAGAGTCAAGTCTCAGAACTTCTAAGTGCTCCACGAAGGCACAGCCTGTGGTCCTGGTGGAGAAATGGGAGGATGTTGTTCTAACAGCCATGGCTCCTTAGGAAACAGTCTGTTCCCTTAATCTGGAGAAGGGAGAGGATTTCTCTAGATGTAACAGGCAGGCACGCAGCAGCAGCGTGTACCTGCACACGATCTTTCCTTCGTGGGCCAGGAGTCAGCAGACTTCTTGTGAAAGACTAGATATAAATACTTTTGGCTTAGTGGTCCATGAGATCTCTGTCACAACTATTCAACTCTGCCAATGCAGCATGAAGGCCTCCATAGACTGTACTTAAACGAGTGGGAGTGGCGCTTTGTCAGTAAAGCTGTCTTTTCAAAATTCCAGCAACAGCCTGGATTTGTCCACACGTAGTAAGTCCTTCACTGACCCTGGCTCTTGGTCACATCCCACCTTCTTATTCGGTTAGTTGGGTATAGCCCGGCCCTTAAGCTGAGAGGAGGCATTTAGGGGTCTAGTTTCCATTCCATAAAGGGTGACCAGATATTTAGAGGTTGGGCCTCCCCAAACACTTGTGGTATCCAGGCCACTGCCTGGGACATCCCAAGGAAAGTTTTAAAACACATAGCCAAGTAACAGTTACACCCTTACATTTTATGTGTAACATTAGAGTCTGAATTCAAACTACAGCAGGTAGTAAAGCGAGACCCTCATATCTAATGCCTACAGGCTTTTCTTGCATTTGGGGATAGTCTGGTAAATGGATGGATAGAAATGCTTAACAAAATGTATGATAGCAAGCAAGGGTGATACTACAAATATTTAATAACTCTTAGCAAGGCCTAGGTACCTACCAAGAGCGACAGGCCCTAGTAATAGACAGCCAGCAAGGCTCTACTGGCGAGCCTTCACCAGAGTTCTCAGAAGATGGTAGCGGAGTATGCTTGTCCACTACCTGTGTCTCTGTAAATATATACATGCGCGCTTGTACATAACTTTTTTTCAGAGAATGTCAAGACCTCATGGGACTTGCCTTTCTTCATTACAAATCTTCATTTTCACTCTCTTTATTCCTGATTGAGAGAAACGGGACTACTGCTAAGCTTCAACCCATGCCGCCCTTGGATGCCCCACTTGGTACCCTCTCCCCCCAAATCGGTCTCTCCTTTTCACAAAAAAAGCTTCCTGCCCTTTTCCTTCAAAGATATTAAATCAATAACCACTTATTTGAATACAACATTTTCCATTTGACATGTTAGTCTTTTCTTCAGAAAAAAGGTAGGTTAGTTATTTCTTCATGCAGGCTAAGAAATTCAGCAATCACCAATCACTGCACTCTTTTTAAAGTTAATCTCTCTCTTTTTCCCCTCTGAATTCTGTTAAGTCCAGCTTTGTTGTCACTTTCCAAAAACACCTCATTACAAAATCCTATAAGTCTTAATAAATAATGAGATTGGCAAGTTAGCTTATTTTACGAAGTCCTATCAGACCTTTGGTGAATAAAAGGAGCATAGTCCCCTGTCAGTCTAAAACTACCTATATATGTATTTCTTTCTCCTTTTCATATGTACACACACACACACACACACACACACACACACACACACACACTTCTGTGATTTTGTATTTCATTCAAAATTAATTAAAAATTTTAACAAATAACAAATGGGAAATGAGAAACAAACATTAGCCAGGATGGCTGGTTGGTGGATAATTCTGGAAACTAATGATGGCAAT
The DNA here is from genome assembly GCF_964194185.1 of Rhinolophus hipposideros. Lineage (NCBI taxonomy): Eukaryota > Metazoa > Chordata > Mammalia > Chiroptera > Rhinolophidae > Rhinolophus > Rhinolophus hipposideros. The sequence goes on from NC_138063.1 coordinate 48,863,564, forward strand.
AACATCAGGTTTATCTACACAAACTTAAGAGCTTACCAGACAGAAAAAATTTTTATGTGTACATCCAATAAATTTTTATTGAAAGTAAATAGGCTTCAGGGGCTTATTTGGTTCCTGACTGTTTGTTACCATTTCGGTATTCTAGAAGGTTACCTTTTTGTGGCAAGGTGTATCCACTTTCGAAATCTGTCCTACTTTGTGGAAAATAGCCTTTTTTTACCCCGTTGGCATCAGTGTACCCCACTAAAGCAAGACTTTAGAAATGGAAAACAACCTAGATCACTTTGATGCTTTTTGGAGTGTGTTCTATGTTGTTTTGAGACTGGAGAAAAGATGGCTGTCAACTCACAAATAGATCCCTGCCTTTTGGATGCTCTCCTAGCTTTTGCTTCAGTGTCCTGGCACTTCTCTGAGATAATGCATACAACTTACGGACTCTGGATTTTCATAAAAGTTTATATGGTATTTCTTCCTGCTCCTTTCTAGTTTTCTGTTTCCTTTTCTCTTTAAAAATAGCATACCTTTGTTATCTTTTTGGAGCTGACACTGCCTGGAACTGATTTCTACAATTCGGAGGTCTGTGAGAGAAAGGAAATTAGAGAACAGTGATTAACTCCAGGTTTTAAAAAACAAGTTGTGTTTTGTTTTGTTTTTCTGGTGAAACCTTGAGTTTAAAAGAAAAGCTTTAAATTTGGAAGGAGGAAGAAGATAGGTATTTATTTTATTTGTTAAAATTCAGAATTTTTTGGTATACATAAAAAAGAAATTATAAAATTATTAAACTTATAAAATATTTTTCTGAAACATGTTTCTTCAATACAACATTCACTTAGGAAAGGATTTCTACAAATATCTACAATTCATCCATCTTTATGCATTTAATTTACTCATATGAAACAGACATCGTGACAGGACCTATGATAGTCTGAGACATGTCAAAATAAATCTACTGTAATTTCTAATTTAAAATCGTTTAAAATCTGATAGTTGAGGTGAATCATACTATATCTTTGAGTCAATGTAATACAAGATGGTAAGTGGCATAGTTTGGCGGATAAATTTCATGTAAGATCAGGGACAATATCTTAGAGAAAGTGGTACTTACTTTAATTCTTGGCTTATACAACATCTCATTTTTCTCTCAACAATGTGTACGGTTTTCTTGTTTGGTAAAATGTTCAAATCTTTAATAACATTTTTGGTAAAATGCTCACATTTTTGAAAGTCAGTTGTTTTATTATATTATTGAATTTTGAAAGTTCTGTAAATATTCTGGATACAGTGCCTTATCAGATATATAATTTGCAAATATTTTCTTGCAGTATGTGATTTATCTTTTATTCTTTTAACATTGTCTTTGATGAGCAGATTTTAAATACATTTTATAAATGTTTTATTTTATGGATCATGCTTTTTGTGTCCTATCTTTGAAATCTTCACCTAACCCAAGGTCACAAAGATTTCCTCCTATGCTTTATTCTACAAGTTTTAAAAGGTTTTAGGTTTTACATTTAGGTCTATGATCCATTTTGAGTTAATTTTTGTATATGGTATGATATATGGATGGAAGGGTTTTTTGTTTCTTTTTGGGGGCTTTTTTTGCATATGAATCATCAGTTGTTCCTACACTATTTATTGAAAAGATTATTCTTTTCTCATGGAATTGCCTTTGCACCTTTGTTGCAAACCACCAACATATATGTGGGTATATTTGGGGCTCTATTCTGCTGCATGGATCTGTGTGTCTATTTGGTAGCAATACTGTATTGCTTTCTTCTGCAGCTTTACAATGTCTTGAATTAAGTAATAGAAGTGTTCTGATTTTCTTTTTCTTTCATTCTTGTTTTGGCTATTCTACGTTCTTTGTATTTCCATATGAACTTTAGAAAACTTGTCAATTTCTACAAAGAAAGCTTGGTAGAATTTTGATTAGGACTACATTAAATCTATAGATTAATAAGGGGAAATTGACATTTTAAAGTATTGACTCTTCCAATCCATGAACATGTTATATCTCTCCATTTATTTAGGTCTTTAATTTCTCTCAACATGTTTGTAGTTTTCAGTATACAGGTCTTCACCATCGTTTCTCAGATTTATTCTCCTAAATAGTTCACATTTTTAATGCTATTGTGAATGTATTGTTTTTAAAAGTTGATTTCTAATTGCCTACTGTTAGTATATAGAAATATAATATAGAAATATAACTGTTTTTGTATATTGATATTTTATATATTGATCTTTGTCTTGTAAACTTGTAAACTTATTTATTAGTTTTAGTAGCTTTTTTTCCCTGTAAAATATAGAATTTTCTGCATAGATGATCCTAGTATCTGAATGCAAAGATAGTTTACTTCTTTCTTTTCAATCTGGATGCCTTTTCTGTCTTTATCTTGTCTGATTGCACTGGTCAGAATCTCCAGGACAGTCTTGAATAAAAGTGGTGAGAGCAGTTATCCAAGTCTTGTTCTTGATTTTAGGGGGAAAGCATTCAGCCTTTCACCATTAAATATGATATCAGCTGTTTTTCCTAGATGCCCTTTACAAGTTGAGGTAGTTCTATTCCTAATTTGCAAAGAGTTTTTGTTTGTTTGTTTGTTTGTTTGTTTGTTGTTTTTTTCAGGAATGGATGCTGAGTTTTGTCAAATAGTTTGTCTGCATCTATTGTGATGATCATGCAGTTTTTATTTCTTGCTGTTAATATAATGACTTAAATGATGAGACTAAATATGACGAATTAAACAAATTAATAATTTTTAAATGTTAGATTATCCTTGATGTTCCAGGATGAACCCACTTGGCCTTGATGTATTCCTTTTATATATTCTTGGATTTAATTTGCTAAAATTTGTTACAAGTGTTGGCATTTACATATGTGGGGAACATTGGTCTATGATTTTATTTTCTTATGGTACCTATCTCATTCTGGTATTTCAATAATTCTGGTCTCATAGAATAATTTAGTAAATGTTTCCACTCCTTTCATTTTCTGGAAAAGTTTGTGTAGAATGGTATTTTTTCTTCTTTAAATGTTTGGTGGAATTCTATGGTGAAGCCATATGGGTTGGGAATATTCTTTGTGGGAAGGTGTTTAACAACAAATTCAATTTCTTTCTTAGATGTAGGACTACTCAGGTTATCTATTTCTTCTTCAGAGAGCTTTGGTAGGTTGTATCTTACGAGAAATTTGTCCTTTAGATCTAAGTTGTTGAAGTTATTGGCTTAAAGTTGCTTATAATATTCATATATTATATTTTAATATCTATAAAATGTGTAGTAATGTAACTTCTTTCATTTCTGATACTGTTCAATTGTGTCTTTTCTCTTTTTCCCCCTAATCTGTCTGGATAGAGGTTTATTAATTGTATTGAACAAGCATTTGGTTTCATTGATTCGCTCTATTATTTTTCTGTTTTCTATTTTGTTGTTTTTAGTTTTTATATTTGCTATTTTCTATTTTATTCTCACTTTGGGTTTAACTTGCTCTTTAATTTGTTTATTAATTCTATCATCTGTGTCATTGCTAGTTCTGTTTGTATTGATTGATCTGTCTCCTCATTACAGGTCTTATTCTCCTGCCTCTCTGCTTGCCTGTAATTTTTTATTGGAATTAATGTTGTGAATTTAATCTTCTTGGAGCTGGATATTTTCATATTTCTATACATATTTCTGTTATTTTTCCCCCTGGAATTTGAAAACTATTTTGTCTTGTTGTGTCTTGCTTTTAAGATTTGTTGAGAGGGATGAGAATACCAGTTAATCTAAAGAAGATTTTCCCTACTCTGAGGTAAAAAGCTGCTGAGTACTCTTTTCAGATTCCTGTAAATCATGAGCTTTTCCACTTTGGTTGGTGGGAACTATTTCTGGCTCTCTGTGATTACTGGGTATACTTTCCTCTAATCCTTCTGGTGATTTTCCCCTGGCCAAATAAATGGTATTTTCATTAATGAGTTTGCTGATCGATACTAATCTGAAGACTTGAGGAGGATCCTCTGAGGATCTCCACAATTTTCTCTCTTTGGAGATCTCTCATCTCAATTACATTTCTCTGGGAACTCCATTGCATCCCAATGCTATTTGCTAAACTCAGAGAGAACAGCTGGCCCAGCTGGGTTCCCTGTCCCTGCACCACTGCCTGGAAGTTCTCTCTAGTTGCAGCTATTGTAGGACTCAGTTTGTTTGCTTTCTGTCTCTCAAGGATCACTGTTTTTAATTTCTTGATAATTATTTAATATATTACATATGTTTTTTTTTTTTTTTTTTTTTTTTTTTTGTTTCAAGGCAGGAAGTAAGTCTGGTTCCTGTTACTTCATCTTGGCTGAAAGTTGACATATTTATTAGGCCACCTGACATCCTTCTATTGGTTCAGAGAGGCTCTCTTTATTATTATTTTTCATTCTCTTTTCTCTGCTTCTGATTGTGCTGTTTCTACTGATGTGTCTACTGGTTTCCTGACAATTTTTCTCCAGTATCTAATCTGTTGTTAATTCTACCTAATGAACGTTTTATTGTAGATATTGTATTTTTATATATAGAAAGTTTATTTGTCATATCTTATATTTCTTTCTTTCTTATGTTCATGTTTTACTTTAAGCCCGTTATGTATTTTCGATATTTTTTTATTATAGCTGTTTTAACATTATTTTTCTGCTAATTTCATCCTCTCTGTGTCATTCTAATAATTGACTTTTCATTATGAGTCACTTTATTCTCTTCATAAATCTATTAATTTTCACTGGATACTTGAACTTGTGCATTTTAGATTGTGGATTGGTATATTTTGCTATTTTTATTGTATTTTAAAGCATGTACAAATTTATTTTGGCAAACAGTTATTTGTGGATTTTTATAGGGGTGAGTGCATTCTAAGTAGCCTCTAGCTAGGGTAAATTCAGCCTTACTAGTAAGGTTTGAGACTTCTAAGTTTTCTACTGTCTGCTCTGTGTGTTCAACTACTCTTCAGCTGGTGCGAAGTCTATTACTCTGTAATGGTTGAAAGCAAAAGTTCACCTGATATGTTTTCACTATACACACTACTGTACATATAAACATTCCTGGCCCTTTGTGAACTCTGGGTAATTTTTGGATTATAGCTCTTTGGTTCTAGTCCCAGGATTTAATTTTTACCTGTTCTTGTGAAGGTTCAACTTATGCAGTCTTGATAGCTGTTCAACCAAAGGGACTGCATGCCAATTCTTGGAGCAGTTTTACTTCATAGATCCTGCCTTTCTGGCACTCTGACCAGCAAATTCTAGCTGACTCTGCCTTCCTGAACTTTCAACTGCTCCCTCACGTCAGTGAGATGGCTGGGTTCTGTTCAGGATTCTGGGTTGTTTTCCTATTTTACTGTATTCTGGAAATTGCCGCCAATTAGGTCAAAGACTCATCTCATTTGTTTCCTTTCTTCGTGGCATCACAGTCCTGCACTGACTATTGTTAAATTTAAAAACAGTTGTTTCCTCTATTTGTCTAGTTTTCTAGTTGTTTGGAGTAGGAGGGTGATTCTGAACCCTATTGCTCTCATGGTTGGAAACAGAAGCTCACTTGATGAATTTTTAGTTACACATTTGTGTGCATGAATAAATACAGTATTTGTTTTAGTTCCTTTTGCTCTTATTAGAATGAAAGCTCAATGAGGGCTGAGCCTTTTGTTTATTATTGTATCTATATTCTCTAGAATAGTGTCTGCTACCTTGAACCTCATACCCAGGATTAGTGAATACTCAGTAAATATTTGTTAAATTATTTATCATTATCATCACCATATTGTAGTCAGTAAGTTTCTTTAGAAATACATTTTTATTCTTCTCTTTGCCCATGTTTCTTAATCTACCTTCACCTCTAAATCACCTTCAGATCAAATTCTTAGTTGTAGATGCTTTGCAGAAATCTAGTTTTCTCTTTTCTGCTACGAAGCCAAAATTTTGGCTGATTGTTGAGAAAGTTGGAGCTGCATAGAGGAAGTATTTGAGTTAAATGGCCTATGTCTTCATGTGAATTCTAAGGCATTTACATATAAGTTATTTTATATCTTTCATGGAGATGCTAATAAGTGTATTGATAGCAGTATGCTAAAAAATTCCATCAGCCCACATTGAGAGGAATGCAGAATAGGTTTGAGGAGTTCTTTTCTTCAGGAGAGGCCACCTAGAATGGATCTTAAGTTAAGTAAGGCGTGGGAGGGAAAATTCCAAGCATAGAGAAAGCATGAGCAAAGGCACCTAGTCCTTCATCTGTAGGATGTGTGGTTGAGGAACTATGTACCGTAGTCTTGAAATCTCATTGCAATATCCAGATAGAGATGTCTAGCAGGCTATTGGATGAGTCTGAGTGAAGGAGTTGTTAAGAATGGAGTTAAGGACCAGCACATAGGTTGAAGCTAAACTCTGACATAGGAAGAGCTTTTGGGGGGAGTCTATATAAGAATGTAGAGTATGAAGACCTGTGTGCTAAAGATAGAATCTTGAGAGAGACATCAATGTATAAAGATTGGTGAGTAAAGAGGATTGAGAACGTAAACAAAGAAGGACTGGACAGGTACGTTTAATGAGAATCTGGAGAGAGTAATCTCTTGCTGGGAGACAGAATTGTGTTTCTCAAAGTCAGACTCACAAAAGTGATACCAGAATTAGTTAGGGTAGGCCTAGGGGTGGTGCTCATAAGATTTGGCCTTTCCCCAAATCTTCTGAATTGGAATTTCTGTGAGTAGGACCCAAATATATGCATTTTATTAAAGTTCTCTAAGAAATTTTCAGGAAAATAAAATTACTGGAGAAGGAAGATGCATCAACTCAGTCAAATATAAAAGAAAGTACTAGTCCAATTGGACTGTAAAAGTATCCGCAGTGTCTGCCATTCAAAGGATATCCCTGGATCCTGAATCTTCTTGCTGTTGCAACTAGAGTCACCTTTTGCCAATTTCCCCCCCAATTTATTAATATGGTTACATAATAAATATTGAATGGATGAATAAATCCTCTTAAAATAAAAGATTCTGAATATTATTAATAACTTATTGGGTAGATTAGAGAGAAAAAAAGCTTGGGGGAGGGAGAGAGAGGAGCAAGAACTATTTCTGAACCAGCATTGAATTTGCTGATTATCATGCATTCACTCCTCAAAGGTAGAAATGGATGTAGCCTCTATTCCTTTGGAAAGTCGATTTAGTTCATTTAGTAAACATTTTCCAAGGGTTTGCTATGTAGCAGTGCCTTAATTTGTGCCTATTAATATTCTTCCTACAGAGTTTACCTCTCTGTGTTTATTATGTTCAGCAGTACAGAGGTGTATAGGAGAGGCTCAGGAAGCTTACACTTACTATTCTGGAGTTTGTAACACTACAGATAATATTTTTTTCTATTACAATGAATTTATTTTTATGCCTTCTTTTGAGAAATAGATAGTGCTTCTTTTTTCTTTCTTTCTTTCTTTTTTTTTTATTTAGGACAGTAAAACCAGCAAATCTTTTGTGAAAGAACATATTTCTCACAAGATTACTCAAATAGCCATAACTAATATTCACGACCTTTCCCATAATTATTAATTTTTTATTAATGAATTGGTATAAATCCACATTTGCTGAACATTTTTTGTTAAATATATGATTTTAAAAGTTGGGCTGGAGACAGATTTTCCTAGAATAATTTTATAATGGAAATAGGAAACTGACTCATTTAGGAGAATTCAGAGTCAGCGTATGTAGCTGTATAGGTTATTTCTTCAGTAAGAATGCCAAGGGGGTAAGTGGAGATTCAAACTTGCTCCTTTAACCAAACCCCATTTTCCCAGAGAGGATAGCATTTATTGAATTCATACAAAAGTGCTATATTGTCTAGCAGGAACCCTAGTGGAATTTCACTTTACAACTCTACTTGAAATGCAAATATTCTGTTAAACAGAATCTGGGTAATTTTTGCTTTAAAGAACGAGCTTTTGCATGGGAAATGAAAGCAAAAATGGAAACTCTCTTGCCCATTCATCAAACATTTAAAAGCCAAAGTATTAAGTGGCAGCTTTTTTTAATAAATAAAAATAAATACAAGAAATGCAAGATTTAACTTCTTTGCATTGTTTGTATTTTTAAAAAAAATGGTTGAAAGCTCAACAGATTTGCTCACAACAGAACCTGTTCAAGAAATTACTGGTTATCATAATCCCAGCCAGTGATAAATAAAGAAGATAATATCACTGGCAAGTGAATGGACAGGAAGCCTTAGAAGAAGGAAAATTTCCTATTTGGGTTATTCCTCTTAGAAAGAAAAAGCTTCACCTGACTAAGAGATAGAAAAGAAGTCACTTTCCATTCCCCATGGCATAAACTATTGGTCAGGGTTTATAGTTGCCTATTTGCCGTCAGAGATTAGATTCTGAGCTACTAAAGCCATTTATCTCAACTCTGGTGGGGCTTCAGAGATATTGACAACAAGAGCCCCCACCACATGAAGTGTCAGCCAGTATGAAATTAGTTATTTCATTCTCGTTTGATGGAACGTACACCTCTTGTCTTTCCAGAGTTCACATTTAACATGGGCATTCACATTATTGCTCTGTACCTTTCTTCATCATCCATTGAGAGGGATGTTGAGGACCCTAATTCCTATAGTTGTTCTTACGGCATTTTTGGAGTGTGAAATGCTCTGAGTGCTGGCTCTTACGTTTTGCACAAGAAATGTATTTGCTCATGAGCAGTGTTCTGAGTTAATTGTAGAGGGTGAAGATTAATTTAAAATGCCTTCAATTGGATTATTGTCGTTATTATCAATAGCAAACAACAACAAAAATATGAATTTAGAATGTATTATTTTATTTTAAACTGGCTGTGATACTTGGAAAATGTCTCTATATGCCAATAGGAAAGCTGAGTAAAATGGAAGTCTTAGCTTCTACTTCCTCGAGTGGTTTTAAAATAGAAGACATGAATTATTGATGCTATTTCAAGAAACTATACATATTAATATGCCAACCCATAGATAAATAAAAAATATGCTAATGTAGTCCTCTTAGATCAGATATATAGCAGTTTGTTTTTAACGTGTGATATCTGTGTATATTTTATATACTAATGTTTATATAGCCAGTGTATTAGGTCTTCTACACTTGCCAATTTTATTCATGTTCAGATTTTTAGAAAGCTTTGTATTTTTTAAAAAAATCTATGGGCTATTTTTGCATATAGCTATCTTTGTTATTTAATAAAAACTCAGTCTAACGACATTATTCCCAACATATTTTATAATAAAAATGTAATCCACTTGATAATATAATTTGGCATATTCTTTTCAGAAGTACATTAAGGGAAAAAAGGATAATCTCTAAAGTAAAATTATGAAACTTTATGTATTTATTTATTTATTTGGTGAGTGACTAAAGAATATAAAGTGTATATGGATCAGGAGACTGGTGATCAGGGGGGAAAGAGTGTGGGATTGGGCATCAGGAGACCAAGTTTGTAGTTCTCAATAATTAGCTGTATGATCTTGAATGAGTTACTTGACCTCCCTGAGCTTCATTTTTCTTATCTGTAAAATGCAGCGATTTATTTAGGCATTTCTCAAATTCCTTTTCAGCTCTCTAATTCTAGGATCCTCTGTTTCATTGGAAACCGTAGTTATGGCTTTCCAATTTAAAGTTGTTTGTATGGAAATTAGGAAGCAGCCATCTTAAACTTAGCCAATGAAAACATAAAGCACAAGATGGTAAGAGGGGTAGTAGACTGGTTAGTAGACTGGTAGTATCACTTTGTGAGGGGTGTAAATGTCTATTCATTACATTGTTTTGTACACCTGAAACTAATAATAAAAAAAGGAAACTAATAATAAAAAGTTGCTTACGTGGACCCTATAGAATTAAAACCATCATGAAGTGAGTCTGAGTGTGGAAAAATTACATTGTAAAAGAAGAAAAATTAAAGGATGTTAATAATTATTCATTCAAATGTCCAACTCATTCTTACCAGAACTTAATAAATTGGATTTGTACTCTACTTTAGATTTTATACTGAAAAATTTTAAGCTAACTGATGCCAGTGCTCCATGAGGAAGAAGGCCAGTCAAGGACTGGATAGACCACAGAGCTCTTTAAGGTTCACCTATGTGAGTAGGACCATGTAGGACGCCAGGCAGAGAGAGACTGCCTGATAATCTCTTTGATCTTGTTTGGAATTTGGCCAGCTCCCAGGGGTGCCAAAAAAATGTATACACATTTTAGGAGATGTTATCTAGGTATTACTTTTAGAAGTTGAATTGAATTACAGTAGCAATGTGTAGTATAAAATTTCCTCATAAGATGGCGTTAATCAAATGAATGCTAACATCACTAGGCGACAGGTAGGACAGTCAAAGAAAACGGCGGAAGTACGGTTATCGTTTGAGGAATGCAAGACCATTTTGAAGTGGTATTTGAAATTCAAGAATGTTGTGGAAGTACAATTACAATGGAGGCATGAGTATGCAACAGAACCTCCAATACGCCTAACAACTGCACACATTCGTGATAAGTTGGAGACACATGGTTCTGTGTGTGACGTGTGCAAGGGAAGATCCGCGAGGCCTCGCACAGCAACAAGTCCTGCTTCTTCTGCTGTGATGTTGGAATGTTTTACACGCTCATCACAGAACTCTACCAAACAGTGTTCGCCATAATCAGAAGTGTCTGGACGCTGATAGTAACAACTCTGAGCACCTCCTGTAATTGCAGAAGTCAAATGTGACTTGTAGTCATCGTTTCTTATAGGTATATATTGAGTATTACAATTTTAATACAGTTTTTTCCCCCGCTTAAAATGTGTATACATTTTTTTGGCACCCTCTGTATTATTGAGAGTTTTGGAGCTGAAGAGGAACAACAGACAAAAGAAATTAAAAAACGGTGCAAGGAAGCAATAGAATAGAGTTTTCACAGTTTGTGGCTGAACATTAGTGACTGGGTAATAATAACAAAAAAAATAATAAGAAATAATAAGAAATAATAAACAAAGAAGTGGAGGAAACAGGTTACATAGTTGCATTCCAACAAATCATCACAGCCCCAGAGAGGCAGATAGAGAGCTGGAAAACCAAGGCAGAACCTCAGATGACACCAGAATGGAAGACTCATCTGCTTAATTACTTTGAAAGTCATGAGTAATGGTACCAGCCACAGCAGGCCCCTCAAAACCACATAATAAAAATATACACTGCAATTCGGTACTAAAATATAGAGAATATGTAACTTTTGAAATAAAAAGACAATCTTTTAAAAATTATCTAGATTATATGGAGAAGAGTAGTTTCAGAAGCACAAAACATAGATCACCAAGACTCATAGTAACGTGTGTCTCTAAATAGATAAAGGATAGAATTATATTAAAGAGTAAGAGTAAGCTGCTTTTTGCTCACATTTTGTTTTACACATTCTTTCCTGGGCATCTCCTAATTGAATGAAAAATAATGAGCCTTCAAGAAATGATTAGGTGTCACCAAACTAGTTTTCCACTCGTAATTTTAATTTTATCTTTGAGGATAATGCAGTGAGTCACTTGTAGGACTCACTGAGCTTCACCCAAATCAGGATATACATCAAGCTTATAAACTACATATTAGTTTTAAAACAGACAGAACATAAAATGCTCACATTTGCTTATTTCCTTTGCCTGCAAAGAAGATATTTTAGCCTATCATTTGTTTAGATGATTATTAGTGTAATATTAGTTGAGATGATATATCCCATCTGTAATTGTTATCCTTTTCTCAAAGAAGCCACTAGCCATTCATGGAAGAATCTTTCAATCTTGCTAAACCCATGACTCTTTTTGAAAATTTGATTTGTTTTTTGCTTTCTCCTAAGTTACTTGAAATCCCAAAGCACTTTTTAAAAACTAGACTTTATTTTTTAGAAAAGTTTTAGGTTCACAGCAAAATTGAAAGGAATGTCCAGATATTTCCCATGTACCCCCTGCCCCACATATGCACAGCCTCCCCCATTTTCAACATCCCCACAGAGCAGTACATTTGTTACAATTGATAAACCTACTCTGACACATTATTATCACCCGATGTCCATAGTTTATATTACAGTTCACTCTTGGTGTTGTACATTCTATGGGTTTAGACAAATACATCATGACATATATCAAACAGAAGAGTTTCACTGCCCTAAAATTTCTCTGTGCTCTGCCTGTTAAATCCTCCCTCTCCTCTCCCACCACTCCTTCCAACCTCTCATTTTTTACTGTCTCTATAGTTTTGCTTTTTCCAGAGTGTCATATAGTTGGAATCATATAGTATGTAATCTTTTCAGGTTGGCTTCTTTCACTTAGTAATATGCATTTAAGTTTCCTCCATGTCGTTTCATGGCCTGATAGCTCATTTCTTTTTAGTGCTGAATAATATTCCATTGTCTGTATGTACCACAGTTTATTTATCCATTCACCGAAGGACATCTTGGTTGTTTCCAAGTTTTGGCAGTTATGACTAAAGCTGCTTTAAACATTGTGTGCAGGTGTTTGCATGACCTAAGTATTCAACTCCTTTGGATAAATACCAAGGCGAGTGATTGCTGAATTGTATGGTAAGGATATGTTTAGTTTTGTAAGAAACTGCCAAACTGTCTTCCACAGTGGCCATACCACTCTGCATTCCCACCAGCATTGAATGAGAGTTCCTGTTGCTCCACATCCTCACCACTGTTTGGTGTTGTCAGTGTTAAAGCACTTTTAATTATCAAAATCTTTTAAAAAAGTAATTTTTTTTTCTGATACTATAGTTTGATTGATATATAATTCACATAACATAAAATCAATTCTTTTAAAGTGTCCAATTCAGTGGTTATCGGTATCTTCACAAAGTTGTGATACCATCACTGTCAATTCCAGAACATGTTCATCTCCAAAAAGAAACTCCAAAACCATTAGCCTTCACTCTCCATTTCCCCCTCCCATCATATAACTGATGTATTTTGATTATGTGATAACTATACAAACATTGATTATGTTTAATGGCCTTTTCTTTGGTAGATCAGCAAACAGAACATAGCATAGATTGCTTTGAGTGAAGCATGTGAAGTTGCTTTGCTTTCGTAGCTAGAAGTACAGAAAAACATGTCCTCCCCTGACTCCCAGGAAAAGATTCTGTCATTCTCTCTTATGAAAGATCTCCTTGCCTCATTTGAGCCTCCTTTGTAAATCACTGGGGTTGGGTGTATAATGGTTTGAAGTTGTTTTTTCCTCCACTGTCACTTTCCCCATTCCTAGCACAATGCTTTTACTCAGAGATGATACATAGATGCATAAAAATTTAATTGCTAATGTGAACTTCAATTGGTTAGAAAAAATTTCAGCTTTCAAAACCATTTAGAATATTCCTTGTTAAGTAACTGAAATTTGTTTACTGTTTTAAGTGTTCCCTTAATCTACAAAAACATTTTTCTGTATCCTTTATGCCAACAGAGAGGTTCAGGCACACCTGTTTACCTTTTGATGGAATAGTTTCATCATCTTTCTCCTTGTTCCCTAAGAGGGGTGAGGCGGGCCAGTAAAGGAACAGAAAAGTGGAATTGCAGGTTGAGAATGAGAGGATGCCAGAATGGTATTGAAAGACAGAGTCGGGGAGCCTGAGAAAGAAGGTGGGAACCTCCTCTCTGTTCTGGCTCCTATTACTTTGAGACTATAGCTTCCTTTTATCACCATTGCCTTTCAAGTGCTTTTTGCAAGATATCCAAGTTGAGCTTGTTTATATACATGTTACAATCCAAAGATTACTGAGAAGCCAGAGCATAAAAACAAGAGATTTGTCCTCTTACTTTATCTGAATGGCCTCCTGAGGGAGCTAAGAGGGCAAACAGCTGCATTACTGGGACTGTGCCCAGGATCTGTTCCAGAGAGCATGCGATTTGTCTTGCAAGAGCCCTGCTGTAAGACCCATTGTGGTCCAGTACCCAGGACCATTCCTCCAAATGGCCATGCTGTGCTGGCACCAGCATCATTCACAAATAATGACAAGGAAAAATTAAGTCCTTCTCTCCTTTCAGAAAGAGAAGGGGAAATTTTTGATTTTTAGACATATTCATCATGAAACTCTTAGAATATGTTTGATTTGACAACAATGTTAATATATTCCCTGTATATTTAGGCAGGGATGTTGTCATGCAGGATGTCATGCGGAGTCTCAGCTCCCGCTCCCCACATAAGAATGCAGGATATGGTGAGGCCAAAAAGGAACACCCACGGAGCCATAGATGGGGGAGTCATACCACTATATTCTCACTGGCAGCTGAGTTGGAGACACAGGGAACAGGCGCCACACTAGACACACTCCACTGTCCACTTCTCTGCCAACCAACCAACCCTACTTGCTAGCTGCAATCCACCGTGCTAACTGCAATCCGCTCTTGCTAGCTCAGCCACCATCTTCTTGCTAGCCCCCATTTTGCTGCTAGTGTAGCCACGGCAGTTATATTAGTGGCCAGTGGCTCACTGGTTACAGCTGACGGCCAACTAGCCACAACTGATGGCCATCCAATCACAGTTGATGGCCATTTACTACCTGGGCCAGCACCTTTTCACCTGAGGCTGAGCCTGGAAACTGCACTCCTGGCTCTGTCCCCACAGATGTCTTCAACAGGAATGAAGTTTAACTCCATATTATAGTGATCAGGACCAGAATAAGACATGGGGTTAGGCTAATAATTTGGCAGCCTTTAAAATTGAAAATCATTATGTTAGACCCAGCTTTCCTTTTAGGAGGCAGATTATTGACTGTATATTCTTACTTGAATATTCCTCTTAGTAGGGGTGGAGAGGGTGTCTTATTTCACCCCACCCCAAATTACCTATTAAAATATTTCTTCCAATTATTTCAGTTAGGAATGATTTTGGGTGCAAGTAACAACAACAGTAAAGATTAGAGTAGTTTTGAAAAATAGGAGTTTGTTTTTCTCATATTTCTGGAAGTCCAGAGAGAAGCAGCATTTGAATTAATTTCTGAGACTCAAGACTGATAACTGCAAATTTTGTTGGCTTTTCTCTCATGGTTGCAAGATGGCTGCTGAAGAACCAGTCATCATGTCCACATTTCAGTAAAGAAGAAGGAGGATGAGAAAGGAATAGCACCTATGTAAGGAAGGAAAAAGATTTCACTGAAACCATGGAGAGCAATTTTTCTTACATGACTTTGACCAGAATTGTATCAGATGGCCACTTTTTGACTAAGAGACTAAGGGAAATGAACCTTGAGAATGAGGTCGAATTAGAGAGTTCTGATAGATCTGGTTTTGTTTATCTCATGACATTTCTAGTGATAATTTAGTGCCTCTGTGATATTCTAGCATCCATTATAGCCTGATTCTAAATCTAGCTATGAGCATACTAACAAATTAGTTAAATTATGGTAATCATTGAACACATGGGCTTACTATATGCCATGCATTTTACATATATTAACTCACTTAATCCTTATAATAACCCCACAAAACGTATATGATTAATATTCCTATTTTATAGATTTGGAAATGGAGACAGAGAGGTTTAATAGCTCACTCAAGGTCATAGATCTAGGAAGTGGCAGAACCCACATTTAAACGTAGGCTAGCTGGCTTCGGAGTTTTCCCCCTAAATCAGTATATTATATTTCTCTGATATAAAAATATGTATAGCTATAAGCAGATATACAAATACCTGCGGGGAATTTTAAAATTATGAAAGATTACTATAGGGAGGGCATTTGGACAGGACTGAAAAGGTTTGAATTCATATCCTGGTTCTCCTGACACTAGCATTCATTCAACAAATATTTCTGAGTTCCTATTATTTGCCAGATACTGTGTAAATAAGACAGACGTGGTTCCTCTACATTTGAGTGGGGAAAGTAGTTACAATAACATCAAAGTAATTGAATAAATGAATTGGGTATTGTTGATGAATGAGAAGAAGGACATGCAGAAAGCTGAGGTGGTAGATAACTGGAAGAATGTTATGTTAGGGTGGCCAGGAAAAAAATTCCCGGAGGAGGTGACATTTAAGTTGGAAGCTGAATGATCAGAAGCATCTTGCCATGGAAATAGGAGAATGTTGCAGGCAGAAAAATACCGTAAGAGAAAATTTCCTAAGCAAAGGAAGAGCTTGGCATTTTGGAAATAGAGAAAAGATTAGCATGCCTATTTCTAATGCCAGGAAGAGTAATATAAGGTAAGACTGGAGAAGTTCCAAGATAGAACATACTGGGCCATGAAGTCATAGTAAAGACTTTGCATTTTACTGTAATTGCAATGGGAAGTTATGTGTCTCCACTTTAGTGTGGATAACTGTTTCCCTCATTCTATAATGAGATGTATAATACTTGCTTTGCCGGCTTCGTGTGGTAATGTAAGTATCAAATTATGTAATGTGTGTGATAGTAACTTGTAACATGTGAAATTCTCTATAAAATAAGAGATAATAAAGGTGCATAGAGTAAGTATTTCTTAGCAAGAAGTATGTCTTTTAAAAATGTTGTTTGGAAAATACTCAGAACAATTGAATTTCTGGTTAGCCAGATCAAGTGGTGCATAAGCAAATTCAATGTTAAAAACAATTCGTGTGTTTACAGTGTTCTGTGGGAGTTCCACTTCCAGTTAAGACATAGACGAGGATGTGGCAGACTAGCTTTCCAACTGTAACAACTGGAGAAAAAAGGATAAATGTTAAAACCATGTATTAAAAAAAAAAAAAAAACTTTAATGGAAAGCTGTGGACCCAAAGAAGTCTAAAGGAGCTAAATTCCAAGGATGGGAGAGCTCTTCTTAGGTGAGCAGAGTCGAGTGGTCATTTCCCTCCATGGGAATGTATTTGTCCCTCAGTCTGTGCACTGCTGGGCAGAAGGTCCCACCTGCATAGAGAGAGGGATTCTACTGGAGTGAGGAGGCACCACTGGAGCAATTAATGACTGCCTGCACTGACTCAGCAGATTGGAATTTGCAGAAGTGCCAAATGCAGAGCTAGTTCTCCACATCAGAAAGTTCTCCCCTTTGGGATTTTTGCTGGGAGCCCAGCAACACAAGAGCCTGGGGACAGTGCTCTAAAGCAGAGAGGGATTTCTGTAGTCCTATGGTGTTTATCCCAAACCCTACTAGAGGGATGGGCCCCGTGATACACACAAGACAGATCTCCTTGAAGCGTTTGAAACTGGAGGTGACCTAAAACTTTTTAAAGTTGCAGCCCAGCCCAGACACAGCTCAACTCCTGCCTGGATTGAAATAATCTGTGCCTCACTTCAACTACCAGACAGAGGAAAAGGCTTGCCCTTCTGGGGAAATTATTATTTACTCCAGTTTTCTAGAGTTCTTTTAAAAACAATGCCATACATCAAAAAGTTAGGAGATTTGTAAAGGAAAAGGAAATTGTGACCAATGAACAATTGACTATTTTTCTATCAATATTAACAGACACACTGATGGCACAGATGTTGGCATTAAGAGATAAGAACTTTCAAATAATTATAAATATGTTAAAGAAGTTAGAGGAAAAAATGGATAAAAAGATGAATAATGTCAACATAGAACTAGAATCTCTAAAAAGAATTGGACAGTCTTGATTATGAAAAAACACAATATGAGAAATGAAGCATTCCCTGGATCAACTTAACAGCAAACTGGACACAGAGAAGAAAGGAAAAGTGAACCAGAAGACAGAGCAATAGAAAATCTCTAAACTGAAGCACAGAAAAAGAGTGGCGAGAAAAAGCAAAGCAGATTATGAAGGACATTTGGGACAAAATAAAATGGCCCAACAGTCATGTTACTGGAGCTCCAGAGGAAGAAGAGAGAGAGAATGGTATGAAAGAAATATTTCAAGAGAAAATGGATAAGAATATACCAAAATTGATTAAAGATTCTAGAAGCTTAGTAAACATCAAGCAGAATAAATACAAAGAAAACCACAATCAAGGCATATCATAATTAAACTGCTAAAAACAAAAGTTAAAGAGAAAATAAAAGCAGCTAGAGAAAAAAGCCATATTTAGAAGAATAGAAATCATAATTGACTTCTCATCAGAATCTACAGTACAGAAGACAATATAATGACATCTGTAAAAAGGTTTTAAAAACAACAAAGCTGTCAGCCTAAATTTCTATGACCACTGAACATGTTCATTAAAAATGAAAATGAATTAAAGACATACTCAGAAAGAAACCTGCGGGAGTTTCTTGCAGCAGATCCACAGTACAAGAAATGGTAAGAGAGAGAAGAAATGCTGTCGGAATTTCTCAAAGCTGAAGGAAAATGATCTGTTATGAATACAGAGATTTGCAGGAAGGAATAAAGAGCACGAGGAAAGATAAATATAAAAGACTGCTTACTTAATTTAAAAAAAAGATTATCAACTTTTTAAAAGCAACAGCAATAACTTGTGGGATGTAAACATGTGAAGAAGCAACTTTATGACAGTAGTGATATAAAGAGTAGAGGGAGAATTACATTCTTGTAAGGTATTTACATTGTTGTGAAGTTGTAAAATACTAATTCAAGGTAGACAGTAATAAGTTATAGATCTCTAGTAATCAACATATAATACAAGTTATTCCTTAGAAAATAATAGAGGAGCAATGGAATAATACGATCTCTTTTTTTAAATGCTGATTTGAATTTATGGTAATCACCATGCACTTAAAACCTAATTTTAAACTTACTGATGTTTTCCCAACAAAAGTTGCTATGTAATACAATTACATTCTGTTTTTCAAGTGATGTTTGCCTGGGATTGTTTGAAATAAAAATATACAAACAGCTAACGAAGCTTAAACTCTATTTATCCTAATATGGTGAGGTATGCAGCTACAGATTCAGGCTCATCAAAGTGCTAGATGAGCCTGAGGGTCACAATTATGTATGTAATGCTTCAAGAATGGAAGATTATAGTCCCTGGCCACCCTGGCATGAAGGGGGAAATATTTGGATCCCTAACTAAAAAGGTGAGAAATCTTCCAAAAGTGCTTATCCTAAAAATGCTGTCTGCCAAAAATGCCTACTTTGCCAAAAAAGAATAGTTGATCATTGAAATTAAAAGATTATTTAAGTGGATTGTCTTAGATGAAACCAGGGTGTTACTCATATGCTCATGATCTATATTTTATTGGGTTGGTGTAAAAGTAATTGCTGTTTTTGCAATTATTTTTAACCTTTTAAACCATAGTTACTTTTGCACCAACCTAATATATCTGATCTCCCGCCCCCAGCAGTTTTATGATGATCTCTACACTGAGATTCATCAATACACACTTTGCATTAGTAAGAAACTGTGGACTGTAACTAAAATTATCATCATTAGCCTTAAATGTATCTGTTCCTCATCTTCTAAGATTCACTTATTATTTCCCAGATTTATCACTTCAGACATTTTCAGTGCTTGGGTAATATACATTTTGCCTTATTTCTAAGATAAATTATGCTATTCTATGTAGCCATTGATGATATCTTTGTGTTGGCATGGAAAAGCTATCTATGACATGTTTCTGAGTAAGGAAAACAAAGCATCTAATAGTGTAATATTGATGTGGTATAGATGGGAGGAGAATACCTTCAATTTCTGCTTTATACAATTGTGTATTATTTAAACTTTTAGCTTATTAATACACTGTATTATAAATAAAACTTGGTCCATGTCTGCTGTTAAGACTTTATTTTTTTCAAGTCAAGCATGTTCATTTTTTTTTTTTAAGAAATAAACCTAAAAATTCCAGAATTAGAGCAAGTTTGGGCATCTATAAACTTTCTCTGAATATGGTACATGGAGGACAGTAGGTTATGTGAGCAGTGGTAATTGATTAAACTTTTATAAGAAATAGATATTTATATACGAGTACTCTATGAATTTGTTAGTGGTTTTCAGTATTGGTCTTGTTGCAAAAGGGAAAAGGCTTTAAAAACCTAAAACAGTAAAGGAAGCAATAACTGTCTTGATATCTGTGTCAATTTCATCTGCATTTCACTCACAAGAATGTGTCTTGTCAAACTATAGTTTCTTCAATGTAATTTATTGTTTCAGGTATTTTATTTAGGTCTTTGATCCATTTTGAGTTTATTTTGGTACATGGTGACAGATAGTCTAATGTCATTCTTTTGCATGTGGCTTTCCCGTTTTCCCAGCACCATTTACTGAAGAGGCTTTCTTTTCACTATTGTATGTTTTTGGATGTGAAAAAACTCTTATCGCCCAATTATCAAACAAAGCTGCCTAAGATTATTTTTATCACACAGTACAACATACAGAAATAAAAGTGGATATTTCTTTTTTTTTTTTCTGAAATGCTTTGGCTTAAAAAAATAAATTGGCTAACTTGCTCCAGTTAATGTTTAAAACTAGAACGACTTTCAGTCTGGTATCATGAAATGATCAATGATAAAACTCCGAAAATTTCTACTAGGGGTGATTTAGAAATCTAGGATTCATAGAGGTATAGACAATATGAGCAAATGGATTTTTTTCTTATTATCTCCATTTTTGTACTATCAGGAATATCAGTGTGTTTACATATGCTTTAGGACTTGGCTAAATTTGATAGCAATCCACTGCCGCTCTGCATGTCCATATTTAATTGTCCTATGCAAGTCCTAATGACCACAGTTGGATGTTTTCTGCACCATTGCTCTGGTTACCTCTTTTCATCTGGGAGTTCTTTTTTGGGGTGAAGCAGCTCAACACTGGTTAAGAGGTAGTCTCAGCCTTTTGGTTCAGTTCTACCTAAACCCAAGGAAAAGAACCCAAGCTTTGAAAGGAGTTGCATACCCATACCAAATCGAAAAATTAAAAAGAAATCATGTAAGACAGTAGCAGAAGATTTTACTGCATAAAGTACTTCAGATATTTTTCATGATCGAGGACTGAGTTCCAGTTAATCAACCATCCTTCTCCCAAGAAATGTAATTTTGTCAATCAAAATCATGGAAATCAAATATTTTTTTAAAAAAATTTTTCCTAGATTTATTCAGATATAGTTGACGTATAACATTGTGTACGTTTAAGATGTACAACATGATGATTTGATACACCTATATATTGTGAAATGCTTACCACGGTAAGGTTAGTTTATACATCCATTAAGGTAAAATACACAAAAATATTTTGTTTTATTTTTACATAAATCACCAAAATCTCTCGGAATTCCAGCATGTTGGCGTATCTCCCTTACTACGTCTCTTGTTTTTTAAACTAACATTTGTTGAATGTTTTTATTCCAAATGCTTTCCATGTGCTAATTCACTTAGTCCTTGCAGCAGCCCCATGCGGAATGCCTCATGAAGCTGCTCCATGCTCAGCCGTTTGTCTCCTAGACCGGTGATGGTCCTATTGGATAGTAGTAACTGGAGCCTATACTTCCCTTCTCAGTGGTTGGACCCTAACCTTGGTGGTAATCTCGTTCTTCCTGAACTGACCGTTCATCTCTGTTTGCCTGGTTCATGCCTCACTTGCCCATCTTAATATAGGGTTTTCCATTGAATGTTATAGATTATTTCCTCTTACTACTATCTCATCTCAAAATTTAACTTAAAAAGATTTTCTTTCAATTTGAAAAACTTCTGGTAAAATACATGAGATAAAATTTATCATCTTATCCTTTTTTAATCATATAGCTTCATGGGTATTAAGTTCATTCACATTGTTGTGCAACCATCTCCACCAACCAGCTGCAGAACTCATTTCATCATGTGAAACTGAGACTCTACCCAGTAAATAACAACTACCCATTTCCTTTCCCCCAGCCCATAGCAATCACCATCCACTTTCTGTCTTCATGAATTTGACTACTCTAGGTACCTCATGTAAGTGGAACCATACTGTCAGTATCTGTCTTACTGTACCTGGCCTACTTCACTTAGCATAATGTCTTCAAGTTTCATTCATATTGTAGCATATATGAGAATGTCTTTCCTTTTTAAGGCTGAATAACATTTTAGTGTATGTATTATATACCGTGTTTTGTTTATCCATTCATTTGTTAACGGTATTTGGGTTGTTTCCACTTTGTGGCTTTTGTGAGTAATGCTGCTATGAACATACGTGTACGACAATCCCCTTGAGATTCTGATTTCAATTCTTTTGGGTATATACCTAGAAGTGGGATTGCTGGATCATACAGTAATTCTATGTTCAGTTTTTTCAGGAACCCCTATACTGTTTTCCACAGCAGCTACACCATTTTACCATTTTATATTCCCGCCAACAGTGTACAAGGGTTCCAGTTTCTCCTCATTCTCAACACTTATTGCTTCCTGTTTTTTGTTTGTTTGCTTTTGGTGGCCACCCTAGTGGGTATGAGCAACGGACTTTTTACACGCTTCTCTGTCATCATCTTAGATACTTTACAGAGACAAACCTTTATTATGTATGTTTTTACTAATTCAAATAGCTTCCTATCACCAAGTATGTGGAAATTATAAATTGTATTTTTGTGGTAATTCCTATATGGCCTGAGTCATTATGAATTAAAGAGAATAAAAAAGAAAGGCAACCACTGAATTGAGATTATTCCCTCAAACGCTTCTCTACCACACAAACTATTTCTCCATTGATTTTAAACTTAAGTTTTGTGACTTATGACATAAAAGACACTGAGTCTCATTCACAGATGTTATTCTTTCCACAGAAAATCCATTCCTCGCTGCCGAAGAATTAACAGGATGCTCTCCAATGAATCCTTACATTCTCCTGCATGCAACCGCTCCAACTCACAAGTCTCCATAGACAGCGCCTCCATGGAAGATTTCTGGCGGGAAATAGAAAGTATTAAAGAGAACAGCATGGGAGGGCAAGAAGAGCAGATGCCAGCCGAGGTCAAGCCTTTGGATGGTAAGGTGTTAGATTCATTTTCCCATGTGCTGACTGTCTTTGTATGCTCTCTCGTTGTGTCAGCAGGTAGAAATCATCCCATTAGTAGTTTAACAAATGAATTAGTAGAATTCGGCATATCAGTACCTGTTCCCATTAATTTATATCTACAGCATTGACTCAGGGTGTTTTCTGTCCAAGGTGACATAACCTGAAGGAGGGCTGTCAACAAAATCCAAATTCATCCTTTATATGTGGCTACTTAAGGATGCTGTGCCTTTTTATTAATTTGATTTATTATCATCTAGCAGACTGAGTATTCTAACTTTGATGGCCTTTACATCTGTATACTTGACTATTAATTACCAAAGCAGGTAGAGTGGGAAAAAATGTCAGTATAATTTTGGAGGAAGCAAAGAGCAAAATTACTCACCTGGGGTTAAAAGCATAGGTCAACTCCTCCCGGTCCTACTTATCAACAAGTAAATACATAAGACATCCAAGAAACACTGAAGGTAGTTTAGCAAATATGCACATAAGAATGTTCTCATTTGTGTGTGTGTGTGTGTGTGTGTGTGTATGTACATATACATATATACACCTCATACACGTGTGTATGTACTTATATGTGTGTGTATATAATGTGTATGTATATGTATCACACATACATATATACATTTACATCTATATTTTATAAAGACATTGAAATATATGAGTTCACACCTATATCTTCACTTTCAATCTAATAAACCCTAGATTCATTGTATTTTTCTCCCTTAACATATTTGTGATTTCCTTGTTAGTGAGAAAACTGGCTTCGATTATCTTAAATATATATACTTATTTGATCAAACCCCCCTGTACATTACTAAATTCCCTCTGCCTCTCATTTCCCTTTGCCCTTCCCATCTCACTTGGGCTCCAACATCCCAGTCTAGACTACTTCTCTGCATAGATGCCTGCGTTGCTCTGCTTCATCTAATGGCTTTAGGCTTTAGGCCTAATTTTGGGGAGGAGAGAAAGTAGCCATCTGTATTTAACATTTATACTTTTTTATATATCCAGTATCCATTTGATGTCTTTTCCCTTTCGCCTCAAGAGCTTCCTTCAGCATATCTTACAGAGCAAGTTTACGTTGATAAATTCTCTTGATTTTTATTCACCTGACGATGATTTTTTTCCACCTTCTTTCTTAAAGGATATTTTTGCTGAATATATAATTATGGGTTGACAGGGGATTTTCTTCTTTCAGGATTTTAAAGATGTTATCCTATTGTCTTTTGACCTGCATTGTTTCTGATAAGGAGTCAGTGTGTTCATATTGTTGTTCCCCTATATGTACTATGTTGTCTTTCTCTGACTACTTTCATATTTTCTTACTATCTTTTGTTTTCAGCAGTTTAACTTTAAGATGATGTGTAAGTGCAGTTTCTTTTGTATTTATTTACTGGGTGTTAGCTGAACTGGTTGATTTTTCAGCAAACTTTAAAAACTTTTGGACATTGTTTCTTCAAATATTCTTTTCTGGACCACTCTCTTCTCTGAAACTTCAACTACATGTATGTTGCATGACTTACCATTTTCCAAAGGTCACTGGGCTGTTTCAAATATTTAAAAATATTTTTCTATCTTTCATACTGGATAATTTCTGTGATTATTTTAAGTTTACTAACCCTTTCTTAAAGTCTCTAATATGTTGTCCGTAATTCAGCAAACAGGAGTAACACTGATCTCTTCTATAGACATTCCTTTACTGTGGAAAACATATATTCTACATGTTCTGCACTCTGAGTCCAAGGATTTCGACCATCTCCTCACCCCTAGTGTACGTCAACTCTAACCTTACCAATTACTCCTTACTTGCAGTTTTTCATTACCACTTACAGAGATAGAGAGGAAATCCAATTTTTAAAACTAATATTAAGCTATATTTGTAAATTCTGTCTTCAAAAATGAAAGTCTTATCTAAGGATTAAGTAAAGGAAGACTTTCAAGTCATAACTCACTAATTTAAGCAGTTTATTTTAGAGTAAGGCTGCTAAATGTACGTAGGTTCACCTTTGCACTTCTGTTAAAGGGACAGTTTACAAAGAAAATAAACAAAACAATAAAGGAAATAGAAGATTTGTCTAGCTAAGAAACTGGACCTGTAAAGCACATTAGAAGGCTTTGTTTATATACCAAGGATGCAACAATGTAATAATCTAAGATTCCTAAACTGATGTTTTGACAGGTTATTTACAAATCAATCTAATCTGCTGTTTAGACAAATCTCATTCAGTAGTGCCTGTTTAACATAGTTCCCAGAAAGGTATGTGCAGTGGATTTTCTGTTACAAGATGTTGTTATTCTGAATTCTTTATTGTTTCTGTACATCTAATTTACAATAGCAATTGATTCTCATTATGACGAATTTTACATGTTTAAATTGTCTTCTTAAAAAAGAAAAGATTACTTAATGTTCAGAATAAGGAGAAAAGTAAGAGAACAAATACCTATTGAACATATACTCTGTTCCAGGTTCTTTGCCATCTCTCACACTTGACTTATTTAAAAAATACAGTGCAGACTTTTCATTCAATCTTATAGGCCTGTGCACTGCTATGCACAGATATACAGATATACACATCATCCAGTCAGACAGAGAACGTTCTAACTTTCTCTTGGTCATATTATTTTACAGAAGGAGAACTTGAAGCAGAGTGGTTACAAGATGTGGGTTTATCAACCCTGATCTCAGGTGATGAAGAAGAGGATGGCAAAGCCTTGCTCTCCACATTGACAAGAACCCAAGCAGCTGCAGTGAAAAAGAGATATAATACTTATACTCAAACCATGAGAAAAAAGAACAAGCAAGCTGTCCGGGATGTCAGAGACATCTTTGGAGTCAGCGAATCTCCTGTAAGTGATGAATATGGCTCAAAATGTTTGGTTGGATGGCGGGGTGGGGTGGGGTGGGAAGAGAACATGGAAAAAGTATCAGAAAAGTCCAGTCACTCTCTAGATTTTAGAGAAAATTAAAGCATATGGCACAGTCCAAAATCTTACACATTTGAAACTTACGTGGTCATTCCTTATTTCTTGTACAGCAATCTCCCTCAACACTAAATTTATTCCCTTCTTTGTTGAAGTTGTAGAATAACTTTTTGGCCATGGAGCAAGTCTTTGTGGATAGGATACACAGAGCCTTTACTTAAATCTAAGTGCCGAATGGAAACTGTTGACAGGCACAGGAATCCCAGGAAAGTGGCCCTGGTATTATAAGCAAGTTCGAGTGGTTTGTTTTAAATGGAGATGGGGGTGGGAGAGTGGGTAGGATAGCCTTTATGTTCAAATAAATTAAAAAGGAAAAAAGTGAAAGACAAGCATTAATTAAGTGGGAGAGAGAATGATTTACAAAAAAGCATAAGGGAAGCATCACATGTTTTATGAGGAATGGCTGGTTGAAATTCCAGCTTACCCTTAGCAGTTTCGTGACCACAGTTTTACTTCTAAGGCTGTTAGTCATGTTCTCCGATTTCTGTGTTTGTTTTACTGCTAGCTCTGCCTTACAAGTCACTCATTCACTCATTGCATCATTGTAATGTTGCACTGCATAACTGTATCACTGGCAAAACAAATACGTATTGGGTACATTATCTGTGCAAGGTCCCTATATATTAGATTCTATGCAGATAGGATTCTTGGAACCTTGGGGACAATTAATGTATAGAAAAAAAAGGAAAATTGATATTCTGCTGCAGTTACAAATAAAGTTGCCTGGGGCAAATTAATCACTCTAATTTAGGTTTGTCCTCTGTTTGTTGTATCAATAATGACATAAATTAAAACTTCAAGGATATTGGGTAACAAGCATGATTAAAGACAGTCCTCAACTTGAGTTACTTTAGGTTGTCTATAAGTCATGTCTTCTCTTAGATATATTAATCACACTGGGTAGTTGCCAGGGCAGCTCACATATACCTAGTCAACATTTGCATTTGTGCTAATTATGCCCTTGAATAGCACTATCTTTTAGAACTTGCGATAGTGCTGGAAATCATCTATTTCTGTGCTGTCCAGTACGGTGGCCCCTAGTTACATGGGGCACTAGCACTTGAAATATGGCTAGTGTGAATAAGGAACTGAATTTTTAATTTTATTTAATCTTAATTGATTTAAATCTAGTTACATGTGTCCTGTAGCTAATGCATTGAACAGCATAGTTCTAGAATCTTCTGCTGTATATAATGATATATCTTGAGGTAAGTGCACTGTGAGTTCTGGCTGTTTGAACTTTCAAACTACTTGAAACCTATGTCTTTCTGGGCGGTGAGATTTTCTACATCTGTAATTGAATAAAGGTGATGCCCACGACTTGAGAAAAGTTTCCCGGCCAAGATACCTATTAAGAAAAAGGTTTACCCTGCTGGTTTAAATTCCCCAGGTCATTTTTCAGTTATCTCCCAGATCATCTTGAAAAAACCATAAGAATTTGGCCTATATGCTTCCTTTCCCACTTCTGTTTCCAGCTACTTTATACAAAGGGTGTTTGTGGGGACAGAGCCAGGAGTGCAGTTTCCAGGCTCTCGCCCTCACAGGGAAAGGTGCTCGCTCGGGTAGTAAATGGCCATCAACTGTGATTGGATGGCCATCAGCTGTGGCTAGTTGGCCGACAGTGAGCCATTGGCCACTAATATAACTGTCGTGGCTACATTAGCAGAAAAGGGGGAGTAGCAAGGGCGGAGTGAGTGAGTATGGATTGCGGATGGTGTGGCTCCTGCTTCCTGTGTCTCCAACCCAGCCGCCAGCGAGGCTATAGTGGTATGACTCCCTTATCTGTGGCTCCGTGGGTGTTCCTTTTTGACCTCACCATGTCCTGCGTTCTTATGTGGGAAGCGGGACCAGAGACCACGCATGACACCCTGCATGACAGTGTTGCTCTTTGCTAGCAAAGTGCAAAATAGGAAAGGGTCCATAGGCTTCTCTCAAATCCTTCCAGTTACTCAAGAAGATACATAACTAACCTCTTGAGGTTTTCTAAAACTTTGGACATCTAGTAACATAGAAACAGGAGAGAAAGAACTCTTTTTGTGTTACTCCTTCTTTCACTTAGACCCTGAAAGGAAACATAAAGTGGGCACTTACTCACTGAGGCTTTAAGTATAAAAAGAAATGAAGAGGGAGCAAGACGGTAGCCACTTTAGTAGCTGCCAGAGGAGCGGGGTCAGCACCAGTCTGTGTGCTGGAGGCCATTATTCCTGACCGACTCCACAGGGACCATGGCCACGCAGTTTCATGGGGGCGTGGTTTGGAATGCTGACTTCAGAATGACCACTGGTTCCTACGGCAGCCAATCGAGTGACTGACAAGCTGACCCCTATTCACAGTTGTATTTTTTGCTGCTGCTCAGGCCCCACAGCTGATATACCAGCATTAGCTGATGCTGTTAACTATCAGCTTGGTTTCCACAGCACTGAGCTGAATGGCCTCCAATGGTACTCACAGCAGCCAGCCTCCTTAAGGAGATGTGTTACCACTAGCAGGAAGACTTGATGGCAGGAATCATCACTGCAGGCTGGGACCCCCAAGAAGCAGGGCAGGTGTACTCAGTGCCCCTGAGGGGTATGATGGTAAGACAGTCCTTTGCTAACTGGAGGCTCCCGGAGCTCCTGTATCTATGGCTATGTCCATTGCTACCTATCAGGAAGGCATGACCAAGGAAGAGTGTCTGCAATTCACTGCCAATTTCTCACTTTGGCCATGCAGTGGGACAGCTCCAGTGGAGAAGTGATCTGCCTGGCAGCCATCGCAGATATGGGGGTAGAGCAGCAGGTAGTCTTGGGAGACCAGATCCCCAAATTCACTATTGCCACTTTACCACCTCTCTGAATCCTGGGATTCTGGGATACAATAAGAGATGTCCCACACTGATGCAAAATTCAATAAACCGTTTGTCAAAGAAAAACAAAAGAAAGAAATGAAGAGTCTTTTACTTTTCTGTAATGTGCAGGTACAGTAAACTGTTAGGTGCTTAACTCCAGAAAAGGCAGAGAGAAGGCCTAGGACAGACCCTTTGTGGTGGCAGGCAGCCGGGGAGAGTCTCTTCCTCCTGACCAGCTTCCTCTTCTCCCCTTCCAGTCTTGTTGCTGAAGCCCCAGTTCTAGAGTGAATTAGGAATGAGGCAAGGAGAGTGGCTGCGATAAAATAAAGACCATATACCTAGGGAGTAGAGAGGTCTTGTGCTGTCCAGGCAAGTGGGACCTCTGAAAGTCAGTGAAAGCCTGGCACTGTACAGGCTGCTTAAAAATTCAGTTTATTCTTTTTTCCTTTTTTCCTTTTTAAGTTTTTATATTGGGGAATATTGGGGAACAGTGTGATTTTCCAGGGCCCATCAGCTCCACGTGAAGTCATTGTTTTCTATCTAGTTGTGGGGGGCACAGCTCAGCTCCAAGTCAAGTCGTTGTTTTCAATCTTGGTTGTAGGGGGTGCAGCCCACCAATTCATGTGGGAATTAAACTGGCAACTCTGTTGTTAAAAGTTCGAGCTCTTACCAACTGAGCCATCTGGCCGCCCCTCAGGTTATTCTTTGTCAAAATGTAAAAAGCAATACTTTTTAAAGTATTGTATTTTTACAACATATAAGGCCTAATAATCATCTTCACAGATATGTTTCCCCTCAAAATTCAGCATTCGTTTCTCCAAGTAAGAGACGTTGAAGTTTCTTAGGGATGTACCTAAAATTTTCAGTGTCCTGTTTGAATTTGACAACATAAATACCAATTCTTTCCTCCTTCCTTCTTTTGCTCCAAGTATCTGTCCTGTTCTCTCTATGTGTGTGCTTTCTCTCTCTCTCTCTCTCTCTCTCTCTCTCTCTCTCTCTCTCTCTCTCTCTTTTTCTTTTTTTCTGTTTCTCTTTGTTTCTCGGCCTCCCTCCCATATCCCCTCTGACTCTTTTATTTCTTTCTTTAGCTACATTAATAGGATAATTACCTAAAATTTTCTATTTCACTTTATTAATGAAGATTTAACACCATAAGTTTCATAAAATAATCTTACATTAATTTTAGATGTATAAATTTAACCCAGTATACTTACCTAGTGGAGATATAAATTCAAATTTGAAAGACAGATATGAATATGTAGCTTATACTTTCTTAATTTTTTGCACATTGAAGCCTATGCTCAAAATCATTTTTCTTCGTTATTTTGAAGGTTTTTATCGATTATCTTCTCTTATCCACTATTGCAGCAATGTCTATATCAATCTCATTTCTTTATATTTTTACCATTGGAATATTGAAATTTTACCTGCTTTTCCTTTGTAAAAACTTCATCCTGGTCACTGCTTGCAATCTGAGAGCTTATTCATTCTTTAGGTTGTACATATTTTCTTCTAACATTGAAAACAAGTATTTATTTATTTCATTTTTTTTGGTTATCTTCTTCTGTAACTCCTGTTAGATGATTGTTGCATTGTCTGGTCTGAACCTCTGTCCGTCTTACATAAATATCCCAGGCTTTGTGTGTGTGTCCGTTTGGTCTCCATTCTTGGATATCCCTTCAGTTTCATTTTTTTTTTATTTATTTTTTTTTTTCAGTTTCATTTTTTACATCAGTAATTTGGCCATGGTTGTATCAATACTTCTGCCTTTCATTTATTGTTAAAAATTTAGCAGTCATAGTGTTAATTTATTATAGCCCCTCCTTCTCCCTAACTCCCCTCCCCTTACATGCCCCCCATCCCTGCCTTTAGCCATCTGTTCTTGTTTCTTGGCTGCAGTAGCGTCTCAGCACTCTGAAGGCACTAGCTAAATTGAACCTTAAATTCCAAGGTTCCCTTATTTTCCTTAAATTACCTGTTTACTTAAGGGTTAAGTGTTTATGTTTGCATCATTGTTTTTCTCTTCCAATGCTATTGTTTTCAATTGATTTTCATCCTTGGGTGTTGATTCATATTGATTAACAGAGGACAAGATCGATTGATTAGCATAGGTAATGGCTGTGTATTTCCTGCTCAGTTATGTAAACTTGTTTTCTCCCAAAAACTCTCCCGTGAATAGGAGTCTGTGCCTCTGCCAGTGGTGAAGTGTGTTAATGCCAACGGCCATACTTCACTTTAAAAAACCTTAATGTGGCATCAGTGTCAAAGTAATGAGAGTCCTACAGAATCGTAATTAATTTTCTTTTCAGCCAAACCTAACTTTCCTTTTTAGGAATATAGACTCTTGTCTATGTTCTTTTAGAAGGCCCCAATGAAGTGCAATTCAACTTTACTTTTGTTCAGGACCACCACAAGCATGCTAGGACCCCAACGCAGGTGGTCCCTCTGTCACCAAGAGGATACCTGTTGGGTTTTATCCTAGCATCACTTTTGGCAGCTGCCTGCTGTTCAGTGTTAGAGGGAGGAAAGGTCTCCTGGCCTCTTTGTTCAGAAAAACAATCTTCAGTTATTTTGCTCATTGTTTTCTTAACTGGAGAATTCCTTCCTGCTCTCTTTATTTTCATTCTGGATATATTTTTTCTGGATCAGCATTTAACCCCTACATATTTTCCTTTTGTACCTTTTTTCAGGCTGAGGTTTTTCCTCTATTCTTATCAAACCATTCTTGCTTGGTTTTTATCTTCCAGGAACAGTCAACAATTTCTGTTCTGCTAATGGAAATGTTTAGTGGTTTCTAGAGCCACTCTTTGAAAAAGGTATTTCTTTTGACACTTTTGAGTAATTTGCAGGGGGAGGAGAAAGTGGTATATGTATTTTTTTATCTTGATCCAATTTTCTTATGCTAATTCTTCAGTAGTATTTGTTCCTTGCCAAAAAAATGTTTTTTTCCTATTATAAAAGTAATGTATAATCTTTACTGAAACTTACAAAACATGGACAAGCAAGGTAAAAAAATAAAACAAGTGACAATTTCTATGGGCCCAAATAAAATTTTATGATTTTATAAAATAGCCAATAAATTTAATTTTCAATGGAGTTTTTAACCATAAAAAATAGAATCTTTAACCCTTGTTTTAGTAGAGCCATTATACACTAAATCACACATACCAAATCAGCCTCTGGATATGTAACACAAAGTCCACAATCCTCTTCATAATGAGCAGAATTCCAGGACCCAAATATATTTGTTTAATATTCAGAAGACGTGAACCAAATAGTCCTTTCAGTAACACACTTAACTGAGCAAAATAGTCAACCTTATTTATTTTCAATTTCATAATTGATAAACAACTAGTTAAAGTTGGGGACTGACTTATAATTGACCGCATAAGTATGGTCATGCTGTTTTAAAAAATGAGATTATATCACTTATATATACACTTGACTGCATGTAACAGAAAACCCAAGAAATCATGAGTTATACAAACATAGATTTGTTTCTCTCTCTTAACAAAGAAGCTAAAGGTAGGCATTCCTTTTCCTTAGCATAGATCCAGCTTTCTTCTACCTTTCTATTTTGTCTTTCATACGTGGCCTTCATCTTTTTGCTTACAAGTTGGTTGGCCACTCTAGACACCATATCCATGTTCCTGGCAGTTCTTGGAACTTGCACCAACTGATTCAGTCCCTCCTACATTACTTTCCTGGAAATTTGATGTGGTAGAATTCCATTTACCACCTGTTGTCTACAACTGTTATATGATCATCTTTAGCTGCAAGGAAGCCTGGGAATTTTTTTTTTTTTTCTTTTTAGTTGGACACAAAAGTTCCTGAAAAATAATCAGAATTCTGTTAAGAAAGATAAGTGCCTAGGTTAGGGGTAGGCAGACAGTATTTGGTCTCCACAGAGAACAGTGTGTATCATCATGCCTGGCAAGTATTCGCTGACAAATAGCTAAATGCAATGATCAGTGCACAGGCAGTCATATGTATGTTTATGTCCACAATTATACATGAATGTACACATATTATGCATAACACATAACTAAATGCACAATGATCTTTGGGAGAACATGCTGAATAAAAATGCACTTTCATTTTTCTCAATAGCCAGATGATTTTTCTTGTATTCCAACTCCTCTTTTGGATGCGACCCTGGATGAAGAAGGGATATCAGCAATTCCCTGCAGAAATGGTCAACTGGTAAGATGAAGCAAGGGGAATTGAGAGTAAGGAAGTTAGAAAAAGCAATTATTTCAAGGCAGTCAGGAACACTTGAGGGAAAAATGCCTGCTTACCTTGTAACAATGAAGAAAAAGCAGACTCTTAAACTCAGGAATGAATGATTAAATACTCGATTATTTAATTATTATCGACAAACAACTACATGGCCTATCTGTACCTACAATAACAAAAACAACCACAGCTGCATCTGCAGCCAAAGCCAGAAGTCAAAAATGTGGGGTGGTCGTCAACTAAACTTTTGTCCTCTTTGCTGAGCACATGATGGAAAAATCTTGCACTACCTTCCATTTGGCTTTCAATATTAATTTAATTCTCACCATAAGAACTATTTCAACATTTCAGTTCTTTTCTAATGTAAAGATCTTGTGGGGAGCAGCGCAATAGCATGATAGCATCTCAAATGTATACTCGTAGCAATAAGTGGGAAAAAGTGCACTGTGTAGCACAGGAGCTAGACATTTTTCATTACGTCACAGGAGGTGAGACACATATCATTAGAGCGCACTTTTCTGTTTTAGTTAAGAGTTTCAAAGAGTGCTAATGTGAGTTCATAACTGCCAGTAAAGCTATCTCAGAAGAGGCTTTATTTTTGTGGATGCATCTCAGGCCATGATTTACACCACTTGGCATGAGGCCTGGGTCCTATTATGAAAGAGGTGCGCCCTCTGTAGGAGATGTAGAAGGCTGTAGGTTTGCTGACATCTGCCTCCACATGGATTCATGGCTGCAGCAAATTTGCTGTGGGAGACTTTCCCCTATTATACTTCAGTATGTTTCCTTCCACTTACCTCCACTTTTCTTCCTTCCTAGCAGAAGAGGGATTCTTTGCTATTCTAAAATAACCCTTTACCCCTCTTGATCTGATGAAGATGATGATGATGATGATATTTAGTTCCTCTACAATTTATTTTCCTCTTATGTACATTTTACATGTGGCATTCTATCAGGAGCTGCTGTTGGTCCCTTCCAAAATTCTACTGAAGGGATCGGATGTGGCCAGTTTGTGTTCAGGCAGCCCTTTTGTTACTGAGGGTAAACCAAGGTCTGGAAGTGGAGCCTGGTCAGTTGGGGCTGTGAGCAATCCTGTTTTGTAGATTCTGTCTCTACTTTATTTTCTGATTTCATTGAATTTCTCCTAAGAGTGTTAACTCTAGTCAGAGGTTTCTACATTTTCTGTTGAGTTGACAGCAGGTGTCCTCTGGTCTCAGGTTGTCTCCTCATTGCAGGGAGTCCTATATACCTCCTTTCCAAACAGGACACTTCACTGGAAGTGTTTGTTCCTCTCTGCCTGCCCTGTCTTCCTTCACATCAGCCACTGTCTCTCCCCTCCGCCAGAGAAGGGGCAAGTCAGAGTGGACACTGGGTTTGTGTGAGCTTTTACCCCACCTGACTCTACCTACAATTTCATTGCCTCTTCTTCACCCCATAGGTGGGGAGGCCCACCCTAGGGTTATAGGGATGGCTCAACACACGGCACCCGGCATTGGACAGATAAAATCAATAGCAACTTATTGGTCACATATTATCACAGCCTGGGTGGGGAAGGACAACATATACCACAATGAGTCACATGTGGGGTGCACTTGGGAGCAGAGTAAGGCAGGCTTTGTAGTAACAAGAGGGTGAGGTGCCTCCTGGTTCCCCTGGGGAGGATATGATTGGCTTATTTGAATAATTTCAAAGGCTGGCAAGGACTGGAAACCCACCACACAGAGATAATCAGGAACTGTGTCTGCTCCCCTGGATAAGGAGCATTCTCTGGCTGGGCTACCTTATCTGGGGGAGCAGAATGGGAGGAGGACTTGCAGTTAGGCCACTCATGGTCTTGCTTTCACCAGATGTCAGGGCAGCACGTAATAGTGGCCTTATGTTAGATCTTAAGCCACACTGACACTCCTACCCTTAGCCGTGGGCTCTCATGGTTAGTGTGCGTTTCCTCTTTTATCACTATCACTTTTATTTCAATTTCTTGAAGGTCTTAACCCCTTTTAAAGGATAATCAAGAGGCAAGTATGGTGCCAAACACCGGAAGAAACTTCTCACTGAAATGGAAGAGAATTTAAGTTTTATTCCAGCCACACCCCTGAACTGCTCACCAGTTTATAGATGAAAAAACAAGTACAGTTGACCCTTGAACAATGTGGGGGTTAAGGGTACCCACCTCCCCTGCTGTCAAAAATCCCTGTGTAACTACAGTCAGCCCTCATAAGCTGATTCACATCCGCTAAATTGACCCTTCAAGCACAGTTTTGAATTCCACAGGTCAATTGAAAAAAAAACAATCCATGTATAACAGTGGACTGAGCAGTTTAAACTTGTGTTGTTCAAGGATCAACCGTATTATTCTTTCTCACAGGAGAATCATGAGGGCTGGTATTACAGAATGACTATAGAGAACAGTAAAAGTATTAATTTGCATACTCCTATTACAAAATTTTACATCTTAGCTGATTGCTAAGCAAATCTGGCAAGAACTATCTCTGGATACTAAATTTTCATATCCAAAAAGCTTAATCCTAAATTGGTGTGTATCACAATGCTAGACCCTATATCAATTTCTTTCAGGTATTTATACATATTAATCTGTTTGCTTTTTCATATAGTGTTAATGTTGAGAAGTCTGATGCCCCTTTAAAGTTTACACCTTTATTTATACCCTGCTCTTATTTTTATATTTCTGGAAGCTTTTTGGGTTTATCATTATTTTTGGAAACCTGAACTGTCATCACGATTTGAAATCGTGCTTTTTTTTTTTTTTTCATTATGACCAGCACTCAGATTTTTGTTTCTGAAAAATGTTCCTTTCACTCTGAACATTCTCTTCTGATCATTTCTCTATTTCGTTTCCTCCATTTTATTTTTCCTTTCATAGCTTACATTAAACCCACATATCTCTTAAATTTTATATTTTCCATCTTTTTTTCTGTTCTACATACTAGTAGATTTTATCTACATCATTTTGTTGATCCCTAATTCTAATTTTTGCCATGACTAGTTATAATTTAGCTGCTGTTGATTTTTAAGAACTCTTCTTTTTTCACTGATTTTCTCTTTACTGTTATAGTTAGTTCCTGTTACGGATACAATAGCCTCTCAAATCCCTCTGAAATTATTAAATCATTGTAAGCTGCCTTCTCTTCCCTCAATTACCTCTTTCTCCCAGAGTGTTTATCACTATACTTCTTTTTCAGTGTGTTAATTTTCTCGATGGTTGACTTGTTCGTCTTGATTTTCTCCAATGACTGATGATCCTTGGTGATTGATTTATATTTATTAATGAATTATATTGATTAATTAATGACTTAGGTTATGTTATTGCTATATGACTTCCTACCATTATATAGATATTTTCCCAAAAAAATTTTCTTGAATAAGAGTGCAAATTTTGGGTCCTGTGTAAGTCTGTAAGGTATGAGAACAGTGCATGAATGGAAGTTATTTTAACAGCACACATGTACGAGTGCTCACACAGACACTCCTGACACATGCATGCGCACACAGCACATATCTTCGTGCCAAAGGGAAAACAGTGAATGATTTCCTTTCTTTCAATCCCAGAGAAAGCTGATGTTTTCCTTTTATTCTCTCATCTGTGTCTTTTGTGGAGGTCCAGAGTTACCTGATGTTGAGGACTTTTTGGTCCCAACCCTGGACATTTTACCAAGACAGGTAGTTCAATTCATTCAGGGAGCCTTTCTTGGGTTCATACATAACTACTTCCTGCCGTTCAGTATAAAGGCAGCGGTTGAGAGGTCTATCTGGCCCTTGCATCAGGAGAACACTTTACAGTAAGTTATCCTGGTCATTGCCCTGGGGCCCCTACTACACTTTATAATTTTCACTTTGAGCTTGGTTGTTCATTTGTCTATTTGCTTTTCCTGCATCTGTTCTTTCCTTGCCAGTAAGTTTGTCTTATGCTGTTTTCAGTCTAACAATTTCTCTACAGTTATGAAACAAATTAGTTTTTATTTTCCATGAATTTCTAACAATTTCTGATTTGTTATTAGAACCCTGTTGATTTCCAGTGCCGCTTTTTCTTATTTTTAGTGACTGGGAGTGGTGCACCCTCCGTCCTCCATCCTGGCCTATTTCTTTGTAGCACCTCCTTAACATTGTTACCACTTCAAAATAGATGTGGGATTTTTTTTGTTTTAGTTTTTTATTAATATAGTACATACACTTTTGGGACAACTTGGAAAATACAGAAAAGCAAGATGAGAAACAACAGTTTCTAAGGTCTCATGTAAAAGTTTATGATTTCATTAATATTCATTATGTTTAATTTTGCAAAATGTTGCTTCAATCAGGGAATGGAATATTTGCATTTTATTTTGGGAAATACCACTGTATTGCAAATGCTTTTAAAATCTTAGAGCATATACAAGAGGCCTGCAGCATAGCCCATCGTGATCGGAATAGTCTCCAATACACTTCCTGCATAATGAAAACCAGAGCTTTTCCAGCATTCTGTGAATGAGAATGAAATATTTGTTTCAGTCATATGTGTTTGTGAGATAATCAACTGAATGTATTTCTAATTTCATAGTTGAAAAAAAATGACTATTCTTGTTATTGATTTATAAATCATTGCAAAATATAGTCATGATGTCTGATGTTAAAGTAGCATTGTTTTATCAGTAAACTACATGATTTAAACAATTGGAAGTTTATTCTCCTTACAAAATAAGAAGTCTGAGGCTGGTATGGCTGATATTCTTAGCACGGATCTTTCAACTTCTTGATTCTTTCCATTCTGCTCGCCTTAGCATACGAGCTAATATTTAATGCTTTTAGGGTGTCTGGGCATCACAAGCACACGTCCATGTTCTGGAAGAAGCATTAGACGGCTGATTCCATCCACTTTAACAAGAAAACATTAGCCTTTCTGGATGCTTCACCAAGTATGAGTCTACTCTTATCTCATTGGACATAAATATCATATGATCACACTTACTCTTTTTAGTTAGACACAGAGCATCTTGGAGCAAAATCATGATATTCATAAGTAAAGAAGAAAAGTGGATTTTGGCAGGCATTCAACAGTGTCTGCTCTTGAGACCAATTTCTATTATAGTGCATGACATTTATGAGGATCAATATAATTATGGATGAATTGGTGAATGGTGTGACCATTGCACAGTAGTCATTAACTCTGTATATCTCCACGTGGCTGCACATTTTTACAGGTTCTCGTGTATGCATAATTTGAATAAACATCACTTTGGGACAGATATGTCTGGATAAAAATGACTTTCACTTCTCTCATTAGCCAGGTGATACCTGTGACAACCATCCTACTCAGTTGGATGGCACCCAGGAGGAAAAAGAGGTGCCAGGAGTTATCAAAACAAGTGGTTCCTTGGTAAGTTATAGTAGGAGAACTGGAGGTAGGGATGAAAGAAGAGTCTTTTCTTTAAGACAATCATGCAAAACTTCAAAACAATGCAACATAATTAGATGGCTGTACAACCACAGCTGTCAGCATACCTATCTATCTACTTTTAACTGATTTGTAGGAAGACTTTCAGCAGTAAATGAACCCAAGTTTAATACGTTAAGTCCACAAATAACTGCATGCTCTATAAAAACAGATACATACCCAGAAAAACCAATGATCGGAGGCATTTCTTTTTCACAGATCTAGTTCCTTTACATTTTTTCTTTTATTTAAAAAAATTGTCATCAGACTGTTAGTTCCATTGAGTCACATATCCACCTGTTGGAGCCACAGCAAGTGTCCTTAGGTTTCCTGTTGTTTTCCAGAGCCTGGTGAACATCAGGCCCCTTCTGTGGACAGTACTATTCATCGTAGATGTCCAACCTCCCTCTTTCCTCCTTACCTCCTGCCTTTGTGCAGAGCCACTTCTACTCCCCACTTACCCAAAGGAAGGCAATGTCAGATAAGCCTCAGGGGAATGATCAAGCTTCTATCAATTTGCAAATGTGAGCAGTTTCTTTACTTACGGTTTATCCCAGAGCCTTTTCTCACATCTGTTTCTGTTTGCATTCCTATCATAAGCTATCTTTCCTCTCCCTCGGTGGAGCTTATGTAATCTATTTTCCCTTTTATTTTTCCATCATCATGGCATGGTTCCTCTTCTAACTTCCTCCCAGAGAGAAAAAAGTAGAATGCTGAATCCCAATAGGTCTATCCTCCCTGCTGAGAGGGTATTGGAGAGACACTTACTTTGAAAGGGGGAGACACTTACTGAATTGAACACAGATGTGATTACTGACCTCTTCAGTCATTTTCCCTCAGAATCAGGACGAGATAGTAGCTGTCTTTTTCAAAATTTTTCTCCATTTGCTTTCTTCTTTGGTGCTGTTTTGATGGGGAGGGAGATGGATTTTGGAAAAGAATTCACGTTATTCCTGGAATATCTCTCTCCAACCATCACTCCTGTGAGTGCTGCCGGGATTCTTTTTTCCTAATTTTTGGTTAAGTTTTCTTGACTCTATTAGGTTTCAGGAGAGAGATGATTGGTCATTTGATATAACTCTTCCATTTTATCTCAGCATATAATCCCTATTGTTTATAGCAAACTGCTTCTTTTGATACTAAAAATTATCAACAATCTGCTGGAATTTGCAATCTTGATTTCCCTTGACTTAACCACACAAATCCTCTAATTCTGAAAACAAATCAACTTTCTCTTTCCAAAACATACACTGAGTTTTCCAGCAATAAAATTTTGTTCAGACTATTCTCATCTTTTAAAATGGGCAAAAGATTTGAATAGACACTTCACCAAAGAAAATATGTGGATGGGAAATAAGCTCATGAAAAAGTGCTCAGTATCATTAGTGATTATGAAAATGAAAATAAAGCCACAATGAAGTATCTATACATACCATGTAAAACGGCTAAATTTTTTTAAAAATTGACCATATCAACTGGTGCTAGGGATGCAGAGCAATTGGAACTCTCATACATCGCTGGTGGGAATGTAAAATGGTCCATGTACTTTAGCAACTAATTTGGCAGCTTCTTAAAACGTTAAGCATATACCTACCATAAACCTAGCAATTTCCACCCATAGACTATATATATTCACGCAATGACTATCCATAGGTATTTATAGCATAATAGTCCCAAACTCAAAACAATTCAGTGTTTTCCACAGATAAATGGATGAACAAATTGTGGTAAATGTATACAATGGAGTACCAGTCAGAAAAGGCAATGAAGTCTTGATATATGCAACAGAGAAACAAAATGAACTATGGATATGCACATCAGAGTTGGATGGATCTCAAAATAATTATGCCATGTTAAAGAAGCCAAACAAGAAAAGATTCAACTTATATAAAATTATAGAAAAATGTAAACTAACCTACAGTGATAAAAGATTAGTGATTGCCTGGAGACCTAGGTGTGGACAAGGAGGGGAGGAAAGGCTAGATGACAAAAGGGGCATGAGGACATTTGGGGGAAGTTCTGGTTTTGTTCATTGTCTTGATTGCGTTGATGGTTTCATAGGTCTATATATTTGTCAAAACCTATCAAATTGTATACTTGATACTATTTAAATTTGTGTAGTTAATTGTATGTCAGTTATACCACACTAAACCTCTTAAAAGAGTCCATATGTTTTATGATTTCATTAATACTCAACATGTTTATTTTGCAGTAAGCTACTTACCATAAAGGAATAGTCTTTTCGTGTGTTATATGTGGTTGCTCCTTGATTTTGAATCACAAATGCCACTAAATGTGGGTGTTTATAAAAGGCTTACAATCCAATCTGCAATCATTGCAACCCTACACTACGAATCATTTCGTGTAAAAACATTTTCGTTCTGTGCAGTTGACATAAACAAATTATTCAATTGAGGTGTTAGTTTACCCAAATGGCAATCGATCCAGTTTATTTCCAATGTCTTAAGTGAAAATCAAATAATTACACTTGCTATTGATTCACTGCAAAATACAGACCATCTGTTGAAAATTATCAGTTACATCTGTTTGCTTCATGGAAAAGAAAATCCAAGGAGCCTTGATTTAAACAAGTAGGAGTATGCTTTAATCACAAAACAAGAAACTAACGATAGATATACCAAGGCTGGTACAATTACAATACAATGCAATGCTAATTTTAGCATGACCTTCTACCGTTTTCCTATCATGCTGCCATCTTAATATGTGGATTTAATCCTTATACTTACAAGATGGTCAGCAAACTCTGGATATCATGTTGATGTTCCTATAAGGAACATGTGCCAACTCACTGTCCATTATTAACAGAAAACTTTTGTTCTCCTGGGAAACGTGTACAGTAGAATTTCTCTAATTTTCATTGAGCGGCTGTTACACTAAATATATTATTTTTTTCTTATTTTAGTTGCCTGAATCTCATTCCTTTATAAATATGCTTTTTAGGTTATTTTTGTTTGCCCTCTCTGCAACTGTTTTTGAATTTTGAATTTATTGCTGGAGTTTTGAACTTTCACAAGGCTCTGCCCTTTATTGCATTCATCTTGGTCAGTCACTACTTAGTGAGTCCTTTCCATCTAAGAACTGTTTTCTTTCTTCAGTTTCTGGGCATTGTCTTCTGTTATGTCTTTAATTATTTCCTGCCTCCTCTCCTCCACATTTTCTATGTTCCACCACTCTAGAACACATATTAAATGATTCTTGCTTTGCTTGAATTGGATTTCAATATCTCCTAAATTTTCTATCATGCTAGTTTATTCGCTCTGTTTTCTAGATTTTTTCAAGTTTGTGTTCCAAATTACTATTTTTTTCTTGGTCATTATTGTATTATTTCTTAGCTTGTCTCCCTCCTTTTGTAAATTTTAGCGAATTTATTCATATTTCCCAAGAATTTATTTTCTCTCTGATGTACCCATTAGTATAGCTATAGGTTCTTGGTTCATAGCAGCAATAACCCCATAAGTCAATGTGAAGATAAGAATTAAATTATTTTCAAGGACTCAAATCATTCTGATATGTTTTTATTGTGGTATAATTTACAAAAAAAATAAATGCATACATTTTAAGTATATAATTCAATTAGTTTTAACAGATGTTTGCACCCATATCGCCACACTCAGTTAAAATACAGAAAATTTCCATCACCTCAGAAATTCATCTCAGACTCTTTATAGTTGATTGTCCTCTCATTCCTGCAGAGGCAAGCCCTCTTCTGATTTCTAATGCCTTAGATTAGTTTCACTTTTCATATAAGTGGAATTATAAACATAATATGCACTTCTGTATCTGGCTTCTTTTGCTCATAATTTCAGATTCATCCATTTGTTGCTTGATTAGACGTTTGGTACTTTTATTACTAATATTCCATTGCATAAATATATCGGTATATCTATTCATCTGTTAATGGACATTAGGATTGTTTCCAGGTTTAAGCTGTCGTGAATAATGTCGCTATGAATATTCATGTAGTATAAAGGATTGTATATCCTAATTTCTCTTGGGTAAAAAAGAAACATAATTCCTATTGTTGCAAACACAGCCACCCAACAAGCCCCATCACCCGTAGTTCTTACACTCAACAAGGATTGATTTAATAGGTAAATAAAAACATGACTAAATTCTATCCTGTAAAAAGAAAAAAAGCGTCTACAGGCAAAAATAACAACAAAAGTTTGTTTGTTTGTTTTTTATATCCTAAGTAGAAGATGTTGTCAACTAAACCTTGGTCTTTGTTGATAAGCTCATAAAGAAAACAAAAAACAGAATATTACGTAAATTTTTTTTCAGTATTTCAGTATCAACTAAGATACAAATCCTTAGTTTTTTTTCCAGTTATTTTCCAAATGTAAACATCATGTGTGGAGAACATGTTAGCTTTTGGTATGTGAAGCAGTAAGTGACGCAAACAGTGAAGGGTCTGCCTGAGTGTGTGTACCATCTGATCAGGGAAGAACACATCTCTCCTTGGGTGGCAGCAAGTGTCCTTAGGTTTTAGGTTTCACATCCATTGCAAGGATTGCTGACCAAGACCATGGAACCTGGTTGTTGTTTCTTGTCCAGCTCCCCAGCCGCTCCCCCATAGCCCTGTCTGTCAGAATCCTGTGCGCAGCAGAGTGAGATGATCTGCCAAAGACTCCATCCAAAGAAACGTAGGACAGAAAGCGCTCTACAAGGCAGAAGATGTTAGCACACTTTCAGGTGCAACTACAGTTCTCCAGGCCTTTAAAGTTCTCTGCAGAGTTATTGGTTTATGATTAATTAGTGTAGGAAATTACTGTGTGTTTTCTCTGCTATTGACTAGGTCAATTTTCCCAAAAGGCTACAATTGTTGATTGTGTTTTTGTGAGTGAATGGGGTATACTTAACTTAGAGATGCATGGAGGGGGCAGGTAGGTTAGTAAACACTCCCCAAATGCAAAACCGATGAAGGGAATGAAAAACTAATTCATTGCTTCCAGTCAAAGCTGATTTTAGTTTTCAATCTCCCCTTTATGTCTTTTGTTGTGACTTCCTAAGTTCCCTCTCTCTTAGACCACTCTGCTCACACCAGGAACCAACCCACCCTCGAAGAAGTTAGTTCATTTTACGTAGGTGGTATTTTGGATTTTTGTTTTTTTAAGGGTTATATTTAGGGGCTGTCTACATATTTAAGGGGGAGAAGTCTACTTGGCTCCTCTTTTGTAAAGCTTTTTTAACTGTTGCCTTGTAGCCCTTTCTTACTGTGTACAATCTATGTTATTTGTTTGTTTTTCTCTTCCCACCCTAGAAGTTTCCTTTGAAAATTTTATTTTTAAATTCTGCTTTTAGGTAGAGGTTTTTATTTTAATAAACCAACTCCAATTGCTTTTCATCTAGAAATTTCTATCAGTTGATCTGCTACAGAATTCTTTACTGGTTTCCAGTGCTACTAAAAATCTGTTCCTTTAAAACGTATGTTTTCTGCCATTTTTAGTGATTTGGGGTATGAGGAGATGTGATTGTCAATTCACCATATTAACTTAAATCTATTTTACTATTTCTTGTGTTTTATTTGTTTCTTAAAAACAGTGTCTTGTTCATTTTATAAAGTGATGCATACCATGTATAGAAAATTTGGAAAATATGGTGAAGCAAGATGAATAACAATTTTTTAAAAGACAATGTATGTTTTCATAAATATCAACTATATTCAATTCTGTAATAAGGTTCCTTCAGTAAAGGAAAAAAAGTATTTACGTCTTCATTTCAGTAAAGCCATTGTAGACTAAGGCAAAAATCTCTGAGTTGTAGCCTTATACATGAAAAACACCTTGGTACTCTTGCTACTGAATTCTAATCACTACAAAAGATAGTTTTAAGGTCTTTTCAAAAGGTAAGATTAGATGAGCTAAGTTTGTGTTTGGCGGCATATAATAGGCAATTA
This sequence comes from Rhinolophus hipposideros, assembly GCF_964194185.1. Lineage (NCBI taxonomy): Eukaryota > Metazoa > Chordata > Mammalia > Chiroptera > Rhinolophidae > Rhinolophus > Rhinolophus hipposideros. The sequence goes on from NC_138063.1 coordinate 48,907,783, forward strand.
GGAGTTGTTTTGCTTCTCATTAAGAGACGTGGTCCAAGCCTGACAGGGTGGCCACATGATACCCCTTAGTATGGACCCAGCCACATTCGATCTTCTGTCTGTGCCATTCCTCCTGTGGCCAACATCCTTGTTTGTACAAGATGCCTGGCAACTCTAGGCATTCATCCATGTGCTCTCATGAGTGTATATCAGCTGACCTTGTTCTTTTTGGTCAGGAAAGCCTTAGCTTTTCTCGAAGCACTCTTGCAAAATTACACTTAAACCTCATTGGCCACTCATGTCACAGGATCATTCTTAGCTGCAAAAGAGCCTGGACATCAAATTCTTTGGTGTAACACCTAACTCCCTGGAACAAATCCAAGATGTTGTTAAGAAAAATGGAGTTTGTGCAGGCAGTAGAAGTGTTTGCCACAGAGGCCAGTGTCACAGGGCATTTAGGTGGCTCACAGTAATGATCCCTGAAGGGCTAGATGCAATTGTCCAGGTCCAGGCAGACATAACTTCATAGATTACCACACATACCTAAATATGTACACATAGCAAGTATTTGCCTGAATAAGAATGGTACTTTATTTCTCCATTTAGCCAGATGATGCTTCTCTCAACAGTACTACCCTTTCAGATGGGTCCCAGGATGAAGAAGGGACTTTTGCAGTTCCCAGGAGTGGCTCTATGGTAAGTAATCGCATGCCAAGACAATTGCATGTCAGGGCAAAAGTACAGGTTCAAGGCAAGAAGAAGCAATTTGTTCAAAATAGATAAGAAAAACTTGAATTACGATTGCAAGGGAACCATAGCTCCCAATAGACTCACCAACGTGGTAACGATTAGAAAGGAGGAGACTTAAAACTGAGGGATGAGTAGGTCTCAATTTAAAAGAGGACTTCGTAAATTAATACCACTGCCACCAGAAACCAAGGGATGTTCTTTATATGTATCATGCAGGGAGGAATTTGTTAACTTTGTTCCTCTTGGCTGAATTCACACACATGATCTGGGCTAACTCTCTGCCATCTTATTCCAGAAGTCCTTCTACCTGCAGGATAAATTAAAACCCCTCATCCTAATATCTGAGGATTTCTACTATTGCTACGTTTCCAGCCTTAGCTCTCAGGTCTGACCCATGCAAACCCTCCACTTCATACAAAGTCACTCACTTGGCCTGGAGAAACAGAACCTGTACTTTGCTTTATTAAAAACAGTTGTCATTCCCTCTCGCCCCACCTCCACTGAGAATCCTCACTGAGTGTCTCTGCAGGTGCTCTGGCAGGGGTGATATAATGGACCGGAAGAAGCGAGAGACCCTATTTAGATTAGGTAGTGGTTCTTTAATGGCAAGTTGATCGGCAGCAACAGATGGCACTTCAGACAGGCAGATGGGGGGGGCACATCCAGATGTCCCTGTGGGGTAGTGGCTTCTCCTCTGTTGTCCATTTTGAATGAAGCACAAGATAGAAGACATTCACGTGCGTGACACACTCCCAGGATATCCCCATTGTTCAGGGACCTAAGGCTATTAGCCCCATGTAAATGAGCTTTTCTGTTGTGTTTTTAGATTTTTGGTTATCGAGTTGTTTTGTTGCACAGTGATAAGTATAAGAAACGAAGCAATGTGAGTAATTTTCGGTCAATGAGTAGTAACCCAACAATAGCACTACAGGTGTTGGCACAGATGGGCTAAGGGTTACCCACAATGTCTGACCAATTGGTTATAAATTCAGCCCTTACCGCCCATATAAGACCATGCATTGGAATGCAAATGAGTATGTCTCAAATAATAAAATTCAATTCACCTTCCTGGTTAATGAAAACAAGTAAGTCATTCACAAACTCTGGTAAGTACTGGAAGTGAGCAGTTACCTGCAATAGACCTTACACAGTTGTGCTGTGCCCCTGTTACTGGGGATTCTGCTCTAGGTTCTTGCCTAGGATACTTTATTTTGTCTCAGCTGATGGTACCCATGTATCTAAGACCTAAGTGTTAGCCTCCACTCTACCTACCCTCCCGCTGTTACTGAAGCCTGTGGATTTTATCATGTAAATAGGATATTTCTACTCTTTTCCTACAACTATTTCCTTAGTATTGAAACGCATCATCTTTCTATATTACTGAAGTAGCCCCTTAAGTGATCTCCCAGACTTTAGCTTAGACCCCTCAAATTTATCTTTCCCACAGCTACAAGTTTTACTTAATGCCCACAGTGGTTCCCCTACACCTTCTAGTTAATGCAAAAGCTCCTGACATAGTCTGACCCCTCATCTGCCTCTCTAGCTGACTTTACCACCCCCGGCATTTTGAATAAACCAACAACAAAGGACTGAATGTCTTGCCAGGCACATACCAAGCAAAAACTGAACTGAAAAACTGATGTTTGCACAATTAGGTTGCTAAAGAAGAGGAAGTTGGATAAGCCTTGTTTGTTTGTTTTTATTTTTTAATTTGTTTCAGGTGTACAAAACAAAATAATGATTAGACATTTACACACCTCACAAAGTGATAACCCCAGCAAATCTACTGCCCCTCTGACATCGTACATAGCTATTACAGTACCATTTGGCTATACTCCCCATGCTGTACTTTACGTCCCGTGACTATATACATATATATAATGGTAGACATTAAATATTATTTTATATCAGTTTCAGCACAGTTGTTAGGCATTTATATAATTTATGAAGTGATCTTCCCAGTAAGTCTTGTATCCTTCTGACATTTTACATTATTTTTTACATCATTTACCTGAGTTTTTACATTATTGACTATATTCCCCATACTGTAATTCACATCCCCATGACTATTTTGTGACTGCCCATTTATACTGCCTAATCCCGTCACCTTTCTCACCCACCCCCAATCTCCTCCCCTCCCATCTAGCAACCTTCAGTTTGTTCTTTGTATCTATGAGCCTATTTCTGTTTTGTTTGTTTATTCTGTTCTTTAGATTCCACATATAAGTGAGATCATATGTTATTTGTCTTTCTCAGTCTAATTTATTTCACTTACTATAATGCCCTCTAGGTCCATCCATGTTGTTGCAAATGGTAGGATTTCATTCTTTTTTATGGCAGAGTAATATGGCATTGAATAAATTTACCATGATTTCTTTATCCAATCATCTATGGATGGATATTTCATTGTTTCCATATCTTGGTTATTGTGAATAGCACTGTGGTAAACACAGGGGTGCATATATTTTTTCGAATTAGTGTTTTGGATTTCTTTGGATAAATACCCAGAAGTAGAATTGCTGGGTCATAAGGTAGTTCTATTTTTAATTTTTTGAGGACTCTCCATACTATTTTCCATAGCGGCTGCAACAATTCGAAATCCCACTAACAGTGCACGAGGGATCGTTTTTTTCTCTACATCCTTGCCAGCACTTGTTTGTTGATTTAATGTTGATGGCCATTCTGACAGGAGTGAGGTGGTATCTCATTGTTGTTTCAGTTTGCATTTCTCTGATGATTAGTGACGTTGAGCATCTTTTCATGTCTATTGACCATCTGTATGTTCTCTTGGGAGAGATGTCTGTTCAGGTCCTCTGCCCATTTTTTAATTGGATTGTTTGTTTGTTTTGGTGTCTTTTTAAATAAATTTTGGATATTAACCCCTTATCAGCTGTATCATTGGCAAATATCTTCTCCCATTCAGTAGGATGTCTTTTCATTTTGTTGATGGTTTCCATTGCTATGCAAAAACTTTTTCAGCTTGATGTAGTCCCATTTGTTTATTCTTTCTTTTGTTTCCCTTGCCCAAGGAGATGTATCAGTAAAAATATTACTAAGGGTAATGTCTGAGAGTTTACTTCCTATATTTTCTTTTAGAGGTTTATGGTTTCGGATCTTACATTTAAGTCTTTAATCAATTTTGAGTTTATTCTTGTATATGGTATAAGAAGGTGGTCTAGTTTCTTTCTTTTGCATGTATCTGTCCAGTTTTCCCAGCACCATTTATTGAACAGACTGTCTTTACCCCACTGCATATTTTTGCTTCCTTTGTCATAGATTAAATAACCATATAGACAAGGATTTATTTCTGGGTTCTCTACTCTGTTCCATTGATCAATGTGTCTATTTTTATGCCAATACCATGCTGTTTTGATTACTAAGGCCTTGTAGTGTAATTTGATATCAGGTAACATGATATCTCCAACTTTGTTCTTCTTTCTCAGGATTGCCTTGGTTATTCAAGATCTTTTATGGTTCTGTATAAACTTTAGGATTATTTGTTCTAGTTCTGTGAAAAATGCCATTGCTATTTTAATAGGGATTGCATTGAATTTATATATTGCTTTGGATAATATGGACATTTTAACTATATTAATTCTTCCTATCATGAGCATGGTATATGTTTCCAGTTATTTATATCTTCTTTGATTTCTTTCTCCAATGTCTTATAATTTTCTGAGGACAGGTCTTTTACTTCCTTGGTTAAACTTATTCCTAAGAATTTTATTTTTTTGATACAATCGTAAATGGGATTGTTTTCTTAATTTCTCTAGTAGACGTGATTGGTGTATAAAAATGCAACTGATTTCTGAATATCAATTTTGTATCCCGCTACTTTACAAAATTCATTTATTCTAATAGTTTTTTGGTGGAATCTTTGGGGCTCTCTAGGATAGGCCTTGTTTTTGAGGCTTTTCCATGTCATTTGACCACAATTTTGCTTCTGATAAGAGTGATACTAGTCGTGTTTTTTCATTTCTGCATTCTTTGCTGTTAGCTTCTCCAAATCGTTGGTTCATTGATTCATTCATCCATTCATTCATTCAACAAATACTTACTTAGCACACATAGTCTGCAAATAAGATTCCTAAAAATTTGACATTGTAAGAGAAAGAAAATTATCTTGTGTGGCAATTATAGATAGAACTTCCTGGGGTAAGTTAATCACTCAGACTTTTGTTTTGTTTTTGTTTTGTTTTCTGAAAACTGATTGAATGCTGATAATCACATAAATAAAAATTTCAGCAAAAATTAAAAAATATATATCATTGGCACCAGTCTCCAATATGGCTTACTTTAGTTTATTACTCAGAATATCTTTACTTAGTAAATTGGTTAGTTGATAGAATAGCCCACAGACACCAACTTAACCCTTAATGGACCTGCACTGAAAATCATTCAAGGACATCTTACCACAAGGTAAACACATTTTGATTTTCCTGCTTCTTGGTTATAAGGAGCCACAGGCACCCCAGTTTGATTCCCTAGTCTCTTCTTGATCGTGGAATTTCCAGTAATTCAGTGAAGTGGTGACAAGGGCTACAGTGGACCTGTACATGATGTCTGAAGAGGTAAATCTCAGTGAAGATAAATTCCCCGGGACATTTTACTGTCATCTTCAAGACTACAGAGACTCCCAATAACTTACCATATTAGAAATTTATGTTATGCGATGGTATAAAGTAGGCAACTTAACTTCATCTTTTCCAAAAGGATAACCTTGGCTTCACCAATACCTGTTTTCAGTCTTTAGTCTTTTCCACAAATGCATCTTTATGATAAGTGAAATCTCTCTGTATACAGGGTCTAAATTACTATGACTCTGTATCTGTTTTTTTAAAATCTGTCACTATAAGTTCATGATCTGATTGTTCTGCAACAAATTTTTTTTCCCTCCTCTCAGAAATTTCCACTTTTAAATGAAATTAGAGTAAGACTTATTACGACCCATTAAAAAAAAGTTTGTTAAGATTCCACTAAGTATTTCATTGAATTTAAAGATTAACACCAGAGGAAGAATTCACATCTTAAAATACTGTCTTCTCATTGAGAAACAATGATTGCGTTTTTCTCATTTATCTAATATCATTTATCCTTCAATAAATCTTCTCGATTTTCTTATATTTTTTTCCTTATACATCTTTTCACTGGTTAATTACTGGAAATGTAATGGTTTTCACTGGTGTTTTAAATGGTAGGGTTTTTTTTCATGATATCTTCCATTTTGTTTTTGCAGATATATAAGGAAAGTAATTCTTTTCGTTTTTCACAAAAGTATCTCTTATATCTTCCTTTATGAAAATTCTTTTTTACATCTCAGAATTTTTTATTTGATTTTATACTTGGTGCAGATATCATCTGAAATACTGACTTTTATTTACCCAATCTTTAAAATAGTTATTCATCTTATTTCTTTTCCTTGTCTTATTGACTAACCACAATAACTGTAACATTGAATAATAATTATGGGGATCTTTTGATAAGTTTTTGGTTTTCTCATGAATTCTTCTAAGCTTCATCATTAAGTAGAGTATTTGTTCTAGGTTTATGAGCCTTGTAGTTACTTATCAGGAATGGAAGTTGAATTATATTAAATGATTGTTCATCATCTATTAAAATGAATATATTGTTTTTCTCCTTGAAGCAATTACTTTAAGAATTACATTGATACATTTTACTTTCTTTTTTTAAAAAAAGTTTATTGGGGTGACAATGGTTAGTAAAGTTACATAGATTTCAGGTGTACAATTCTGTAATACATCATCTATATATCACATTACGTGTTCTCCACCTAGAGTCAGTTCTCCTTCCATCACCATATATTTAGGTTTTAGTAATATTGACTATAATTTTGTTACTTAGATAAACCTTACTTATTGTGTTATATTATTCATTTGTTGCACTACAAAATATGATTTGCTGCTGTTTTAGAATTTTTAACCACTATTCTAATAGGTGGGGAGAGTGTATGTATATCACATACACGCACATGCATGCGCACGCACACACAAACACAGAAGGTGCCAAAAAATGCATACACATTTTAAGAAAGGAAAAATCTGTGTTAAAATTACGCTGATGGTAACCACTTTGAGCATCTCTCGTAATTGCAGAAGTCAAATGTGACTTGTAGTCATCTCTTGTTATCAGTGTATATTGAGTATTATAATACAGTTTTCTTTTCTTAAAATGTGTATACACTTGTTTGGTACCCTCTGTATATACACAAATATATACACACATTTATTTACGTGTATAATTTTTAAATTTTCTGTGAAGCTAGCTATTACTCCTTTTTTGTTCCTAAAATTTATGTCTATTATCTTCTTCAGAACTGTAAATAATTGCCTATATCAGCAATATTTTTTAAGAAGTCACTACCTTTAATTAATGAAGCCTACTGTTTCTATTGTAGTAATTCATTTAATCCTTATTAATTTTTTCATTCATTCTTGGATACTTGGATAGTTTTTTTCTAGTTTCTTGGATTATAAACATGTTTCATTTATTTATAATCTTTCTTATTTGCATTTAGGTTTAAAAATTAATCTCTCAGTAATACTTTAACTATTCTCATGGATTTTTGGAATTTAATGTTCTCATAGTCTTTAACATTCAGTTTATAATTTCATATGTGATTTAATTCTTAATCCAGGATGTCATTGGAATGCCTTTATAAATTCACTTTTAGATAGATTTTGTGATTGTTATATTTTTTATTTCAAAATTGATTGCATATTTGTCAGAGAATGGCTTATCTAAGCTCATCTTTGGGGAATTTGGCACAGTGGTTGTCAGATGTGGATTTATCAGATGCAAGTGCAGAAGAGAAGGAGCAGGAAGCTTATTATCTGTATTGACTCAAGCACAGGCAGCTGTAGTACATAGAGTTATAACACACAGACTCAAACCATGAGCAAAAACTAAGCAACCAGTCAGGAAGGTCAGAAACATCTCCTGAGTCAGTGGATTTCTGACTGTTTGCTGTGGAAAATCTTTGGTATGGTGTTTCTTTAATGTGAAAGAAATATCATTTAGTCAAAGTCTAGGTTTTAAAATCTTTTATTAAATTTATTTGGGGTGACATTGGTTAGTAAAATTATATAGGTTTCAAATGTACAATTCTGTAATACATCATCTATATATTGCATTGTGTGTTCACCACCCTGAGTCAGTTCTCCTTCCATCACTATATATTTGACCCTCTTAACCCTCATGCCTTCCAGCCTTATCCTCTGATAACCACTAAGCTGTTGTCTGTGTTTATGAGTTTTTGTTTCTTTGTTTGTCTTTGTTTTTTAATTTATTGGGGTGACAATTGTTAGTAAAATTACATAGGTTTCAGGTGTACAATTCTGTATTACATCGTCTATAAATCCCATCGTGTGTTCACCACCCAGAGTCAGTTCTCCTTCCATCCCCATCTTTGTTTGTCTTGATCCTGTATTGCTTTCAATTTTATATCCCACATATCAGTGAAGTCACCTGGTTCTCAACTTTTTCTGTCTCACTTATTTTGCTTAGCATGATAAACTCAAGATCCATCCACATTGTCACAAATGTCAGTATTTCATCTTTTCTTATGGTCTAGTAATACTCCATTGTCTATGTCTGTATGTACCACATCTTTGTCCATTCATCTATCGAAGGACACTTTGATTGTTTCCATGGCTTGGACAATGTGAATAAAGCTGCAATGAGCATTAGAGCAAATATTCTTAATGGGTAAATATTTTCAGATTTGGAATTTAAAATAATAATCTCCCATACTCGACTTTTCAGTCCCAGTGCAGTATGATTTTGGCAGCAGAGCAAGTTTTGGTCGCAAGAAAACGTTGCCTTTCTTTATCATTTGAAGCCCCAATGTGAAACTCTGTGGTTGGGCACAGAAGGAAATAGTCGGATCTATTATGCACAAGCTGTGGGAGTTTATTTTAAATGGGAGTGGTATTTGTTAATATGTTTAATGGGTAAATAGATGTTTTAAAACTATGAATAGCAAGCACCTAGCCTTTTCACTCAATCTATTTCAAAATTCAAGGTCCATTTATTGGCAGGCCGATCCTTTCCCGTTTTCACCATGTCTTTCCCCAGATTTAACACATGAATGTTCTTTTGTTTATTTTGTGGTTTTGTTTTAACCCTTATGAGTCTAAATATCAACTCCTTTACATGACTTTAAAAGCCTTCCATAATTTGAGCAGACTCTCTTGACTATTGTATTTCTCATATTTTTTTTTAACATCTTGCCTCAATTCCTGGCTAACCAGCCTCTCCGTAATCCCTTGTAGCTGAAATGCTTCAGATATTTCCATACCTGAAATTGATACTACTATGTTTGGCTTGAATGCTTTTGCCCACCTCTTTCTGCCTTTATAATCTTTTTCCTCATTCCTTGCATTCCAGCACAAGTTCAGCCACCTCTCCAGTAAAACGTTCTGGGCTGCACCTCTTTCCTTTCCATTACTCTCCAATATACACTTATAGTTGTATTATAGAAATTCTCTCTTAACAGTGACTTGACTGTATTTGAATAACGTTCCATAAATGTTACTCTGTTCTGTCTCATTATAAATAGGCAAGAACAGGGATCACAGTTTAAACTTCTGCTTCTCCAAGAAATTCCACGAATAATTTACAAAGAGCAGGCACTCATTTTGTACAATAGGCTACCTTCTCCACTTTACGGATTAAGAAATTAACGTTTTAATAGGTTAATGCATCCCAAACCGTCAGCTGCAAGCTCTACATAAATGTCTCTCGATTTTACCGAGTGTTCTGTCCCATAGGTGACTTATTTTAAAGTTTAATAAAACATTTATTTTTCAGAAAACTTAAGGAAACCACTAAAAAGTGGTCCACATTTTTCTAAAGATTTTAGTGCATGCATAAATCTTTATTCTGTAATGTTAGGTTTTAGAGCCACCAAAAATCTGACTGACAATGAATTGTGTGACCTTAGACCTTTTTGTGTCTTTTCTCTCTTCCACCAATTATGTATTTGGGCATCTATGTTTTAATAATTGGCTATATATTCAGATGCTGTTTATGCAGTAAGTGTATCATCTCCTTTGAAATAAAATAGGGGAAAAAAGCACAGGCTCGGAATTCGAGGCTCCCTTGTGTAATTTGTAGTGCTATAAAGCTTCTTGCATGAAGCAGGTGTTCAGTTATTGCTAAATAAATATGAGAATAAAAGAAACAACATCAGACTCTGGGGAAAAAAAGAGTAGACTTTATCTGTGAAGAGCATATGAAAGATTCTTGATGAAATAGCAGATTTTCACCCTCATACATATTCACAGATGATAACTCCTGCATTAAAATTTATATTGATAGAAATGGTAGAATTTGTGCGTAAATTTTTTTATTAGTACATTGAACTTGAGCAGTAACTCGCTTCACAAGGCTCTACAAAGATACGTATTCAATTTCTGATAGTATTACAGGGGAGTGCAATGCTTCGGTAGGATCTCAGTAAAGAAAGTAGCAAATGTATTAAGAGGGGAAACTGAACTAGAAAATGTAATTTTTTGGTAGTTATCATTCTGTATTTTGTAATGAAGAAATTAACATGTTAACAAATTAGTAGTAGCTAACCCTCGTATAGTACTATGTACCAGATATTATTTCATGTGATTTATATAGGATAATTCATTTAAAATTCATAATAACTCTTTGAAATATGTTCTGCTATCATCATTTTATAGATTAGGAGCCTAAGCAATAGAGTTCTAGTAACTTGCTTGAAATCACATAGTAATGGCAAAGCTGGGATTAAAGTTCAAGAACTCTGGCGCTGACATCCCTGTTAGTAGCCACCTAGCTATGTTACGACTTAGAGTTTATGACCAAAATGTGTGACCAAGCTCTTCAAGAATAACAGATACTATAATTGTCAAACTATGTGACATCAAACATTGTAATTTCTATACGTTAAGAGCTAAGAAAACACAGTTATTTTGACCTTGACTTAGTTCTCCTTTGATAAACCTATGTGAACTGTACATTTCTGAACAAAATGAAGAAACAAAAGAAATCAAATGCAGGTTCTTTATGACGTAAAGAATTGCTGTTTGTGAAAAGAATTCTTGTATACTGCAGAACATAAATCAGATTGAAATGCAGGGTAGATTGTATTTATGGTAAATGTTTTGTGTTCATTTTCCCTTATTTCACAGTCTATTCTTGAGACTATTCCAGATATACCAGTTCATTCCAATGGATCAGCAAGCCCTGGACGGCCAGTTCAGAATTCAGTGAGTGGTGAGTAACATAACCTCCTATGAACTTAGGCTGTGTCTTCTTGCTTTTGTGCTGGCACCCAATACAGTTATCAATGAATTTCTAAAAGTAGAGTAAGTGTGTTTTTCTCCCCATTTTTATTCTATCACCCCAGCATGTACTTCTCCCACCTCCAAACACCCCCATGCTCTCACACCAAACAAAATTAATTGTGTCAAACTGGTAGCAGAATCTTTTCCTCCTTCATTACCACCATATCATTTAGAAACTACTCACTTGGGTAGTGTCTTTGATTTGGCGCCTCTTTCATAGGTAAGCTGGATCTGTTTAACAGTTGCAAGCAGGCCAGGAAGTAGGCGGCTTTCAAGAATCACTAATTATCCTTCTCTAAGAACTGCAACATTGGGACTAGATGGACTTAATTTTAATATCATGAGAATATATAGAACTATCCCATTTTTGGACGTTCTTCTGGTAATCCTCAATGCCTTTCATGAGACATAAAAATTAAAGTTGAAAACATCAGATTAAATAGAAAGTTTGTTTGGATAACAATGATAGAAATTTGTTCATATGGAAATCTAATGACACTGCATTACTGTTTAACTGAAATCATTCTGGGTGAATCTGATGCTTTTCCTTGGATGTGAACATTTTAACATGTTTATGGATTAACGTGTAAATATTTTGTGCTTCTTTTACAGTAAATTGTATTGATTCATTAAATGGCATATTGAGTTTTCTACATCCTTTGTTTCTTAGATGGTGATTATCTGGAAAAGAACATTCCACCAGACGCTGAAGAGCTATCCTTTGAAGTATCTTATTCAGAAATGGTTACAGACGCTCCAAAAAGAAATAAATTTAAGAAGTCAGATTTTAAGAAAGAAGACTATGTTTTAACTGTAAGTAAAATCTTTCATAATTATTCCATAGCTTCCTGTGATTTCTCCATGGTGCAAACTAAGATTTTTTTTTTTTAAATTTCTTTGTGTGTGCCCAAGGGGATGGGGAGACGCCCCGCATCAGTGTGGTGTAACACTGGGAGTACCACTTATTGTACATGCATAGCCTGCCTGGCAGCCCCAGGTGCTTGAATACTGTGTTGTAAATGAAATAGGAGTTCCAGCTGGCTTGTGTGCTTTCATGCACTTTATATCCTTACTTTACTTATATGTTAATACAGAGTCTAACTGTATATCTACTTGTGCCTCTAGAACGGGGTATTGCAGAACAAGTCATAACAAGTAAGAGCTTACAGGACAGACTGAAAATTCATCAAAGATAAATTCAAGAATTTATAATATTATTATGGGAAGGGCAAGTAGTACTACATACTTCGTTATCCTGAAAGTGTCATTTTATTTATATGTGTGTGTGTGTGTGTGTGTATTATATATATTATATATATTTTTTATTCAGGATACCATATATATATTTTATATTCAGGATACCATATCCTGATAAGTCTAATACAGAAGCTATGTTACGTCGATTTGTTTGCTACTCAATAAATGCATTTGTGGAGTTCATGATGTGGAGCCCTGAATGTTCTGTGCTAATCAGGGCTAACAGCATGATGAGCAGGGCTCACATAGTTTCAGAGCTAAAGGAATGAATCATCTAGAAACAGGCGTCTTTGCCAAGTGGCCTGGACCATTCCCAGATTAATACCCTATGATGGAGAGGAGGAAGAGGACGGGGTGAGAACTGTAAGACTCACTGAGTGCTTTCTATAGGCCCCATGCCACACTAGGTATTCAGTTGCGATAATACCTGTGATTGCTCCCATTTTACAGCTAAGGCAACTGAGGCCCAAAGAAGCTAAGGAACATACCCGATACCCCACAGCTAGTAGGTGGCAGGAACTGGATTTAAATCTATGTGTGTCAAATTCCAAAACTCCTCCCGGTTCCTGAACAGTCTCTATTCTGGAGGGCACAGTGGCATTCTGGGGCAAAGATGGAATCCAGCGGGCCTGGTTTTGGGGGAGCCCCTCCAAATCTTTAGAGAGAGTTGTGCAAGAGAGGATGCTGACCCCCAGTTCCCACATTCAAGTTGTCCATCTCCTTCTGAAGTTGGGCTCACCGGGGTGCAGGCCAGCCTCCCATGGAGAATTTTGCCTGGGGTTTAGCACGAGGTAAGTTCTCAGGACATGATTTTGGTTCTTGTTTATATTGCTGTTGTTCTGTGTTACTGTTATGTGGGTCTTGGTCTCAGAAAGAATATAAAATAACTAAGTGTTTAATAGCACACGGTATGCACAAACCACATTCTATATTTTGTTGTGCTTATAAATATTTGGAGTGCCAAGGAACAATTGTTGAATGAATGAATGAATTGATGGCTGGTTTCAAAACCCCAAGGAAGTTCTAATTTAGGGAGTCCCTGTAGAGAATGTATACTTAAAGCTTTGTAATTTAAATAACTATAGGATTTTTCTACTTTTGCTTTTTTTTCAATACTGGATTTTCCAAGACCAAAGTGTTTATTATTTACTTTGTAAATATACTTACATATAATACGTATACTTATGTAATTATATATTAATTATATATTATACTTATTGTATAAAACTTATATTTTATTCTTACTTATATATTATATAACAACAATTGCTTGCTTTTAAAAGGTCTTACTTCTTATAGTCTTCACAATATGTCTGGATTGTTGAAGGGTTTTTGGTTGTCGTAGTGCATTTTGCTTTCTAGTGTGGAAATGGAGACCATAATAATATCATTGTCTTTAAAATAATAATAGAATTATTTGGCACTTTCTATGTATTTTTCTTTTTAAAGACTCTTTGGGGTCATCTAAATTAGATTTTTAAGGTGCTGTCTCCGCAGGCGAGTGCAATCACTTTCAATTTGGAAATTACAGTCTTTTAAAGTATGCAGAAGAGAATAGATGATGTCTGAATTAAGGACTAATGGTCCAAAATAAAAAATTTGTCAAAAGCTCTCCTGGGAGTGCCTAGATGGTGTACCTTGTATGCATGTCTCACGTGTGCCCATGGTGCGTACATTTCATGTGATGCCTGGAATGTGCATTGTTGACAATACAGGATTTCCTTTGGAAGGAAGCAGTTTTTACAGTTGTGATGGTAATGATATAGTATACTCAGAGCACTGTTTTGCATCTAGTTTAACATAGTAGTGATTTTCAAACAGTCTAAAAATCGTGTTCATAATCTTTCTATGATGCAGCCTGCTCCTCAGATATTTTTGCAAATAGCATGTCTTGCTACAAAGGTTTAGAATGTGGTATTTGAATGAAGGTATAATCATTTTCCTTTGCCATAAAAAATAAATATCCTTAATATGTATTTTAGAAATTTATTGTGCAGAAAACCAGATTTGGCCTAACTGAAGCAGGAGATCTGTCTGCTGAAGACATGAAGAAAATCCGCCACCTCTCTCTGATTGAATTGACAGCCTTTTTTGATGCCTTTGGAATTCCTCTGAAAAGAAACAAAACAGAGAAAGTAAAAGGACGAGGTAATTAAGAAGACTGATTTCTTCTGATTTTAGCAGTTTGACACATTAGAATAAGATAATGCTTTTCTGATTCTTTTTTTCTGTTTTGACTGTGTTACAATGAAGACAATGGGATTTTTGGAGTTTCACTTACAGTCCTACTGGACAATGATCGCAAGAAAGACCCTGGAGTGAAAGTTCCCCTTGTGTTACAAAAAGTGAGTAGAATGTAAAGGAATGGGGAATTAATAGAGCTTCGTACTTACAATTTGTTCTTTGTAAACCTGCTAATGAGTGTTCCTTTAGATATAAGACACTAAAGCCCTATTAGGACTCAGTCCATTGTTGGTTTTCAGCTTTCTTCCATGAATCTCCATGACATCCCACAAGCGCTTGGACCAGTAAGCCTTACTGTGATCTTTTGGAGCCTGTTGCATTGTCTGACCATAAAGCTTCAGGTGATGGACACAGACGCACCATCACATGGCTTCCTTTGGTTATATTTGTTTCCAATTTTTTTAAAAGTTACTTGTGTGTATGTATGTATTTGTGTGTGTATTTGATGATCCTGTCTGGGATAAAAGAACCATTAATTATCAACAATCCACTTACTGATCACACAAGTCTTTGCTGAGATATGTCATAGGTTGGGTGTTCCAAAATGTGTATGTGTGATCACTTAAGTTAATTTTCCAAACAATGGTTAATAAAGTCTAAAAGTCAGCTTGTTCTGGTGGTTTTTAGATGTGACTGAGAAGATATAATACATTAAGACAAAGAAGAATCTTGGTTTGAGAAGTTTTGAAAGTGATATTATCTGAAGTATCATATGCTAATATCTCTCTAACCATCATTGGTGAATGGATCGTTTGTTTTTAACTCTAATGTTTTTTTATAGCGAAAAGTTTACACCAGTTGACCTAAGCATACATTTATTCAACAGTGACATCCAGTGACACAATTAAAACTCCAAACCCTAAACACAAATCTTACTGAATTTTAAATTGAGTTTTTAAATGATTATAAAAGTATTGACCTAGGAACCATATACGAGTAAGTACTTACTTTATTCACAGTAATAATCCTATGACTCTATTATTTAAATTTTGCTGCTGGTACCTCAAATTGAGGTATTCCTCAAATCAGGTGACTGATTGGCTGCCAATGGGAGCAGGGAGAATGGCAGAGGGTGCCAGCAATGTGCCAGCGTGCACAGGGGCCATCTGTAGGGTGCCTCCCCTGCACGGGGCTGTGCCAGTGCCCTCCATATCCTGTCATGTCTTGTCAGTGCCGAACAGCCCGAGGAGGTTGGTGTTATCATTTCTCTTCTACTGACGAGGCAACTGAGGCAGAGTAGGGTGACATAACGTCCCCGAGAACACACAGCCAGCAAGACGTAGATGCAAAAAAGAGCACAGTATATATATTCAAGGCCAAAGTCCATGGTGACTCTATGATTTCCTTTCCTTCCTTGAGTTAGAACCTTTGTCCTTTTGTAAAGAACAGAGTTTGAAGAAAATGCATAAAATTCTAAAACTGAGAAGATTCAATACATGAATGCATGTTATTATGTACGTGCAAAAACCTAGCACAGAACTTAGCAAAAG
The DNA here is from genome assembly GCF_964194185.1 of Rhinolophus hipposideros. Taxonomy (NCBI): domain Eukaryota; kingdom Metazoa; phylum Chordata; class Mammalia; order Chiroptera; family Rhinolophidae; genus Rhinolophus; species Rhinolophus hipposideros. The sequence continues at coordinate 48,923,840 of NC_138063.1, forward strand.
GAAGGTGCATAATACATAAATGCTAGTTAAACTAAATCCAGATTTATATCATATTAGCAACTCAATAAATTTTAGTTATTATTACTATTGATGTTAAGTGTTCCTCTTTAAGACAGCTTGAGGTATTTCTTTTCCATTCCTATCTTTTCTTGTGGATGTATATTTCTTCCCCCTGAATGTCTATTTCTATCCATACCTACAAGAAGTTCCCTAGTTCCAGGCACCATCATGTCTTGAAGGGAAAATAGCAGAGACTCTAGATTCTGCTCTTGTGTGAACTTGGGTAAATCATGAATCCCTTCCACGCCTTGGTCTCCTCAGCAGTAGGATACTAATAGACCTGCCTCCTAGGATTATTGTGAGGATTTTAATGAATTAATAGATGTAAAGTATTGACAATGGTATCTGACATGCAAAAAGTACACGATCAATGTCAGTGTTTATTGTTATTTCGACACCATTATCATCACCATAACAGTTCATGAGAGCTATAAACCTTTACAATTTCTACCTCCATGGTCAGATTTTTAAAAATTCCTATAGTTTCTTAGCCAGAGTGACTGCAACTAATGATAGTGATTTTATAGTCTTTTCTTATAGGTCAATCTGCAGGAAGAGATATAATAATCAGATCTGAAAATTATTAAGTGGCAGCCTACTTTAGTGGTGAAGAGCACAAGCTCGAGAGAGTTAGTGCCGTTACTCTTAAGGTTGATCCTAGGAAAGTGATATAACAGCCTAAGACTCCATTTCCTCATTTGCAAATCGGAGGGTAATTTAGACCTCATGTGGTGTTGTGAACACTTACCTAGGCATGCAAGTACCAGACATGTACATACATATGCTTGGTAATTTATTGTTTGTTGTCATCACTATTATTTCAGATGTTTGTAATCATATGGAGATCATTTATTTTTGTAATGTATCATTGCTTTCTAGTTTTTTGAAAAAGTTGAGGAATCGGGTCTGGAGTCCGAAGGAATTTTTCGACTTTCAGGATGTACTGCCAAAGTCAAGGTACCAAACGTGTTCTACCTTCCTCCTTAGGGATCTAAGCTAGCTAGACCTCGTTAATGCAAGGATCAGGTATCTAATCCTTTGTGGTTGTTTTCTGATACTGTTACTTGGCCCTCTCTAATATTCGTCAATACCTTTGATTAGATGTTGTTCCATGGTCCTGAGTTGTGTATTCTTTTAAACCAATAAAAGTCCAACAACACTGAAATAACACATCATTTCACCATCAAAAACTGCTGCTTATAGTTAGTTTGTAAAAGTTGAAAAGTTCCATCAGTTTTTTGGGTTAAACACTTTAGTTTGCTGTGTTCCTCTCAGTCATGGAATTCAGTTAGCCAATGTTATATGAGCCCCTATTTCCATTATCAGTTGCTTTATACTTAGAAATATTGTTTGGCTCTCTTTTGAATGAAACTCCTTATAAGAATTTATAGGAATGGCCATAAGCACTGTAATACTCACTCAGCTGTTCTAAAACCCAGTTCCATTTAAAGTAGCATTAGTTTCTACCTGACACATGAAGAATTCCTTCCTGCCCTCATATCACTCTTTGGCTGGTGGACATGGAAATGGGCAGTTTTAAGTGTTGAATCCCTGAAAAAAAAGTCTCAAGGTGAGGGAAAAGTGAACTTGGTTCTGTTTAGAACTATTAAAAGGAAACGTGTGAAAGAGGAAAAGCATATCTTCATTAATTCATTTTGGTACACGTTTTGGGAAACTCTATTTGTATCAGAAGATTTCGAGTTTTTATGTAAAAATCTGAGGAGATGTCTTTCTAAATGGAAACTGAGAATAAATAGGCGGTATCTGTTGGAAACTCCAGAAAGCAGATGTTGAGATGAAGTTAGGAGGGTTACTGGGGATAGTGCTTCTGAAAGCTAAAGAAGCGGAGGCAGGGTTGGGCAGGCTGAGCCACAGATCACAATTCAGGTCTGACAGTTAGTTCATTCTGTCCCATGAAGTGGCTACGCCCCGGTACCCCCACTACACTTACTCATTGCTAGGCCTTCCTATGAAGAACAGGCTGAGGCAGATCAGAAGGTGCATAGAGCTGGGGGAGTCAGCCACCTGGATGTTTACAAATGATCAGCAAGTTCTTTTTGAAGGGAGATCTGAGCAGTATACCACCCTTTGCCAATGGCAGAAGGGGTCAGGGCATTTTGGGGTTGTGACTTCCCTAGGAGTGAAGATTACTAAAAAATGGCACAAGTTCATTTGGAAGACAGGAAAATTCCTAATGGCTCCTTAAGGTTTATACTTTTTAAATTGAATCTGCTTTTGTCTCAGGTTCTCATAGGTGTGGTTGTTATATATACTGCAGAACAAATGTATCCTCAGTCTGAGGATGAAGGCTATCACTAGTTTTGGTTAAATCTTTGGTTGTGTAGAGTTGGAGAATGAAAATGAAGTCAAAGAAACAAATTTTTTAAACA